>NC_136266.1:58485868-58503368 GCF_964187855.1 Myxine glutinosa | reverse complement strand
AGCTTATTGTTGCAGCTTTTGCCTGAAGGGATGTTACATTGGTCAATTAGCTATAGGACTGATTTCAAAGTTTAAAGTATGAGTCTTTTATGAATATTATTCATTCAATTGGCTTTATTAATTCAGACATTCAACACTCGTTGATTTGATTGTGCAAAATATTTGTTTCATTTTTTTTTTTTTCATTAAAACAATTTTCAGAGAATGGGATCTTTTTTTTCTCTCTCTGACTGAACTATGAAATGTTTGTTTATTGGTAGCATCAAGATGATGACAATAACCCCCCCCCCCTCCTTTTTATACAAAGTCGAGGCTTGTATAAGAGCAAGAACAATTAATGGATCAGAACGCAACAGAACAAAACGAACGGTAGAAAGAGGGAAACACTAACAATGGAGTTGAAAGACAAAATAGAGGGAGACTTGGACAAATAATGGGCGTGGAAAGGCAGGAAAGGAAACATGGGGTGGACAAGATGGATACAGAAGGAAACTCAGGAAGGAAAACTGGAAATTTGGAGGGAGGAGGAATTGAGGTGGGTGAGGGGGTTAACGAGGGTAGAAGAGATCATGGTTTTGCATTGCGGACGATTTGAGATGTTGGTGAACAGCTGTCTTGAAGACCTGGAGGGAGGGATGAAATTGAAGAGAATGTGGAAGTTAGTTCCACAGGTGGGGAAAAAGAGGAATGAATGAGGGGGGTGGGGGGTGAGCAGTGGATCATGGTACAAGGCTCTTGGAGGAGCTGAAGCACAAATCTCACACGTATGCAGACAAAGATATGACACCACCAGATTTGACTTGAGACAAACACATCCGCTGATCTTGGGGGATGTGATATAACATGTCGGAGCACTCCGGGTACCGGTGATGGCATCTTTGTGGTTATGTTTTTCTCTATTTAGTCAGTGGGGCAATTAAGGAGAAATCTCCCCATCTCCCTTCCACCAATTAGATGCCAGCTCATGCGGTTTATCCGTGCTTTATCCTCTCAATGTTTGAACGTCAAGCGAGGAAGCAGTGCATACCGTATTTAGACTTTGGTATGACTCTACCAGAATTGAGATTGAATCACCAACCTCCCACACTCGGAACAGACACTCACTAACCATCATGCTACCAAGTCTGGCTCGGAGTATGGTAAAAAATTTTTTTAAAGAATGGTCAGTTTTAGCAGTTTAGGAATATGGCCAATTTATTTAATGAATGGTCAGTTAAAAAAAATGTTCAGCATGTAAGGTTTGGTTATTTTTTTTTGCTTTTTATTATTCATTCCTCACTGGAATGTCAAGAGGGCATATTGAGGAACAAGGGAATGAATGGAATTGAGGAGGTTCCCCAAGGGAGGGGTGGGGTGGGACAGAGCCATAGAATACCAGAGTTTGACAAACTCGATTTCAGCAAAAACGATCGTGATTGGAGGATACATGATCACATGAATGCAAGGCGCCATCTTGTTACTCATCTTCACCGAGTGAAGCACTAAATTGTGAGCATCTGTGTGGTCTCCTCGTCATATTTACATTTATTCACATCGTTATAATCATTGTAACATCGTTTTACAATTCAAGTATAATCACAACAAATAAGAAGTACCGTAAATAACTTTATGGTAAATGATCTGCCATGTCGAGAGAAAGGGACTATGTAAAAGATTCCCTTTCTCTAATGGCGGATCAATTACCATGTTAAGTACAGTATTTACTTCTTGTTTGTTTTGATTTCTCTTGCTGCCCATGCTGTTCACTAATTCTGTGCGGAAATTAACGATTATATTCATTCCATGCAGAATCAGGATTTTGTTCCACGTGACATGCTAGCTATTATAGTACAGTCTTATAATGGTTGCACTTCTGTTATGAATCGAATACAAGTCGTGATCCAAAGAGTAAGATCATCTGTATGTGCCGACAAACGCTGTAAGGGCACAAACCTGAACACATGACTTGTGATGTAGACAGATTTTTTTTGTATACTGAATCGAGGCTCGTGAAAGACAGCACATGGGGACCACGAGGGAAAGACAGCACAGGGGGACCACGAGGGAAAGACAGCACAGGGGGACCACGAGGGAAAGACAGCACAGGGGGACCACGAGGGAAAGACAGTACAGGGGGACCGCGAGGGAAAGACAGCACAGGGGGACCGCGAGGGAAAGACAGCACAGGGGGACCGCGAGGGAAAGACAGTACAGGGGGACCGCGAGGGAAAGACAGTACAGGGGGACCTCGAGGGAAAGACAGTACAGGGGGACCGCGAGGGAAAGACAGCACAGGGGGACCGCGAGGGAAAGACAGCACAGGGGGACCGCGAGGGAAAGACAGCACAGGGGGACCGCGAGGGAAAGACAGCACAGGGGGACCGTGAGGGAAAGACAGTACAGGGGGACCGCGAGGGAAAGACAGCATAGGGGGACCACGAGGGAAAGACAGCACAGGGGGACCGCGAGGGAAAGACAGTACAGGGGGACCGCGAGGGAAAGACAGCACAGGGGGACCGCGAGGGAAAGACAGTACAGGGGGACCGCGAGGGAAAGACAGTACAGGGGGACCGTGAGGGAAAGACAGTACAGTGGGACCGCGAGGGAAAGACAGCACAGGGGGACCGTGAGGGAAAGACAGTACAGGGGGACCATGAGGGAAAGACAGCATAGGGGGACCGCGAGGGAAAGACAGATACTCTCACAAAGCATATCATTCTTCCTAAATGTCATGATGAGACCAAAAATGGTGGAAAAACTCTTCGGTGTGTGCCTTCACATATATGCCAACAAGCAACAGAAAATAGCTCAGAGTTTGCTCCACAAATGAACGTCAGGGGTTGAACTGGGAAGTAAAAGCATGGCCATGCGAGCTGTGGCGAAAAGACTGAAATGCGAATTGCGTGAGGAGAAGGGGAACAATCATGTTAAATATAAACTCACCTGCAGTGAATTACAGGTACACCTGTTGATACGACTCGGATCAGTCATGTTTGCTGGCTTTTGCAAATGTATCTTGTTTATATAGTCAACCAATAATTTTATAGAGTTGTTGTTATTGGTGTTTTTCTTTTCTGTTTTGCTTGCTCCCTTTTGTGCAAATGTTTAACTCATGCGTTGTACTCAGTAATTCGCCATAATTCATTATAAAATCACATTTTCAGTTCCCAAATAAACTTATTCACACTTTTTTCCCATGAGATGGCTCTTAGTGGATGAGGATCTTGAGGGGCTAAAGGGTCTAAAGTGTCCAAAACGTCTTGAGGGTCTAATGGGGTCTTAAAGGTCTTGAGGGTCAGAATGTCTGAAGGGTTCCAAAGGTCTAAGAGGTCCGAAAGGTGTTAGGGGTCTCAGGGTTTAAATGGTCTAAAATCAAAGGTCTGGATGGGTCTAAAATGTCTAAAGATCTCAAAGGTGCGTTTCAATACTACGTAATTAACGCTATACCGCACGTGAACAGGTGGGTGACAACATGGCACCTATTGTTAAGTTGGCTGTACTCCAGTGTTGTATGGCTCTGGGGTGGGGATGTATGTGCAGATAGGACATTGCTAGCATAGAAAAGTGAATATATAGGAATGGGGGATGAGGAGGGTATAATTCCCACTCTTTTCATAATGTGTAGGTGTCTTCTTTTCTTTTTTTACCCCAATTTTACCCCCAACAGACTGTCATGAGGTAGCAATGCTTGTAAGATTTTATTTTTATTTTTGTCTGAACTTTAGTTTTTTTCTTTTTCGAATCCTTGTTTTGAAACTTGAAGTGTATGATCAGTCAGCTCTATCTTGCACAAAATGGAGATTTTTCAGTCTAAGGGAGCTTAATATTTTGCACTGCTGCCTTACCTGGTGATGTAGAACTGATTATATTTTGGCCTCGATCTGTCATTGTCACAAGCAGTTACAAAGCTAGGTTACAAATGGCCTTTGTGTGTGCTGTCTCAAAGCCATAATCTCAAATGAACCTTTCACGTTTTGCATTCAAATACCACCCAGCAAACTTCGATACGTTTGAGTTTTCACCGTTCTACGTCCAAAATGAAAGTAACTCCCTGGAGTCCAAACGAATCCGTTTCGTCGGCAGTCAAAATTTGTGTTTTATTTAATTTGCCTTTTCTTTTACTAAATTCTGCGCTTGAATAATAAAACGATTATATAATTTGTGTTATTGTACTTTCAACCCCCCTCTCCCTCCACCACCTCCTCCTCGATGGTAGAAGGTGAGAATTTGGCTTTTGGATTAAAATCGTGATCCAAGTCGTTATCCTGAATTATAACGTGGTCCGCAACGTTTTGGGGATCTTCCAAATGTTTTTGTGTTTCCTTCAATGTTAGCGATTGTTGTGTGGGCAGAGCATGCATTTTAGACATTGCTGCATGGTTAAGGAATATTCTACATTCCGTTTTCTGCATGAATAACACAAGTTATTCAAAAGGAGAGCTTTCACTTTAGATAAACAAAAATGATCAACTAATAGTCGATGGAAGTATATGTAGTTTATTTTCAACCAATTATTATTAGTCCCCTATCGGATTCACTGGAGATGACTGTAGGTTTGCTCTTCGTCTGTTGTCCATCTATCCGTCGTTTGTAGTTTTCCAGACTTTTTTCCCCATACCCTTTACACACACGAAGAAAAAAAACTTTACACACACAGGGTTAAGAAATTGGTTCATGTCTGCCCATCTTTTCTGTCTTAACAGTTTATTATCACCTGTTTATGATTGAGAAACAACTTGTTTGAATTGAATGTTACCTTTTTGAACATGAATAGGAAGACGTTTGCCGTTTTATGGAATTCTTTTTTTTTTTGCTTTGAATTTTGTTTGCCATATTTTCCACAGACTCTGAATTCTTCCCAACCGCACAGGTGCAGAGATGAGTGAGATATTTTACTCTGTATGTCTGCCTGCTAGTTAAACAACATTGAAAATCAGTCCACAATGGAAACTTACTGTTTCTAAGACATTATAAAGGACACAAACAACAAGCAAAAATAACTAATATAATGTGTGAGATAGATTAGTGTAATTGACACTTCGTCAATGGCGATAAAACCCAGAATTATGTTTTTAGTCCCCTACCGGTTTTACCGGAGGGGACTATAGGTTTGCTCTCCGTCTGTCTTTTTGTCTGTCTGTCTGTCTGTCCATCTTGCACAGGAAGTTTGGTGTCAGGAAGGGCATCCGGCCATAAAAACATTGCCTCAAACAGGGAACCATGATTGTCATGGGGCCCGCAAGGCTAACCCCCGCTCTAGCGGGGGAAATGGCCTTAAAACGATCATTCATTCATTCATTGTCTGTCTGTCCATCCATCCATCCATCTGTTCGTCCCACCTGTGGTTTTGCAGACTTTGTTTCCCCACACCCCTTAACATATTCAACGGAAACTTGGTACATGGCTTTATTTTGATAACCTACAGAACAAGTTTGAGCTTCAGGGCGTTTCACCAATTTTCGACCGAGTTATGCCCTTTTTGGACTTAGAAAATATCACATTTTATGCATGGGTCAGTTTTCCAGACTTTTCCCCCTTACCCTTTGGCATATTGATCTGAAACTTGTTACATAGCTATATTATTATTATTTTTATTAGTTACAGAAACCACAACCTAATCTGCAGCTTTGCATACCTAAAACAATTTGTCCTACTGTATGTGGCTCACAATTGCTGAGTTCTTGGAATAAGAACATTTATTTGGACCAGCAGGGGACATGTATTGCAAAGCAATTCTCCCTCTTGTTTATTCGTCTTTTACATTTTTATTTAAATTGAATTACATACTTGAACACTGTGGAACATTGCTTCAATCCTGTAGAGCACTGCTTTAACACATTAACACTGCTCCAATAGCTCTAAACCTCTGGATTTTATTTAACAATCTTTAAACTCATTATTTTAATTAAAATTGAAGTGTATACTTGAACACTATGTGAGGCATCTTGTTCTGTGAACTCTCTAGTTATTATTATTATTATTTTTATTATGGCTCACAATAATTAGAAATATAAATCAGAAGCTTTATTCAGGGGGAGGGGTAGGATGAGGAGCAGTGGGGAGGCCTTATGGTGTCTGAATATTAGAGAAACATAAAGGTGAAGTTACTTCACTTTTTTATTCTATTTTAGGACCTCCAGGTTTATCCGTACTGACATTCATGTCGACATACAGGTAGTGGATAAAAAAAATGGAAACACCAATGTAAAGTCACTTGATAGGGCGTTGGGCCACCACGTGCGCCCAGTACACCCTGTATGCGCCGTGCCATAGAGTCCACCAGCGTCTAGAATTCTGTAGGAGGGTTGCGGCACCATTCTTCAACGATAGTCAATCAACTCACACCTGTTTGATGGAAGTGGAAACTCTGTCTCGGGCGTCATTCCAGAATATCCCATAAATGCTCGATTGGGTTCAGATCTGGTGACTGAGAAAACCATGACATGCGGATGACATCGGTATCATGCTTATCAAACTATTGTGTGACCACACGTGCTCTGTGGATGGGGGCATTTAGTGGTCTCCTCTTGCAGCCATGCTAGCCATAATTAAGGGCAATCTGGCTTGTGCAGCATTTTTATACATGATCCTAAGCATGCTGGGATGTTATGTGCTTAATTCTCAACATGGGCAACACCTGTGTAGAAGCTGTTGCTTGGTGTTTCCATTTTCTTTGTCCACTACCTGTAGGTATTTAGTGAATGCACATTTGAATGGGATTTCATGAGTAATTTGACGTGCCGGTTCCATCATTGCTAAGCTGTGACTGTATTCATGATCCAATGCCCTTGAAGGATAGGAGAGGAATTTGGAGGCAGGCTAGAGAGTGTAGATGGTTAAAGACATGGAGTAGCTGACTTCACAAGTTAAAATTCTCTTTTCATATGCAGCACAAGGCTGTGGGGTAGCTTTATTGGCTGAGGGCGTGGATATGCCGTTGGTGTAATGCCCTCTGTAGAGTAAGTCAGGAATATGTCATTTGTTCACGGTGCCAGCGATAACTCGCCTACTCTTTGCGAAGGACACCGTGGAATGTTTCCCATCCACCAACGAATGATGGCAGAGGGGACACCCAGTTTAATGTCCATCCCAGGGACGGCACACGCCCTGTGTGTGTGTCTCTCTCTGTGTCTCTCTCCTCTCTCTCTCTGTCTGCCTCTGTCTCTCAAAAATCAGTCCCCTTGAAGCTATTTCGAATTGGGCACGCCGTAAACAAACGGAAGGGAATCAGACACGACGACATGACGATTGCTTGTTAAAATACACACAGGTAGTCATTATCCTCCTCAGTATAAAACTATTAAAATTGTCTCTGACAAATGTGACAGCAAAATATCTGGTCAATTATTAAATAATAAAATTACAGAGATACAGAGAGAGCCACGTGCAGATACAGAGAGAGGCACACACAGATACAGAGAGAGGGACACAGATACAGAGAGGCACACACAGATACAGAGAGAGGCACACACAGATACAGAGAGGCACACACAGATACAGAGAGAGGAACACGCAGATACAGAGAGAGGCACGCGCAGATACAGAGAGAGGCACACGCAGATACAGAGAGAGGCACACGCAGATACAGAGAGAGGGACACGCAGATACAGAGAGAGGCACGTGCAGATACAGAGAGAGGGACGCGCAGATACAGAGAGAGGCACGCGCAGATACAGAGAGAGGCACGCGCAGATACAGAGCGAGGGACGTGCAGATACAGAGAGAGGCACACGCAGATACAGAGAGAGGCACACGCAGATACAGAGAGAGGCACACGCAGATACAGAGAGAGGCACACGCAGATACAGAGAGGCACACGCAGATACAGAGAGGCACACGCAGATACAGAGAGGCACGCGCAGATACAGAGAGGCACACGCAGATACAGAGAGGCACACGCAGATACAGAGAGGCACACGCAGATACAGAGAGGCACACGTAGATACAGAGAGAGGAACACGCAGATACAGAGAGAGGCACACGCAGATACAGAGAGAGGCACACGCAGATACAGAGAGAGGCACACAGATACAGAGAGGCACACGCAGATACAGTGAGAGGCACCCGCAGATACAGTGAGAGGCACACGCAGATACAGAGAGAGGCACACGCAGATACAGAGAGGCACACGCAGATACAGAGAGAGGCACACGCATATACAGAGAGGCACACGCAGATACAGAGGGGCACACGCAGATACAGAGAGGCACACGCAGATACAGAGAGGCACACGCAGATACAGAGGCACACGCAGATACAGAGGTAGGCACACGCAGATACAGAGGCAGGCACACGCAGATACAGAGAGAGGCACACACAGATACAGAGAGAGGCACACGCAGATACAGAGAGGCACACGCAGATACAGAGAGAGGCACACGCAGATACAGAGAGAGGCACACGCAGATACAGAGAGAGGCACACGCAGATACAGAGAGAGGCACACGCAGATACAGAGAGAGGCACACGCAGATACAGAGAGAGGCACACGCAGATACAGAGGGAGGCACACGCAGATACAGAGGGAGGCACACGCAGATACAGAGGGAGGCACACGCAGATACAGAGGGAGGCACACGCAGATACAGAGGGAGGCACACGCAGATACAGAGGGAGGCACACGCAGATACAGAGGGGGGCACACGCAGATACAGAGGGGGGCACACACAGATACAGAGGGAGGCACACGCAGATACAGAGGGGGGCACACGCAGATACAGAGGGAGGCACACGCAGATACAGAGGGAGGCACACGCAGATACAGAGGGAGGAACACGCAGATACAGAGGGAGGCACACGCAGATACAGAGGGAGGCACACGCAGATACAGAGGGAGGCACACGCAGATACAGAGGGAGGCACACGCAGATACAGAGGGAGGCACACGCAGATACAGAGGGAGGCACACGCAGATACAGAGGGAGGCACACGCAGATACAGAGGGAGGCACACGCAGATACAGAGGGAGGCACACGCAGATACAGAGGGAGGCACACGCAGATACAGAGGGAGGCACACGCAGATACAGAGGGAGGCACACGCAGATACAGAGGGAGGCACACGCAGATACAGAGGGAGGCACACGCAGATACAGAAGGAGGCACACGCAGATACAGAGGGAGGCACACGCAGATACAGAGGGGGGCACACGCAGATACAGAGGGGGGCACACGCAGATACAGAGGGAGGCACACGCAGATACAGAGGGAGGCACACGCAGATACAGAGGGAGGCACACGCAGATACAGAGGGAGGCACACGCAGATACAGAGGGAGGCACACGCAGATACAGAGGGAGGCACACGCAGATACAGAGGGAGGCACACGCAGATACAGAGGGAGGCACACGCAGATACAGAGGGAGGCACACGCAGATACAGAGGGAGGCACACGCAGATACAGAGGGAGGCACACGCAGATACAGAGGGAGGCACACGCAGATACAGAAGGAGGCACACGCAGATACAGAGGGAGGCACACGCAGATACAGAGGGGGGCACACGCAGATACAGAGGGGGGCACACGCAGATACAGAGGGGGGCACACGCAGATACAGAGGGGGGCACACGCAGATACAGAGGGGGGCACACGCAGATACAGAGGGAGGCACACGCAGATACAGAGAGGCACACGCAGATACAGAGAGGCACACGCAGATACAGAGAGGCACGCGCAGATACAGAGAGGCACGCGCATATACAGAGGCACGCGCATATACAGAGAGGCACGCGCATATACAGAGAGAGAGGCACACGCAGATACAGAGAGAGGCACACGCAGATACAGAGAGAGGCACACGCAGAGAGAGAGAGAGGCACACGGAGAGAGAGAGAGAGAGGCACACGGAGAGAGAGAGATAGGCACACGGAGAGAGAGAGAGAGAGGCACACGGAGAGAGAGAGAAAGAGAAAGAGAAAGAGAAAAACAAACAAACCAGGATTGACTGATTATGACTGGATAGAATGAAGGTATTACCTCTTTTGTTTGTTTAATCAACGGGGTGCAATGACTTGTACAGTACTCAGAACCAAACCAGTACCTTACATGGATACGGAGAATAGGAAACATTTTATTTCTTCCTTTATCCATTATGAGCTCTATTCGTGTGCACAATATCAGCGACTTGTTTTCAAAAGCATTATAGTTGTTTCTTCTCCTTTGTCTTCTTCTCCATTTGTGCTATTTTCATTTTTTTTTGTCTTAATTTTCGGTTTGTTGTGACGTGGCTGGCAGCGATTCGTCAAGTTGTTTCCGCTTGCTGCACCATTGCTTGTACATCCGAATATAAACAAAGTTTCACCGAAATTTGATTATTCATGATGCTGAGGACTGGCGAATGGTGGAGGAAATTTATTAACCATTCATCATGCAGAGGAATACCCACGAACATGACGCGGGCTACGCATGACGTCGTTTATGTGGGTTATTGTTCAGGGAGATTGTACATTTCATCACGTGCAACTCAGAATACTTGATAGGATTTGATCACGATAGCATACTCGATGGTCTCTTCTTTTTGTAAGGTACTTTTGAATCTTTAACATCCACAAGTGAATGATCACATGCAGTGCAACTGGCGTATAGCCCTTTAAAAGATGGCGTACTGATTTATGCGGTCCCCTGCCTGCAGAGCACTAAAGTGACCGAGCACTAAAGCCAGGAGTCGAACCCAGACTAGATGCGTAAAGGTGAAGACTCTTTCTCCGAGGGAACTGTCTGAGCCCAGCAGACAGATTATTCCTATTCAGAGTCCCCAGATCATGTACTGTTACCACAAAAAGACCTTCATGTGACACTTTTACCTTTAACGTTTACATTACATGTCGACCTTTGAACATCAGACTGATCATATGTTTAATAGTCTGCAATTTGATTTACAGATGCCCTGTAAATAAGCTCTATCATCTTCCAATTTGATGTTATTACATTCTGAAATCTGAGTTTTCTAAATGAGTCTGACTTTGGGTGCAACTTTTACTTAAATGGCAGCACAGCATCTTTCGTGTTGTAATATGCAACATCCTCTTGTTGAGACTAATTTGATAAGATAATACTTTTTTGGGTCAATATGCCACTTTTGGTAAGTCAAATTCTCTAAGATAAACGTGCAAAAAAACGAAAATGGAGATTTTTTCAATCTGAGTTGTTTAATACATCACACCCACTCAGCCAAACATGGCATACCTACACTAGACCGTATTGTGTATCTAATGACCTGAGAACACAGCACTCCCGACTTAGCCAGTCGCAGTCTCCTTACCAATAATGAGCACTGCACTCTCAGCTTAACCAATCAGCGTGAACCCAGCACTTCCAGATTAGCCAATCATAATGAACGCAGCACTCAGATTAGTTAATCTTAGTGAATGCAGCACTCCCGTATTCGTTAATCATGATGAACACAGTACTCCCAGCTTATCCATTGGTAGTGAACATAGCACTCCCAGGTTCACCGATTGGATTGAACACAGCACTCACAGGTTCACCAATCGGATTGAACATAGCACTCCCAGCTTATCCATTGGTAGTGAACACAGCACTCCCAGGTTCACCAATCGGATTGAACACAGCACTCCCAGGTTCACCAATCGGATTGAACACAGCACTCCCAGGTTCACCAATCGGATTGAACATAGCACTCCCAGCTTATCCATTGGTAGTGAACACAGCACTCCCAGGTTCACCAATCGGATTGAACACAGCACTCCCAGGTTCACCAATCGGATTGAACACAGCACTCCCAGGTTCACCAATCGGATTGAACACAGCACTCCCAGGTTCACCAATCGGATTGAACACAGCACTCCCAGGTTCACCAATCGGATTGAACACAGCACTCCCAGGTTCACCAATCGGATTGAACACAGCACTCCCAGGTCACCAATCGGATTGAACACAGCACTCCCAGGTTCACCAATCGGATTGAACACAGCACTCCCAGGTTCACCAATCGGATTGAACACAGCACTCCCAGGTTCACCAATCAGAGTCTCCTAACCAGCCATCTATTTGTTTGCCTTTATTCCAAACATACTGCACATCTGGGCATACAATTTCCGCGAGCCACTTCATGCCTTTGGTTTCAGTACTCGAGGAAGGAAAAGGTTCTCATCTCTGGTCTTGTGTTACAAGAAAAGAAAAGAAAGAAAATGCTATTTTGCTGCATCTCTACATCATAATCTTTCAGTCCTTGCCTCATTATCCACAACCTCACAACATATAAACCTTCCCTTATTGGAACACCGAACCGTCAACAGAAGAATAAGCTATAAAGCTGCAGCAAAATACTAACGTTTTATGGCCTGCAGTATGAGGCCAGACCAGGGAGCATTTTCTTTCCTAAAGTGCTGAAACCAAAGGAGTGTGAAGCCTTGTACCTGATGGGCCGGTGATGTTGCGAAGCAAGTTCTGCCGGGTCGGTGGCCTCTGGCTGTTTCGGACTTGATAGGTTCACCAACTTTCACACCAGCAACAGCAGCTTTGATTTGATTAGACCTTTAAGATGAGGTTCCTCTTACCTTCCTCATTGGTTTTTTTTTTAACATGGCAAAGCAGAAATGTTATGGATGACAGCTGATGACAGCCATGACAGGTGGCATGTTGGGAACAAAGGCAAATGATACATGTTCTGTTGGCAATACCCCTGTATTAGGGTGGCACTAAAAACCGAATGTTTCATAATTTTAGGTCTTAGGATCTGGTTTTGTTTGATCCCATGAGAAAACACTATTGGTAAATTTTCAGTGATCAGATCATATTTAGAGGTTGCTCATGGCCTCTAAAGTTTCTCGACTGGCGTGGTCAACACAACACGTGCGGTCTAACTCACTCGGCCACCTTATTATTATAATAATAACTCGACCACTCCCGAATAATAATAATAATAATTATTATTATTATAATAATAATAACAGTAATAATAATAGGGTACGTTTTTGTTTTTTCTTTTTCATCTTAACCCATTCAAGTCCAATGGCAACAATATTTGCCAGTGATTTATTGGTTGACGAGTTATCAAGTGACCACTATATTCGTCATGTGTGTGCATCTGTCTGTGTGTGTGTCTGGCTGTCCGCAGCATAACTACCCGATGATATCATCCGATCTTGATGAAACTTGGGTGGGAGGTTGATATCATGATCTAGTTGTGTCCTGCCTAGAGTGGGCGTATTACGCCCATCGTGGGCGTAGCCACGCCCGAAAGAGATGTCTTTTTAGGGGGTAATCGAGTTCAAGCTACATCTTCTCCGAGGGAGTTGGGGGAATCTGACATGGGTTTCGGTATTTGGTTAGGCCAATGTCATGTGCCTAGCCCCACGGAGCTGGATTTTTCATTTTTTTTTGTTATGTAATATGTATGGACATAATCATGTAATTATAATATTATTATATAATTGTATGTAATTATACAATTTTGTATTGCATGCTCACCACAACAACCCATGTTGCGGTGAGCAACCCCTAAATATTATAGGATTTGCATAAAATTTTACGTGTGTGATTTCTACAATAAATGGAACCACTTTGAATGGTAAGACCATAATTTTCATGTGTTTGAAATTTTACCCCTATTTAGTGCCACCCTACCCTGTATGTAATACATGTACAACCTCCTTCTCCACGGCTTCATGGAATAAAAATGAAAACATTTATATTGAGCAATTACACTTGATCTGAATGGACAGCAGAACTAATTCAGTTTGTGCGCGAATCCATTTCATTGTGCCTGATGCACATGCCGTGCGTTTCCCACTGACCTAGTTCGTTTGGCTTACTTTTGTTTATTAATGCGGTATAAATGCCATTTCTGCAATATGGTACTTGTTTCGTTGCACTTCTTACATGTCAATTTAGAGCACGTCCAGCTGTGCATTCGGGGGCAAACGTGCTCCTGTAGGCTCATTAGCACATTGTCGTGTTTACCTGGCCTGCACTGCAGCGCAACCGAGTGTGTCCTTTGAAGGATGTTAAAAGTCAAATGCAATTTGAATGCCAAGATTGTTTTGTGTGGTAACACTTTATTTTTTTTTAGTTTAGTTTTGAAACTTTCAGCAACCTTGAAAAATGTTGTTTCAACAATGGTTTGTTTGTACGTGTGTGAGCAGACGTTCAGTCAATTGGCCCACCCTATTAAACAAGCAAAGGCGCTGGGGTACACTTTCCACTCGAGTGTGCTCGACGTGGACAATGTCGATGTAAGTTTGACGCACTTCTCCATTCGTTCACTGTGTGACCCTCTCCCACCCTCCTCTCCGCCATTTCATACAGAAGTGCATTTGGATGTTTGTGGGCAAGGGGTTTAATTTTGAGAACAAATGTCTTTCGATTAAAATTCTGCAGACTGTGTAAAAAGGTTTTCAATTCGCAAAAAATATCCCTCCCCTTCAATCTTTCCGTGGATTTGAAGATTATTTGGAGTCTGTGGGTTGTGAATGGTGACGAACTGTGTTGTTGCTTCGGTGCAGCACGTTGACCCTGATGTTGCTCTGCCCATTGATACTAACAATGCGAGTGGCAACGTCGTCGTCTCGTGTGCAAATCGCAGGCTTTCACTTTTCAGAAAAACAACACATTTGAAGCTTGTGGGTACCTGTGGTTTGTCAGGTTCATCTCACCTGATTTGAACTACATGGGTGACCTGGAACATGGTTTGAATACTCATCCTCGAAGAATACACACCGTTTTCCAGAGCCAAATTACTCAATTAATCCGTTGGTCCATCACTCGTACCTTGCTAGCACTATCACGCTGGCACAGTTCTCACGTTACAGGTCCCTCCTTCCCGCAGAGTAAGCCACACCTGTACCACACCTTAATAATTGCTAGCGCTGAGCTTCACCGAAATGGTTTGTTACCACGACCACCGCTCTGCATGCTCGGTGGGCTTGCATTCACCTATTGCTCTTCCTTCGCCCTCGTTCAGCGTGCCACACACATGCTTCGTGTGCCATCGTTTGTGTTCCATCCATCGCACACACATCCAATTGAATTTAACATGTGTTGAACGCACGTACCTGTGCTTTAATGGACACATGCTGCATACCTCTCAGCTCTGATGTGTGCTCAGATTCTAGTTCACATACAGATTGTAGGGCCCTTTGGAGCAGAATGGTTTGTTGGCACATCAGTGTAGAATTGACAAAGTTTAAATTTTGATCTTGTATGGGGCCACATTACAGGTGAGGTCAGAGAGTGAGGGAAAATGGAGAGAAAAGGCAAATATTGCTGGGAGAGATGAGGCCCTGTATGGGGTTTCTCAGCTGGAGTGAAGCGGGGGAGGGGAGGGGGGGGGGGGGTGTCGGTGATTTTTGCCATAAATATTAGTGTCATAAACGCCCCACTTTCATGTGCGGCACACAGCAGGCACATTGATGCACATTCATATCCGTTTTGCTAATAGCGGAATTTGGATTGTTATTGCCTTGTTTTTTTTGTGTGTAGCAAAACTGTGAGCTCAATCTCATATTTCAGTACTGAATCTTTTGCTAGTATATACACTACATGGCCAAAAGTATGTGGACACCCGAATATCACACCCATATGTGTTCGTCAAACATCTCATTCCATAATCATGGGCATTAATATGGAGTTGGTCCCCCCTTTGCTGCTATAACAGCCTCCACTCTTCTGTGAAGGCTTTCCACACTAGATGTTGGAACATTGCTGCTGAGATTTTCTTTCATTCAGCCACAAGAGCATTCGTGAGGTTGGGCACTGATGTTGGGCGATTAGGCCTGGCTCGCAGTCGGCGTTCCATTTCATCCCAAAGGTGTTCGATGGGGTTGAGGTCAGGGCTCTGTGCAGGCCAGTCAAGTTCTTCCACACCGATCTCGACAAACCATTTCTGTATGGACATCGCTTTGTGCACGGGGGCATTGCCATGCTGAAACAGGAAAGGCCTTCCCCAAACTGTTGCCACAAAGTTGGAAGCGCACAATCGTCTGGAATGTCATTGTATTCTGTCGCGTTAAGATTTCCCTTCACTGGAACTAAGGGGCCTAGCCCGAACCATGAAAAACAACCCCAGACCATTATTCCTCCTCCACCAACTTTACAGTTGGCACTATGCATTCGGGCAGGTAGCGTTCTCCTGGCATTCGCCAAACCCAGATTTATCCGTCGGACTGCTAGATGGTGATGCGTGAGTCATCACTCCAGAGAAGGTGTTTCCAGTGCTCCAGAGTCCGATGGCGGCGAGCTTTACACCACTGCAGCCGACGCTTGGCATTGCGCATGGTGATCTTAGGCTTGTGTGCGGCTGTTCAGCCATGGAAACCCATTTCATGAAGCTCCCGACGAACAGTTGTTGTACTTACGTTGTTTCCAGTGGCAGTTTGGAACTCGGTAGTGAGTGTTGCAACAGAGGACAGACAATTTTTCCACTTTTCAGCAATCGGCGGTCCCGTTCTGTGACCTTTTGTGGCCTACCACTTTGCGGCTGAGCTGTTGTTGTTCCGAGACGTTTCCACTTCACAATAACAGCACTTACAGTTGACAGGGGCAGCTCCAGCGGGGCATAAGTTTGACGAACTGACTTGGATCCTATGATGGTCCGATGGTTGTTGGAAAGGTGGCATCCTATGATGGTGCCACGTTGAAAGTCAATGAGCTCTTCAGTATGGCCCATTCTACTCCCAATGTTAGTCTATGGAGTCTGCATGTGCTTGATTATATATACCTGGCAGCAATGGGTGTGGCTGAAACAGCCGAATCCACTAATTAGAAGGGGTGTCCGCATACTTTTGGAAATGTCGTGTATATATATATATGGACATGTTTTGATTGTTTTGTTTTGATCGGCGCGATCGGCATGTTTTGATCGGCATGTTTTGATCGGCGCGGCGTGGCGGTCGCCAGTTGCACCGGCAGTTCGGCCTCCAACCGCGCAGGGCGCTCGGGCGTCATGGGCGTCGCCTCGGACGGCGGCGGGCTCCAGGTAGCCGCTCCGATGTGCTGGCCTGCCGAAGAGTTTTGATATATATATGTTTTGTTTTGCACATGTTCTGATTGAAATGTTTTGCACATTTGTGCAAAATAATTTTGTTTTCTGAATGGTGTAAACCATGACAAAACAGCAACTCAGGTGCAGTCATCTATCTATATATCTACATATCTGGCTTGTCTGTGTTGTCACTGAAATACTCCCTCAAACTTTTGTTTCTGTGGTGTTTTGAATTACATGGTGGTGATGTGTTTTGAATTATATGGTGGTGATGTGTTTTGAATTACATGGTGGTGAGGTGTTTTGAATTACGTGGTGGTGAGGTGTTTTGAATTACGTGGTGGTGAGGTGTTTTGAATTACGTGGTGGTGAGGTGTTTTTAATTACGTAGTGGTGTGTTGTTTTTAATTACATGGTGGTGAGGTGTTTTGAATGATGTGCTGGTGAGGTGTTTTGAATGATGTGGTGGTGAGGTGTTTTGAATTACATGGTGGTGAGGTGTTTTGAATTACGTGGTGGTGAGGTGTTTTGAATTACGTGGTGGTGACGTGTTTTGAATTACGTGGTGGTGAGGTGCTT
>NC_136266.1:58463368-58483368 GCF_964187855.1 Myxine glutinosa | reverse complement strand
GGGACAGCTGGCGATGGGGAAGCTAATGGAACAAGGCCCGGTACTCATCGTAACGTTCCAAGCTCAGCTGGTGCTTATTCTTCGCAACAGGAAAGGAGATGTCGCTGAAGGCCATCCGGTGAGTGGTGCATCGTTAAAACTTGACACATAGTTGGGTATTCATTTAAACATTCATGTTTTTTTTGTTTTTTTAATGATTTCTCTATGCTTACGTGTGAGAGTTAGTTTAGCACTTTGCTTTCTTCTCGCAAATCTTTGGTAGTTGTGTTTTGTGTGTGCCTGTTTGTGACATCGACTTTTTTTATGGTGGTGATAGGAACAAGTGGTACGGATGATGTATGTTTGGGCATTGTGTCGAGACCAAGAAGAGCTCAACCCGAAGGCCGCTTGGAGGCTGCTTGATATGTCGGCTTCGAGCACACAGCAAGTCCTCTGACAGCTTGGCACGTTGCGGAACAGGAAGGCCCATCGGATCGCTCTTTCCAATCCATCTTAAACTTGCCCTTTTGGGCAAATGATGTGGTCTTCTCCCGTCCACCGACATAACCTTTGCCTCCGCACATTGGTAATTATCTTTTTAACACTGCTCCTCGTTCTCATAAAATGATCTTCGGAAAATTATGGACGCACACACAGCACTACAGCACGGGAATGGATATCTGTATGTACTGGCACATGTGAAAGAGCAAACGCGTACATTATTTGAAATCGGATAAACAGGGATAAACATTCTCACCTTGTCATTCCTGCAAAGGTGCAGAAAGTGTTGAGCGTTTTCCTTGCACAGTTATTATGAAACCATCTTGAATATTGTAAATATGTAAAGATGCTTCCAAAGTGGACATTCTAATGTTTTAACGTTTGGCCCATTGATTTATTTTGTAAGAAAATGGAAGGGGTGGGAGTAAGAGACTATGAAGTATGCTGCTGAAGTTGTATTTGCATAATTTATTTGAATGCAATTGGTTAAACACAATGCATGGAGTGTCCGACCGTCACCTTCTCCAGCGAAGTGCGTCGGCTGTTACACCAAAGTATAAAAAAATACCATCTTTAGATAAATGCCGTCTGCCTAATTCGAGAAGAAATAAAAGTCACAGTTGCGTACCGCCCTCTACGATGTGCTTTACACCGGCTATGTACAGTGTCAGGTATACGATTACCAACAGTTTGTGTCCATACAGAAGGCACAGCCACTGGGTTATATGGAGTCCTTTCAAAGTGCTAGTGGCTAAAGTACGTGCCAAGATTACAAGCACAAGATTTAATTCATGCTATTGGAAAAGGAAATCACCAATTTTACATTACAAAGTTCAAGTACCCCCTCTGCCCCCCAATCCCCTACCCTCTCTTGTCAGCATCTACATGGTTCTAATATATCTTATATACACAAACAAGGTGCACAGTTATTTATATGCACAGCTCACAAGTAGGAGAGACTGTAGGCCCGTTTAAACTACACAGTAGCATCCAAAGAAGCCTTGGAGGCCTTCCGGGATTGAGTGCTATGCTTTACCTATTTTGACGATTTGAACTTCCAGCCCACCCAGAGGCAGAGTCGACCTCTCGGCCTTCAAGGTATAAATGTCTTCATCAAGTTCCCCAATTGTCACATGTTGCCAAGTGGTGCGTTTTATTTCTCTTCTTTTTATTTCCTCTTCAGCTCGATTAAATCCCATAAGAACACGATGAACTCACGAGATTACAATGTTCGTCAGTGCCTGAAGTAAAGTGAGTAATTTGTGTGAAACTATTTCTAGAAAGGTTGTCTCGAGGTGTTGTGTATAAATTATTTGTTGCAGTCTTAAATGGCTTCATTGGCCAATCTGGTGGGGTTGGCCTAGCCACTGCCACTGTACTCCAACAAACGGGCCTTTTCTAAGTTCTTCTTGGTCCTTTTCAATTTGAACATTGCCCACCGATATTTGTGTGCCCACAGTCGAGAGCAGAGCAAGTGTTTATAGGCCCAAGGATAACTAGTGGTTGAGATTGTGGAAAAATGAGGTTTGGGATTGTTTAAAATACCAAAATCCAAAGTGAATGGATGAAGGGGAGAGGAAGACACTTTGGAGAGAAAGGGATGAAAGGAAGACTAGGTTTGGATTACAGTAAATTGGGAAAGGAAATGTGGCCCCACTGGAGCAGGAAGACAATTAAAATTGCTGGCACTATGCGTCTGCTTTGTTCCTTAGTGTGTGAGGCAAAGTAGGCCCAGTGGTACCACTACCTAGAAAGAAGAACCTATCACATGAATTTGGTCTAATTTGCATTTGAGTCATAAACATAAATATTTGATCTTCAGTGTAGAAATCCTTTACCTTATGAACCACTCACCATTCTATAGTAAGGAGATGGGACAGGGCTATTCACCTGCCTAATAGGGTCATCTGAGCAATTAATTAGTGTACCTGAATGGCACTACACATAGCTGCTGCCGAATGCACTCATTACCAACTTTTTTTTCTTTTCTTCAAAAGTCCAAGGTGACCCAAAATAATCCTGTCGGTGTTAATGCTGGAATAATCTCCAGGAGGTCATTGCAGCAATCTGTGGAAATTAATTTAAAGTTACCGTGTGAGGAGTAAGTGGAAAGACCTGTGGCTCGTATATTTTGGAACTTTGGTTTGGGTCCAGCCACATGTGGCTCCAAGATAGCAAAAGGATTACCCACGGCAGCACGAGCTGAGCAAAAGGACTTGCGATTCTTTAACTGCCAATACTGGTGCTGATTCGTGGGTCGAGTGAAAACAGAGACCGCTCTTGGGAGCCCTTTTTGGATCAGTGAGTGCTTGCGTCTTTGGGACCGATATGGGTGTGGGGAGGGAGATGAATGGGCTTTGTGTGAAAGCCAGGGTTTGTGCAGGGAAAACTCCTCTGCTGTTGACCATGACTCTGAGATCGACTCATGTTGCCCGAGCCGGGACGGCCTGACCGTTGCCCACGCTCAGCCGACCCACGGACCTTACTGTAGCTTGCAGAGCGAGCATGTGGAGGCACTGGGGGAGGCTGGTTATTGGGTGGAAGAGCACCAAGAGACTGGCATGTGTTCAAATCTGCACCTTGTGAGATATGTTCATCCATCCACAGGTGGGGAGACACTGAAGGTGATGTGAGAGAAGTTGGAGGGGAGGTAAGTGATGAAGGAATTGATACAGGGGGTGAAGTGAGGAACGTTGAAGGTGAGTTGAGGTGCAGGGAGGCATCTCTGTTTGGAACCTTTGGTGGCTTAGAGCAGTTTTCAGATCCAAGAATAGGTGTGTTTCCACGTGAGGTGTGGAAAGAAGTGGGATCCTCACTGAGCAAAGTTTGAGAACTTGAGCCCGTTTCTTGTAGTTTCCTCAAAAACTCACTTAGTGTCCCTTCACCTTGTGTTGAGCTGTCTGCTGTTCGTCCTTCAAGCAACAACAAGCGTAGTGGTATTGAGGCACCAGGCAATGGTTGAGCCGGTGAAACGCATAAGCAACCACGACTTCCAAACCCATGCGCTTCAGCCAATGGTGGAGTGAAATAGTCTCTGGCTGTGGGCTGTGCCAGCCCATGGGGCTTTCCCCAGTCACCTCTAATTGAAATCATGTGACCTTTCTGCTGCAACACAGGCGTAGAGTCTGGTGTGGGCAGTGCTGTGAGGTCTGGACCTTGGTCTGGCCGTCCACCTCGTGCCAACATTGCCTTCCCACCAGCCACAAGTGGGACAAAGAGGTGACCTGCACCGGAGCGACTACCAGACTTGTGGCGGGGTGGCGTGTCAAGAAGGCGTGTGAGACCGGCCAAACTTCCGTCAGCGTGCGCTTGTGTCTGTGCATCCCTCCGCTGACGGGCCGCACGCATCCTGCGGCATTGTTGGAAGTAGCAGGCGGTAGCGAGGCACGCCGAAGCTGCTCCAAGGGTAAAGGCCGACAAGATGCAGACTGCAAAAAGTGCAGCCGGAAGCAGACCTCGCACTGCTGGATTCCGGTCTTGCCTCATCGCATCTGAGTATGTTAAGAACAAAGGAAAGGAGTTCCTCTTAGCACGTATGTTAACCACTACCTCACACCAACCCAAGAATTGTGGTGAACTTTCGAGTGTAGCCGAAAGCTATAATTTTGTGGAATAACACCTCTTTGCATAATACAAATACATATGCCTTTGAAGGTTAACGAACCACTGCTTTTGAGAGGCTATTTTAATTTTATGAAATGCAGAGATTTCTCACAATGAGATTTTCTGTAATTGGTGCCGTATCACAGGTAACTGCTGTGCTTGGAAATTCTTCTGAATGACAGGCTGTGCTGCTCCTGAACACGGCATCAAGAATAATGTTCCAATTAGGAAAAGTGCAACAGAGACAAGGACATAGTAGAAAGTGTGAAAGGGAAGAGATGGAGATTATTATATTACTGAGTTAAGTTTGACCAGATGAGATGGTATGTAATAGAAAAAAGTATGTAGAAAAATGAGGTTATTTGAGGTAAACGTAAGGAGGTGTGAGTATTGGTAGTTTGGTGGAGTGATACAGACTGATGGCGAGGGGTAGTGAACTGCTGTACAAATTGCACTGAAAGCTTTGGGGATCGAGAGGTTTCAGGCGCAGCAGGAAGCCTGCGGCATAACAGAATAGCCAATACAACTGCCAGGCCTGGGCTCTGGGAAATCTGCTCATGATGAAGATGGAGGGAGGGAGGGAAATCACTTTCTGAATGCAAATTGTCAGAGCAGAATTCTCAGTGAGAATGGAGCCCCCCAATCGAGCCCAACTCGTTAACACACGAGTGCTTCTCCAACGTGCACGGTGACATTCCCAATGTGCAAAATTCTGCGGATGTTCACACTCACCATCGTGACTCATGTAGGATTCTGTGGAGAGGAAAGAGAGCAAAGACTGACTTTAGGAAATGAAAAATGAAAACATTTTGGGCAATTGAGGTTTTGATCACAGACGTTGCACTACAGAGGATGCACAACTCAACTCACCCACACAACCTGCTTCGAGTGGAAGAAGGGAAGCTTCATCAATGGCTTGCTTGAAGGGGAATCTACAGGCACATGGAACACGTGAGGAATGATTTGTGGCAGAGCCTTAATTTTTTAAATATCGAATCTTTCCTTTCAAGAGTGAAACAAGCCTGGATCTTGGAAAGCTTACCATGGTTGAAAAACAAAGTCAAAGAGACAAACGGTTAAAAACTCAACACAACGGCCCTGATAGGTTTCCAAATGATTGTTTTGACAGGTCACATCTCGCCCCATGGCACCGGATTTGCAAACAATGGATTGGTGGTCAAAAGTTGTAACACTCATTTAACTGTTACATTCACTTGTGCTTTCCTGCTGTGTTAGTGAGTCCATCCTCCATCACTTACTAATGAGATATTTCCTAAGTCTCAATATCTGTGTATTGGGGGGGAAGGGGAGGGGAATTATCCTTCCACTTTCATGAACGGTGTCACCATTTTAAGAAATGTAACGCTAAGTTATCTGTGGTCGAGATTGATAAGATTGTGAGAATTAGTAAAGAGGGTGCTGGAGATGGTACCTGCTCTGAGTTGAAAGCTGGACGCAGGCACCTCCTTTCCATCCACAGTATGGGTCTCGTGATGCCAGACAGCTACTGTAGTTTGACAACAGAAAAGAATAGAAAACGCAACAAAATTAGAGATTGATTAGTCTGAAAAAAATCCTTCAGCTGATTATATAACCATCTGCATCGTCAATCATGGAGGTTTTGACTCTTCAATCCCAGAACCTCTCCAAATAGCAGGTCCACAATCTTAGTTGTGGTTTCAATGATATTATTGAGGAGTGTTTGGCATAATTTGGGCTGATGCTCCGGCCTGTCACCTATCTCTTCTTGACAGAATCCAGCGACGCGCTACCAAGCTAGTGGGACAGGAGTTGACATCATCCCTGGAGCCTCTCTCAGTCTGCAGCTCTGTTGCTTCTTTGAGGTTTTTAAACGGCGTAGCTCATCGGGCAAAGCAGTCTAGTATGTGTGTATGTCCCCTAAAACGTTTACCAATCAGAGCTGAGGATCTGGTCACATGACAGGGTGATGTGATTACGTCTGATGTCATTACGGCGTATGTGGCTGACTCCACATTCCAGCATTTTGATTCCAATGTCGTTCAAGCCGAACATATCATCGAACCTGTCATATATCACAATCACCATGCTCTACCTTGACGTTTTTCATTCAATGTGAAACACAAACAAACCGATTGTTAAAATGACCATCAAATATCGAAAGCATAGACGTTACGGATCTTCCAACGACACAGTACGTATAGGCCTTAGGCTTCATGCCTTCATGCCTCACCTTCAGGCCGCTTCGGACAAATTATCCCAGGTTTCTTAATACAGTAGTGTTGTTTTTGTAATAACAATACTAGCGTTAATACCAATAATATAGTAAATATAATCATAACACTGCAATCCCTTTGTCGTTATTGCAAAGTTTCCAGATTGAAGCGGTGTATGGTTCATGAATCAATGATGAGCGGTGTATGGTACAAATAATGCGGAAGTAAGGAATTCGCCTCGGTTTTATTTAGTAATTTCATTTTCAGAATAATGATAACGTAACATTAATATTATAGTAAATCTAATCGTAACACTAATCCCTTTGTAGTGACTGCAAACTTACTGGAGGTTAAAATATATCATCTTCGATATATTAAAGTAGCTGCAGTTTTGTGTCCGGCCATCACGCTATGTCATTACGTCTATGATGTCATTATGATGGCTGACTGCACCGACCGACATTTTAATTTACGAGTACACCCGCTCACTACGGGCGCGGCAGGAAGGGTCATTCCTCTTTGGGGTATATAGATTACAGTCGATCTATTGTCAGGTCGCAAGAACAGGTAAGTAAGTAAAACCTACCTCACAGATGTTGGGATTCTTCTAAATTTCTTTGTTTAATGTTATACACATATATCACAAGATCTGCCAGCAACCCTCTTCTGGTGAAACTACCAAAATCAAGACTCTCTGCTCACCTTCATGCCTTCAATCCTCTTTTCTCCCACCTCTGGAACAAACTCCCACACGCTCTTCAATCCCCCTCCTCTCTCCAGGTCTTTAAAACAGCTGTTTACCACCATCTCTTTTCTTCCCCCATCCAAAACTTTGATATTTTCTACCCCCGTTAAAACACCCCAAATCCGCCTCTTTCAATCCCCACCTTCTTTCCTGAAATTCCTAGAAGTGTTAATCTGCTTTATACCGTGTACCCCTCCCACAGCCTTATACCTCTCCCTCCTCCCACAGCCTTATACCTCAACAAAATATCTCAAAATGTTGTGGATGGATTCGGACGAAATTTGGCAGAGATGTAGCGTATGTGACGAGGACGAAATGATTAGATTTTGGTGAAGATCCGGATTCGGATCCGGCTACGAGAATTTTTTAAGTGATTATTCACCATTGGGATAGGGCCAAAACGATACATAGCGGGATATCTCAAAAAGTTGTGGATGGATTTGGACAAAACTTGATGGACCGGTTGGGTGTCTGACAAGGACAATTTAATTCGATTTTGGTGGAGATCTGAATTTGGATTCGGATATGGGAATTATTGTGTTATTTTATATAATTTAATATAATTATTTTAAAATTAATTAATCTGATTTTTAATCTTTTCTCCCTCTACCTCCCACGAACCCTTTGTCAAACGTCTTAAATACAAAAAAAAAAATTACTCTATTAATTATTTCTCCTCGCGGACACGTGCTTGTTCCCTCGCTCCCTTGCCTCGCCTTTTGCCCCACCCCCTTTATCTCCTTTTTCTTCCACCTCTCCAGCCTTTCCAACTCGAGTTTCCTCCATACTCATTCAACTCTTTCTCCTTCTTTCTCAAATCCACATCCTTACTTCGGGACTTTTCCCAGATTATTTTCACGGTTTTGTTTAAATATTATTTAAATATGTTTCAACTTTCCCCTGCAGTGTTTTATTCAGTGGTTTATTACAACATGCTATTTTTCTTCCTATTTAAAAGGCTTTTTTCAATTTCCTCTTCAATTCATTCCACTTTAAAAATAAAAAATCTATCTCTTACCATCCTTCCTTTCTACATTCTTTAAACTCACCTTCATTCCACACCTCCTCTATCGTTTTTAAACGGATCTCTGACTTGAAAATCAAAATAAACCCAGTTTGTAATTAATGTTCGTTTTTCATGAATCATCTACGTTCTAAACTCCCCCCTCACACCTCCCCTCCAATTCTCCCCCCTCCTCCTCCTCCTCAAAGCTGCCTCCTCCCCACTTCATCTCCGTTCTATCTCATACCTCCACCTCCTCCAACTCTACTTTCCTCTGCCCCCCCCCCCCCCTCAAACAACCCCTCACTGTGCCTCATCCCATCACCATCAAACCTTTTGTCCTCCTCATCCTTCCCTTTCTCCTAACTCTTCTGCAATCTCTGACACATTATCAACAGCTCTCCCTCTCACCCCCCATCTTTCCATATCCCTCCCCTGTCCTGTCCTGCAGCCGATACTCCTCCTCTCCCTCCCTCTTCCTTAATGGTATGGACCTCAAACATCCAGGGCCTCTGCTCAAACCTGATTGATCTCTCCATACAGATTGCTTCAGACAAACCAGATGTAATCTGCTTAACAGAAACATTCCTCCTTCAAGATGTCTCTGATTCCTTAATTCCTGGTAACTCCCTCCTCCAGTATGATAGACCTGAGCCTTGTCCTGGAGGTGGGGTTGCTATCTTTATCAAAAGCTCTCTTCTTCACTCTCCTTGCACTGCCCTCTCTCCACCCCACCCCCAGGAGTACCTCTGGCTACGGCTTCCTCTCCGCTCCCACCTTTTGTTCACATGTGTTCTGTACCGTCCTCCAAACAGTGATGACTCCATTTACATTTTGCTGTCTGACGACATGGACCAACTTCTATCCACTCACCCCAACTCTCTCTTCCTCATATGTGGCGACTTCAACTGTCATTATGCCAGCTGGCTGGGTGTGGGTACCACTCTCACCAGCCATGGCATCTCAGCAAAGGACTTATGCGACTCATTGGGACTGACACAATCTGTCAATTTCCCAACCCGGATCTCAGTCAACGGACACACTGATGCATCTTCTCTTCTCGACTAGGTTATGACAAACTTCCCTGCAAATGTCTGTTGCTGTTCTTCTGCTCCAATTGGTTCTTCTGATCATGTGCTTGTTAAAGTGGACATCTCTCTGGCCATTCTCAGAGAGCCTCCTCAACGTCGACGAGTCTGGCATTTCACTCAGGCTGACTGGCACGGTCTTCAAGCAGCCATCAATCATCTGGACTGGTCTCCCATCTCTACTGCCTCTGACATCAACTATTCCTGGGAATTCTTCCAAAGTAAACTGCTCTCTCTCTCATGCACAGATTTATCCCATCTCGTCTTCAGTTGTCATGCCCTTCCTCCCATCCATGGTACACTGAATCTTGTGGTGAGGCAGTTTCCGTGAAACAACTTGCCTTTGCCTCTTGGAAGGCTAATCCAACTGAAGGCAAACTCAGTTCCTTTCACCAAGCTCGGAACAAGTGTGTGTCTACCCTCAGGAGAGCCAGGAAGCACTATCTCTCTACTCTCAAGACTAACCTCTCAAACCTGTCTCCTTCCTCCAAATCTTGGTGGCATCGGGTCAAATCCGTTTCTGGTGTTTGTTCCCCCCCCAATCCCCTCCCTTACCTCAAATGGCTACACAGTTGACGACGCATGTGACAAAGCCGAATGCCTCAACTCTGTGCTTGCCTCAAAATATTGTGTCCCAAACCCATCTCTCTCTGTACCCACCTTACCCAGTCGAACCTAGCTGCTCCTGGACTCTGTGTTCTTCTCTCCTGACAAGGTGGAGAGGTTTCTGTCAAACCTCGACTCCGATTCTGCAACTGGACCAGACGGCATCAGCCCGCCCACGGGTTCTAAAATCCTGCTCTGCCGCTCTTTCACACCCTCTCTCTATTCCCTTCACCCTCTCTTTTGCTCAAGGTCATCTGCCATCAGTTTGGAAATCAGCAAACATTACCGCTTTACACAAGCAAGGTGCAAAAACAGATCCTTGTAACTACAGACCAATCAGCATGCTCCAAATTATCAGCAAATTCATGGAATAAATCATCGCTTCTGACATCAAATGCTTCCTCTTCCCCAATGGCTTGATCTCTGATCATCAATTTGGTTTCAGACCACGTTACTCTACTCTGGACATGCTGCTTCTGCTGTCTCAACAATGGATGGAGGTCGTCAATGCCAAACAGGAAATCAGAGCTGTCTCCCTTGACATATCACGTGCCTTCGATACTGTCTGGCACCCCGCTCTGCTCACCAAACCCTCCTCCTATGGTATCCATGGAAATCTCCACGCATGGCTTGCGGACGTCCTCTCTGGTCGAAATCAACGTGTGGCCCTGAATGGATTTCTCTCATCTCCCCTTCCTGCTCAGGCTGGAGTTCCCCAAGGCAGTGGTCTGGGCCCTGTGCTTTTTCTGGTCTTCAGCAATGATCTCTCTCACTCTCTGGGAAATCCTCTCTATCTCTTTGCTGATGACTCCACTCTCTGCCACTCCATACCTCATCCCTCAGATCGGCAGTCTGCAGCCTCCTCACTCCTATGGTATCCATCAATCTGCAGACCACTGCCTGCAGACCTGGACAAAATCACAGACTGGTCAAACAAGTGGAACATGTCTTTCAATCCTGACAAATCTCACACTCTCACTATGTCTCTCCAAAAAGACCGACTGGACACCCTCCCATCTACTTTCTCAACAATCCTCTCCAATAAGTTCTGTCACTCAAGCTTTTGGGTCTCTCTATCTGCCATGAACTTTCCTGGGAAAACCATATTTCCAAGCTGGCCTCCAAAGCCAGTCGCCGACTGGGCATTCTCCATCGTGCGAAGTCCTTCCTTGGCACACCTGAGCTCCTTAAACCACATACAAAGCTTTCATCCGCAGCTCAATCGAATACTGCTCTCCCCTTTGGGCTGGTGCTCCTGCCTCACACCGAGCTCGGCTTCACGCTGTTGAAACCAAAGCTTTCAGAATCATTGGAATCTCCCGTGATGTAGCTGATTGTGAGGGCCTTTCGCTCACTCACCGCAGGCAGGTACGTGGTCTTTATGTCTTCCACTGACTCCTATCCGGCCTTGCTCCCCCAGCTCTGTCCCCCAAATATTCCTACAGGTCGCACAAGATCTGCCAGCAACCCTCTTCTGGTGAAATTGCCAAAATCAAGACTCTCTGCTCACCTTCACTCTTTCATGCCTCTTTACTCCCACCTCTGGAACAAACTCCCTCACTCTCTTCAATCCCACTCATCCCTCCAGGTCTTTGAAACAGCTGTTTAACACCATCTCATCTTCCCCCATCCAAAACCTTGATCTTTTCTACCCCCGTTAATTCACCCCAGATCCACTTTTCTGAAATACTGACTTTTTCCCTGGAAGTCCTAGCAGTGTCCATGTTTTATACCTCTCATACCTCTCCCACCCCCCACCCCCCTTCCCATGTGTCCTCGCCCAAGCCCTCCCCGTCCCACAGATGTCCCGATGTCCCTGTTCTCTGCTGTTGTACTCGTGTGCTTCCTTCTCTCTCCCCATTTTGTCTCCCGCTCCTTTTATTGCATGTTTTGTGTGTCGGTTTTTTTTTTTTTTTTTTGTGATTAATGTTAGCTCCTACTTGAGCCTCGATATTGTGTCCAAAAAAAATAAAATAAAAAAGATTCTTCACCATTGGGAGATGGGGCCAAAAACGATACATAGTAGAATATCTCAAAAAGTTATGGATGGATTTGGACGAAACTTTGTGGACAGGTTGTGTGTGTGACGAGGAAGAATCGATTCAATTTTGGTGAAGACCCGGATCCGGATCCAGCTAGAAGAATTTTTAAAGTGATTCTTCACCATTGAGTGATATGGCCAACCAGGTGGAGGTATGCTCTCTACTGAGTGCCGTTCTAGTTCCTCTCCTGTTTCCATCTTTATCCGAGAAGTCAAATCGGGATGATACTTATTTATTTAATTTATGGACCCATCATTTTTGAGTGCATCAGGTTCACAGTTTCAAGGTTTCCTTTGTTGCCTCTGCCTATCATCTTTTATCGAGTCTTTTGCAGAAGCTGCCATGAACATGCTGGAGGACACTTTCATATGGTCGTACAAAAACCTAACTGATATGCATTTTGAGTGCTTGAACATTTTGAATACTCCTCTAGATGAATCATTTAGTTTAAATACATTACCGGCTTTTGATTTGGGTGTAATGTGCATGTTCAGGCCTGTTTCTATCCAACTTGCATCTCTGTATCACAGGCCATTTTTGTGTTACTTTCATAAATAAGAGCATGGAGGATAACCAGACTCGGTGGCATAATGGTTTGAGTTAGAGCATCTGCACCGAGTCTGGGAGGGCAGTGGTTGGAATCCCAGTTGTCATACCAAAGACTTTAAAAAATGGCCCGTGCTGCTTCCTTACTTGATGCACAGCATTAAAAAAAAGATAGAGCACGGATAAACAACCATAGGTTGGGAACCATAGCATAAACTTGATGGGCCTATTGGACGCCTCGTGTATTGAAGCTCCTTGTGAGGGAACACGTATATCATTGTCGGAGAGAGATAGAAAGGATAGGAAGTAAGGGGAAGGAATGATAGTTGGTGGAAAAGTTTCAAACATTCCTCCATTTTGTTTTGCTCACTAATACATCAGAGGCCTCTATTAGCAGGATGTCAACGGAATTCCAAAGGATTGATACAGTATTTCTTTCTCGAGGCTCAATGTGCATCCTTCCAGTGTCCCACCTCAACATATAAACTCTTCTAGGTGAAAACCACTTTTCAACAGTTTTTGCTTGTTTGTACTTTGTTCGATATTTTTCTCTTTTTGCTCCATTCGATTTTTGCTCCATTCGATTAAATATATGATGAATCTAAAATATATCAAAAAGGAAATAACCATCGAGGACAAACTGCTGCTTTGTATGACCACGGAATGGATTACGCTATCACAAGAAACGAAGCAACAGATTTATGCAATTTTTGATGGGCCTATTGGACTCCTTCTCCTCCTGTGTTGAAGCTGGCTGACCACGCCAACCCTCTCCAAGAGGTTCTTGGGGAGGGGAGGGGAGGGGCGGGGGGGGGGGGGGGGCGAAAAAAAGGAATCTTCAGATCAGATCAGATCATGTAACACGCCCTATATGGAGCGTCGGTGCTGCTGAAACAGTTTCTATAGTTGGGATTACAATCCTGGATGGGTCGCTACTCCACCACAGGAGTTTGTTCAGGGTGCCGGCGATAGCTCTCTTACTCATCATGAAGGACACCATGGGATCCTAGTGCCGCTAGATGGGATGCCAAGCTTATGGCGTCCATCGTAGGGACTGCACACACACAACGAGGAATCACACTACCCATGAAGCACCGGGATGACAGTTTCTAGCTGGATCGGGATTCAAACCCAGGCTAGATAGCTTTGAGGCGAGTGTGTGTACCTCTCGGCCATCCTACCAGCTCATCCTCGTATCCCAAGAACCACCTTTAGAGGCCATTTTTCCCCTCAGAGCAAGGTTTGGCCTTTTTCGGGCACCATGGTCCCCTTTTTGAAGCAATGTTTTATGGCTGGATGCCCTTCCTGCTGCCAACCCTGTTAGTCACTTCTTGCGACACACAGGGAATTACCAATGAACTGGTACTCAATTTGCCAACGTAGGAAGGATGACAGGGTGAGTCAACCCCCTGGTGTTAATTCAGTGATCGACCGGGATTCAAACCCAGGATCCTACGATCCCAAGCCGGCACCCTAACCGCTAAGCCGGCACCATAACCGCTAAGCCGGCACCCTAACCGCTAAGCCGGCACCCTAACCGCTAAGCCAATACCAGGCTCATCCTCATATCCCAAGGATAAATTTTTTAAATATATCCCCCATAATTGCAGAAACACATTAACATTTGATCATCCGGAAAGTAAAAGGTATAAAGCCGTGCCAAATTCACAGCCATGATAACGATGGTCTGAAAAAAATCGGAATGGATCTCAAATTGTGGCAAAACCAAAGCTAACGGATGCACACAAAAGGTTTTACCTCCTGCGGTGGGTCTCTTTTTCATTTTTTGAGAGCGACATTACAAACGATAAGGATATTTGGCGCAATTAGCAGAGAAAGAGTGAAGTCGACGCACAAGCAGGTGGTGATAGTGACAGACCTTTGGCAGTATCCGTGTCGCTCACAGCGGCTCAGAGGCAAACGCAGCAGGCAGTGGGCAAAGGCTACGTAGATGGTGTGTCGGCTGGCATCAATTTGCAGTCCTCGTACGTCTCTGCTTCCCGACTCACCACATCTGAGAAACACCCAAACAATAGACCTTCCAGTAAGCAAAAAAGGACCAACCACTGCACATTCATGATGAGATTACGAAAGGCTTATCGACAAGCAGACGAATGTAACTCACATGTGTGGGTTGTACATGTGAATCTCCTCCAGGACCAGGCCAGGTAAGCCAGGACGAACTAGAACTTTCAAGAGCAACCCATGCTCGGAGCCAAGGTACAGCACCGAGCGGTTACCCCAAGGTCCGGCAACGGGATCGATGGATATTTTCAGCAGCCGATCCCTGGTGGATGTAATATGAACAGGAAGAGAGATAAAGATATCTGCACTAGACCATTGCCATAGACCGCTACCCAAAATGGGCACCGTACGACGGTCACGTGGGTTCGCGAAAGAATAATATTCTTCTACGGTGCTGCTTCGAACCGTGCGCCTCTTTGAGTCTAAATCCAGATCTTGAATTGCGTGGACACATTGGGTCTTCAGGGTCTTTTCAGTATTTTGGGTCTTTAACAGTCTTCAGGGTCTTTTGGGTTTTCAGGGTCTTTTTGGTCTTTGGGGTATTTTGGGTGTTTGGGGTCCATTGGGTCTTTGGGGTGTTCAGGGTATTTCGGATCTTGACACACAATGAATTAATACAGAGAGTGAAAGGTCATGTTTCTACACAAATCAGCGTGATGGCACTAACCCTTGCAAATCCGTCATCTGAGGTATGTCTTGGAACACTAGGCAGAGCAAATTGGGACACAACATAACCACACTCGTTGGCATAATGGTAAGCGTCTGCTCAGAATCTGGGAGGATGGCAGTTCGAACCCCGGATAAATTTTACCAAAGACTAAAAGAAGACTTAGGACCAAGAACAAAGACTTGCGGTTATTTGTGTGTGCTGGCTGCTTCCTTGCCTGATGCTCAGCATTTTAAAGGACAGAGCACGGACAAACAACCATAAGTTGGCAATTGTAGGGCAGGCATTGATGGATGGGGCAGGAATGAAGTTCCTTGTAAAGGCAACCTAATTTTATATATATATATGTATATATATATAATTATATATATGCTAATTTTGTTACGGCCAATCGCTACTCTGGGAGTGGGCAATGGCGGACCAATGGAAGAAAGGACATTCACGGACAGAGGGAAAGGAGATGTTTAACGGTTCGATTTATTTACAAATATTTACAGTGAAATTTATCGATAGGAAAGAAAAAGGGGCGAGACGCAGAAACTTAGCTTAATCTATGCCTTATGGCGATCACTATAAATACACACAACAAGGGTGCCCAGCACACATTCACGGGGGAGGGGAGGGAAAAACGAACTTTGGGATCCTGTTAGCAAAATGTTTATGATTTTACCAGATGCTTCTCCTCGTGACGACCTTTGTCTTGACCTCACCAACAAGCACCAGGCCTGCAAATGGCAGTACCCAACATGTGCAGGCAAAGGCGATCCCCAGCATGAACACGAGCAGGCAAAGGTGATCCTCAGCACAAACACGAGCAGGCAAAGGTGATCCCCAGCACAAACATGAGCAGGCAAAGGCGATCCCCAGCACGAAAATGAGCAGGCAAAGGTGATCCTCAGCACAAACACGAGCAGGCAAAGGTGATCCCCAGCACAAACACGAGCAGGCAAAGGTAATCCTCAACACGAACACGAGCAGGCATGTGCAGGGAGAGTCCAAGTCATGCACATGTGCAGCGAGAAGGAGAGTCTGATGAACACGTGCACCGAGAGCGATCAACACGTGCCAAACTATAAGTCAAAGGCCTTTTTGTTGTGTACACGTGCACCAAGAGGGAGTCCGGCAGCCAACCGGAAGCAGACATGTGCAGAGGTCTGAGAGAGTATCTGGCTAAGAGAGTAATGCACATGTGCAGAGGGGGCAGAGGGAGACCGGCCAAGAGAAAGAATCAAGTCTGCAAGGCCCTTTTGTCAAACCCTGGCAAGGGTGGGGTCTGTTTGAGGGTGGTTTCCGGGCTACCGATTGGTGGAGTTTGTCACCCTCCCCCCACAAGGCCTCTCAAAGTTCCTCAGGCTGTGATTGGTGGGACATAAGGCTGCCTCATCTCGTGGACTCCAGCGCGACAGCTAAATTTGAGCATGCACTTGGCTGGTGTGCTTTTGAGCCTGCATGCACTGCCTGGCAAATTATCCCTTATGAGTGGAGGGCATGTGTTTCCCTCCCCCAACACATAATGGCATAATAACCCACATAAAGGAAAGGGACGAAGATAATGTTCTGCGATGAAATAACTATTCTGAGGGACCTGTATGGTGGTTGCCATTACTTCTTAGCGGTTTCCCTAAACCGCAATATATATATACGTATATATATATATATATATATATATATATATTAGGGTGGTCCTCAAATGTAAACATTAACTTTTCTAAAGTGCTTTTACATTTTTTTATTACACCTGTAGAGAGAACAAATTGGGTAAAATTTCATTTCATTTTGAAAACTTTTACCACTGTCACATGGCCCCTGCTAATCTGCTAATCAGCACTATACAGAAATTATTTCGGTTTGTTTCAGTTATGATGGCGAGTGCAAGTACTTCAAGAAAAGCAACCAGAAAAAGAACCATGTGTGGCTGATAGGCTGCCATATTGAAAAACTACCAGAAACTCGGCTCCCATCTTGGCAAGAGATTCTGCAGCGATACTTTAAGCAACATCATGCTGAGAAATTGAACATAAGCAGTGCCGCAATAACTGTTGTTCGTGAGACATTATGCATCTGGGAGAAAGCACGGATCCCCACTGCAGATGAGCGGAATATCATTGCAAAACTAGAGAGAAAAGTAGAACAATACAGATCCATCCTGAAAGGAAAGAGCCGGCGATCTGTCCCTCAGATAAAGAAAGAAGAGCAGTTTCAAGCCGGTCTACGTGACTTATTTGACATTGCTCATGTTGATGTCTTTGATCTGATCAAAATATCAGAGGACCGTGAATTCCTTGAGGCACAACGGGAGCCAGGTCGACGGGGCTTTATGGTTGGTGTTGACAAGGTGCTAGCAGGAAAAGAGGAGCGGACACATCAACGCGACAAGGTGTTGACTGAAAGAGAGCAGCATGAAAAAGAGAAGCAAGCAGCCCGAGAGGAGACTCTTGTATTGAGCTCGCATCATCAACAGACAGCAGTGCTGAAGCCAGTGATCATGACGACTCTGCTGTTCTATCTGCTTCAAAGAGGCAGAGCCGAAAGCGTGCAAGTAGCATTGTTACACCGGACCTAACAGCAGCTCTCGACCGCACCAAGGTTAGCGATCGATCAGCTGTTCACATCTTGTCAGCAGCAGCCTCTGCTCTGGGACACGACCCTTCAGAGTTGGCCATCAACTGCACATTGATCAGGAAATCCAGGCGGATCCAACAGAAGGCAATTGCAGGTGACATCCAGGCTTCCTATGCTCCAAACACAAGGCTGGTGGTTCATTGGGATGGCAAGCTCCTTCCAGACGATTTTACTAAAAAAGTTGATCGCCTTCCTGTCGTTGTCAGTGACCCTCAAGGAACTGGAAAGCTTCTGGGTGTGCCAAAGCTGCCAGCAGGAACTGGACTAGCAACAGCTGCTGCTGTTATGCAATGCCTCGAAGAATGGCATTTGCCAGACATGGTGGCAGGTATGAGCTTTCACACGACAGCCAGCAACACTGGTTCAGCACTTGGTGCATGCACTATTTTGCAGCAAAAGCTTGGACGACCACTATTACATTTTGCATGCCGGCATCACATTCTGAAACTAGTGGTAGAGGCAGCAATGGCATCATTCAAACCATTTCTTGGTCCATCAAAAGGACCTGAGATAGCCGTCTTCAAGCGTTTCCAGTCAAACTGGATTTCCATTGACCAAAGCAAGTTTAAGCCAATGATGCCTGATGACCTGGACTCTGTAGTTTCAGGTGTATTTTTAAGTTGCAAAGAAGATGTCGTTTCATTCTGCATCCAGAAACTGGAATCGGGCCAACTCCGAGATGACTACCATGAACTTCTTGAGTTGACTATTATTCTGTTTGGTGAGCATCCTCCGAGAGGATTCAGGTTCATGCAGCCAGGAGCCATGCATCTGGCAAGATGGATGCCCCGTGTGATTTATGGAATCAAGATCTACTTGTTCCGTGATCAGTTTCGACAGACCCCAAAGGAACTCACTGGCATAAAGCATTTTACAGCACTTGTTGGAGCAGTGTATACCAAAGCCTGGTTCAGCGCTCCATCTGCCATTGACGCTCCCGCTGGAGACCTAGCTCTCTTAAAAGCACTCATTTTCTATCCTGATTCAGTGATTGCTGAAACCACCAGCAAAAAGCTTTCCAATCACTTGTGGGACCTCAGCGAAGAACTGGCAGGACTTGCTCTGTTTGACGATAGTGTTGAGCTTGATGTCAAGCGAATGATAGTGGCTGCTCTTAAAGAAGAATGCCAAGAGAATCCTCAACCACGGGTACATGTGGATCTTACAGCAAAAGAAGCCATCGCTGCCAAGACTGTTGCAGATTTTGTTACTTCTGCCTCACTGCGAATTTTTACTGCATTCAAAGTCAATACTGACTTCCTAGAAAAGGACCCTGGTGAGTGGGCTGATGACCCATCATTTCAGTCATCACAGCAAGTCTTGCGTGGTATTGCCACTGTCAACGACTTTGCAGAACGTGGTGTAGCATTAATACAGGACTACAATCAAGTCTTGACAAAGGATGAACAGCAGCGCCAGTACCTGTTGCAAGTTGTTGAGTGGCATCGCCATCAGTTCCCCGACGCAAAGAAGATAAGGAGGAAATAATTTACCACAGAACTTATTAATGAGGAATCAATGGTCTGGAGGACTCTTACTCTGTGTGTTTATGATGATTGTCATACATTCTTACTGATTTGGGATTACATCTGAGTGTTAGTTTATTAAAAACAATTTTGTGTGTCGATACTGAAACATTGTAATTTTCAACCCATGTGTGACAGTCGTAAATAAAGTCGTGCAGAAACCATCTTTGGCACATTTCATTTTTTCACAACAAGAAACAATTTTAGCAACAAGCACATGAAAAAAGTCCAATTTTATTTTTTGGTGTACATTTGAGGACCACCCTAATATATATATATATATATACTCGTATATATATATATATATATATATATATATATATATATATACATACTCGTGTGTATATATATATATATATATATATATATATATATATATATATATATATATATATATCATATATACTAGGGCGTGCCCGCACGTACGTGCTTGCCCGTACGTGCGTGCAAAAAAACATGCGTGCAAACAACAACAACAAAAAAAAACTTTGAAACCACGTGGCAGTAACGACCACAGAACCCCCCCCCCCCCTCTATTTACATGAAATGGTTTGGTCCATTCGCAAAGCCAAAGCGAACGGCTTGCGAGTACGGTGACCATACCTTGGGAACCACTTGTCCGATTAATTTCAAACCTTGAAAAGGCACATCCTCGGGTCCCCAGCAACATACCTGGCAAGTTTCAAGTATATCGGACCGGTAGTTGTCGAGAAACAGCGGTCGCATACAGACAGACACACACACACACACACAGAGATTGCTGGAATTATATAGAGACTAGGGCATGCCCGTACTATATATATATCTAAAATTATATCCCCCCCCTCTATTTACATGAAATGGTTTGGTCCA
>NC_136266.1:58275868-58458368 GCF_964187855.1 Myxine glutinosa | reverse complement strand
TGCTCCAACTGGACTGGACTCCGGTGGACTGCGGTGGGAGGCTCCGGGCGACGGGTTATATAACCACGCCCATGGAACTTTCGCGAACCTCCTCGAACGCTCTCTCTCTGCCCTCTCAGGCCAAACCCCTCATCCTTGGTTGGTTGATCGGGGGCTGGCTCACTCCTCCTTCTCATGACGAGGTGGAGACACGCCTTTCTTCTCCGAGCTGACCGCGTGCATAATGGAGTTTGGGGTGAAGAAAACTGCCCAATGCACTAGTCCAGTCAAAATGTGAATGGACCCGCCACTAATTGTAAGAGAAACAAAGTAATACTTTTCTGAGACCTTGATGTCTACTAAATATCTGCCCAAAATTATACTTAAATATATTGAGTGGAACATGGTTTTTCAGGTCCTTTCCGAATTGGGAACTTTTCGGACTACCGCGATGTTTGGAAATTAATTATATGACAATATCACTCTTAATATAATACACCAAATCAACTCTAAATTATTTATTTAACCATGTTTGAATACACTACCACAACTATTTGTACCCAATGTCCTTCTGTCCGTTCACAATATTTAACACGTCACTTCGTCTCTTCCATGGTCACTATCATCAGCATCCTCGAAAACGTCCACTGATTCGTCTGCATTTGCACATGTTACGTGGTCCCCTCGGTGACTACCTGGTCTCGGTGACCCCCGGACCGTGAGAGGACCTTCTCCAGCAAGTAGTATTATATATATGCGCTTTCGCAACGCAATCCCTATGAATTCCACCCAAGAGAAACTGATGTGCAATGATATATTTCCAGGGTAAGGATATCATACGATTTCAATGATACAATCACGGATATTCCCCGAGCAATCAACAACAAACCACCATCAACAATTCCCAATCCACAATCAATTCCCTATATGATTAAGATGGCCATCTTATATATGTGTGTCCACTTCTGTACTCACGACCCCCCTTTTGGTCTCTGTCCCTCACAATGTCTCTGGGCCCCTCCCGACCGAGATGCTGGTCGGCGTCGCCGCACTCGGGCGGTTGAACGAACCCCGGGTGGACGTGTTTCCACCGGGCAGGTATCGTACCAGGCACCGCGGCTGCAGCCCCTCGTGGCCACGCGAAGCGGGCACGGCAAAGCAAGCCAAAAGCCCCACGCCACTTGCAAGGCGTGTTAGGCCCCAACGTGCGACCCGTACGCGTCTGTTTAGACGGTGCCGCGAACGGTGCCAGACGCGGGGTCGATGCACGGCCCCACGTCAACTTGACGTCTCCACTGGGTAGGTACACGTCCCGGTAACTCCTCTCGCCAGACGGGCTTCGGAACGCCACTTTTCCACGCAGCGCAAGGTCGATCCCACCTTTCGTCGGAGCGGGGCGAGGAAGAAGAAGTCTCGTCGCTTTTCTTCCTCGTGTCTTTTCCTCTTCCGTTTCCGGTCACTTCCGTTTCCGGACACTTTTTCAGAAGGGCTCCTGACCCTCCAACCACAACAACCCTTAATCTACTACACACGGATAAGCAAAGACCTGAATGGTAATTTACATACATTCACATAAATATGTAACACTCCCCCCCTTCAAGAAAGAAAGTTTGAACCCAGCGAAAACTTTCTTTGCCGGCCAATTTGGATAAACAAACCAGATAACTCAACCCCCCCACATTATCAGTTCCCCCGCACAGTTATCACTTAAAACTAAAGCAACCAAAATTTCACCACAACCCCTCCAGATTACTCACTCTGGACTAAGCACCAGCAACGACATTGTCCCTGCCAAATCAAACTCCATCTCATGACCCTCTGACTTTGACCGTCAGTTTCTTGTGAATGAAGGTTAAGGGGTTGATCAAGGATCCAAAGTTAAGCAACTCGATAGCACTTTTTCCGGGAGGCCAAGCCGAGTATTCACTACATGGATGCCTTTAGGAACGTGGAGTTCACGGTTAGTCCGTGCAGGAAAGTTCTCTACATGGGCGCCTTGAGGAACGTGGAGTTCACGGTTAGTCCGTGCATGAAAGTTCACTACATGGACGCCTTTAGGAACGGCGTTCACGGTTAATCCGTGTAGGAATCTTGGCTCGGCGGCTCCGCCGCATTCAGTGCTTCAGCTTCTCAGAACTTCCCTAATAATTAGGGTGGGACCACTTGTCCCTGTAGTCCCATGAATAGCGGTCTCCTTCTCGGCCACTACTTTGCCAATCCTTCCTTCGGGAGCGGCCGTAACTCAGGGAGCCTCCATAATAATATTGATTGCGGCCACCACCAAAACTACCGCCCAGTTGTCCTCTCCTGTAGACCTCTCGACGCCTACGAAATGCCTTCCCTACTGTTATGGTCCGACCCTCCAAATCCTTGCCATTCCAATTCTTCTCTGCCTCTCTGGCGTCTTTTGTGCTGGCAAACGTGACAAAGCCGAACCCTCTTGACTGTTGCGTTTCCCAGTCTCTTACCAACCGCACTTCCACCAGCGGCCCATATCTGTTGAAGACAGAGGTCAGAACTTCTTCCTCTGTTTTGAAGTTCAGTCCCCCTACAAATAACTTGGCACTTTTGTCGCCATCCCGAGCTGGTGTGGTGTTATTTTCCCTGCTGGGCTCTTTACCAACCCTCAGGTTACCATAAACTTGACCCCCGGCCAAATCATTCCCGATAACCACAGATACACCCTCTACAGGAAGCGTGGCTTGTAAACCGACGGTGACCGGTCCTGACACCAAATCGGACTCCAAATGGATGACATGAAGTGGAGCACTAACACCGCCCCCGATCCCCTGTAAACGAACACTATCCCCCGTTGCCGTCTCCTCGGACCATGGCAAAATGCCTTCAAGCATTAAAGATTGATGTGCCCCTGTGTCCCTCAATATCCTAACCGGTTTCCGGTTAGTCGAGGCTCCATCCCGTGACACAAACCCCTCTGAAATAAATGGTTGGTAACCCTTTTGATGGCGATTTCTCACAATGGCCATTGCATTGGGAGTCGTAATAGTCGGACTCCGCTCTGGGTCTTCCCTTTTCATGCGGTAACAACTGGACATCAAGTGTCCAGGTTTCTTGCAAAAAGCGCAAGTAGGCCCGGAGGAAAAACTCGTGGTCTGCCTCGGGCCCCCCGAACTATAAGTTTGTCTTGGGCCCGCATCCCTCTGATTTCGAACAGGTGGGGTATCCGCGTTGTCCCCATAATCCTCTCGAGGCCTCCGCCATGTATGGTCGTTCTCCGCACCTGCTGTTCCCCACCTCCCCTGCGGAGATCTAGGCGAGGAGTTAGGTTCGTAGACCCCTATTCGGTGGGTTAAGGCATAATCATCTGCCATGGTGGCTGCGTCCCACAACTTTGGTACTTTCTTTTCCTGCAGGTACACTTTGATGTCCTCGTGGACACACTGCTGGAATTCCTCCACCAGGATCAAGTCACGCAATGTTTCGAAGTCTTTCCCGACTCCTTTTGACTCACACCACCGATCAAACATGTTTTCTTTCACTCTGGCAAACTCCACATGGGTCTCACTCTCCCTCTTCCTGGCATTCCTGAATTTTTGCCTGTAAGCTTCCGGAACCAACTCATAGGCTTTGAGGATGTGCTTCTTCAGTACCTCATAATCTGCACATTGGTCCATTGGTAGCGCCGAATAAATTTCCTGAGCTTTCCCCACCAGCACACTTTGCACGAGTATGGTCCAGGCCTCCTCCGGCCAGTTTAATTGTCGAGCCACTTTCTCAAAGTGTGGAAAAAATTTCGCGACTTCCTTTTCACTGAACGGTGGAACCAGCCTCACATGTCTGCCCACATCCCAGGTTTTCTGGTTAGGTGTCGACCCCGTCAGCAAGGGTGGTGCCTCTCCCCGTTCTCTCATTAACTCCAGCTCCTTGAATTTGATTTCTTGCTGAAGCTCCATGTCACGTTCCTTTAATTCCCTTTCCGCTTTTCTCTCCTCTGCTTCGAGGTCCCTTGCAGCTCTCCTCTCCTCTGCTTTTCTCCCTTCTAACCTTTCCTGGAGTTCTCGTTCCACTCTCCTTTCCTCTGCTTGCTTCTCTTCTCTCCTCGCTTCTGCTTTCCTTTCTTCTTCTTTTAACCTTTCCTGGAGTTCTCGTTCCACTCTCCTTTCCTCTGCTTGTTTCTCTTCTCTCCTCTCTTCTGCTTTCCTTTCCTCTTCTGATCTTTCCTTTTCTGCTTTCCTTTCTTCTTCTGCTCTTTCCTTTTCTGCTTTCCTTTCTTCTTCTGCTCTTTCCTTTTCTGCTTTCCTTTCTTCTTCTGCTCTTTCCTTTTCTGCTTTCCTTTCTTCTTCTGCTCTTTCCTTTTCTGCTTTCCTTTCTTCTTCTTTAATCCGTTCCTGGCTCCGTAATTGCAACTCCAGTTTCCGGAGCTCAACATCTTCTGGTTCTTCGGGTAGCCACTCCCAGGCTAACTCGTCCCATGTTCCTAATCCCACCATAGATTGTATCACCGTGGCCTGCAACCCTGCCTTCCTCAAATTAGTTCGGACCTCCAAGTTAAAATGTTTGGCCAATTTCAAGAGGTCCGACTTTAGTAACGCTCGGAACTGTGCCTCACTCGGTGTTACCGCAAAGTTCTGTGCCACAAACGCCATGGTGACTATCGTTAACACCTGTTAACCTTCACCCAAGACTTTACCCCAATTTCCCCAAAAATTTTCCAATTAATACTTAATTAATAAATTTTAATTAATAAAAATATTATTTTATTATTTTATACAAATACACTTTTAGATCCCGGACGTAGACCCAATTGCGAATACGCAAATCGTAATTTGGACGAGCCCCCAATTCTGTTACGTGGTCCCCTCGGTGACTATCTGGTCTCGGTGACCCCCGGACCGTGAGAGGACCTTCTCCAGCAAGTAGTATTATATATATGCGCTTTCGCAACGCAATCCCTATGAATTCCACCCAAGAGAAACTGATGTGCAATGATATATTTCCAGGGTAAGGATATCATACGATTTCAATGATACAATCACGGATATTCCCCGAGCAATCAACAACAAACCACCATCAACAATTCCCAATCCACAATCAATTCCCTATATGATTAAGATGGCCATCTTATATATGTGTGTCCACTTCTGTACTCACGACCCCCTTTTGGTCTCTGCCCCTCACAATGTCTCTGGGCCCCTCCCGACCGAGATGCTGGTCGGCGTCGCCGCACTCGGGCGGTTGAACGAACCCCGGGTGGACGTGTTTCCACCGGGCAGGTATCGTACCAGGCACCGCGGCTGCAGCCCCTCGTGGCCACGCGAAGCGGGCACGGCAAAGCAAGCCAAAAGCCCCACGCCGCTTGCAAGGCGTGTTAGGCCCCAACGTGCGACCCGTACGCGTCTGTTTAGACGGTGCCGCGAACGGTGCCAAACGCGGGGTCGATGCACGGCCCCACGTCAACTTGACGTCTCCACCGGGTAGGTACACGTCCCGGTAACTCCTCTCGCCAGACGGGCTTCGGAACGCCGCTTTTCCACGCAGCGCAAGGTCGATCCCACCTTTCGTCGGAGCGGGGCGAGGAAGAAGAAGTCTCGTCGCTTTTCTTCCTCGTGTCTTTTCCTCTTCCGTTTCCGGTCACTTCCGTTTCCGGACACTTTTTCAGAAGGGCTCCTGACCCTCCAACCACAACAACCCTTAATCTACTACACACGGATAAGCAAAGACCTGAATGGTAATTTACATACATTCACATAAATATGTAACACACAAATACCTCTGCACTCCCTACATGCAAATGTGCAAGGCAGCCCAAGTTTCCGACAACCACAACGTTTATCACTGCAACCACCCTTGCAAGAACACCTAACCAGCTTTAGGAGATAGTCTGGTGGTGCAGCGAGGTCAGAATGCATAGGGATCATCCTGGTGTCCATGATCCTCCATCCCAAGTCAAGCGGGTTGAGTTTGTGTCCTTTCCACTCCTGAACCTGTTGGAATACCCGTAGGCTGTGATATTTGGAAGCTGAGCTCGTGGACGGAAGTACCCGTGGGTGCAACGATGTTTTGTTTGTTGTCACCTTAGCATGAAATTTTGCTACCCTCAATTCGTTTAAATTGTCTGATGGTTTGCCTCCGTACACACAAACCATTGCTCTGTCTCCTGCAGCAATGACCTCATCCTGTGTTGACTCTTTATTGCCGAAAATTAGGGCCTCTTGCTGGAACATTTCATTGTCCTTGAACAGTTTGAGTCCAGTGCCTTTGCCGATCCCAAAGACCCTTGATGTCGTGTCGCATCCCAGGTACGCATGGATGAAGAGAATGTTTTCACAGACAGTATCACCCAGAGCCTCTCTGACTTTGCCAATGTCCAAGTATTATCTTGGATTCAATGAACCCTTTTTCGGCTCCGACATTAAGTAGAGAGTGTGCGAAGTATTCTTGCGAAAATAGTAGCACAGTAGTATCAACAAGTCAGTGTCTTCGCCAACAAGAACAGTGTTGGATTTTGAAGAGCTACAAACTGCAGTTGTTGCTATGAGTAGGTCCGCATCCCCAATCGCATGAAGCACTTCACAATGAGATTCTTCCAGTTTCTTACCAAGAATGTCTATGAATTGTTGCTTGTTCTCCCTGTTCCGAAGAAACTCTTCCTTCTTGACAGAAAGCGTCATGGTTTGAGAAAAAGATACCTTCACTGATGGTCGCTCACCCCTTTTCTGATGGGCACAGTCTTTCGTTGAGGGACCTTCACGATAGCCATCAAACACGACGATAGCATGCCCGTAATGCCTACTAACATATTTCAGGTAGCGGTCAAGAATATCCATGTACTGTTCACCTGACTGCCACGGTATGCGCTGCAATAGGGCACCGCCATCGAGTACGTATTGTATATCGGACGCTTGTGCAGTATCGGCAGGTGCCAAGGATTTGATTGCTGAGGCTAACGCTGGCTTATTGGCGGACAGCAAGGCATATTTGGTCTCGGACAAAGATGGAGGATATGTGCATAACTCACAAAGGAGTGCTTTGGATAAGTCTCCTACTTCAGTGCCAGCGATCACAAGTCTCTGGAAGAGTAACTGAGGGTCGATATTGATGTCTCCGTCTGGTGTCTTCATTGCAGACTCTGAGTCCATAGTTATGGCTTGACCCTTCTTCTTGAAGCTGTATTCAAGCACACGTTTACCACTCATCTGGCCCAAGAGCCTTTCTCCCACAGTTTTCGCCTCATCAACATTCACCGTTGTCTGGGCAACTATACCAGTGAAAATGTTGTGAAGAGTATCGTCGTCTTGAAAGGAATCCCTCTCATGAAGAAACTCAAGCATTTTCTGGGTATCAGCTACATCATTCTTCTGTCTAGACTTTGATAGATCCTTGTGCTGTTCACTTGTCACATACATCACATCAGTGAGGTGTTGGAGGGCGTTGTTCACCTCTACAAAGAAAGGACTAGCCATGACCCAGACTGAGCGTTGTGTCTCTGTCATCCCTCATCCCCTGGTTCGTTCACGGCTCTCGTTCAATCTGAAAATAAAGTATGATCCACTCATTATAATTGAGTATAATTTTATGTATTTGTTCAGAGGATCGACAGGTTTCAGAAAAATATCATTTTTTTTCTCTTGCAATTAGTGGTGGGTTAGGGGTAAAAGTTCGCTAGAATGACTGGACTACACTGGCACTTCGAAGAGATGATTGGGGGAAACTTGAAAAGGGAACTATCTTATGTCATTTGGTGCAATGCAGAGTCAACTAGTGGGAAACAGAGCCTTAAACTAACTTAGAATAAGAAATAACTATTTAGAAGGGTATATGATTTTCTAAGTGCATGCGATGGATTAACTAAGGGTACGACCGTTGACCTTTACACACAAAACGGAGGTATTTACAAGAATCATTACATTTACACAGGGTGATATTTACAAACAAAGGATTCTCAAATCTGCAATATATATATATATATATATATATATATATATATATATATATATATATATATATATATATATATATATATACATACATATATATATATATATATATATATATATATATATATATATATATATATATATATATATATATATATATATATATATATATATATATATATATATATATATATATATATTGTTGCGGATATGAGATTGGCATCCATCCATATCCGCTTGTAAATATTCCCCTATTTCCTCCATACTTCCCAACTATCCCCAATCCCCCATTTCCTAGTCCCATTTCCTGTAAACAACACTCTGTAGACCCGACCTCCCCCTATTTCCCCCATTAAATGTCGCATCCAGGTCCACCGCATCTCACGTAGCCAACTATAGGACATCTTGCTAGTTATTCTTAGTTTATGTCAGTTAAGGACTCGTTTCCATTAACTCTGACTCTTCGTTGCACCAGAATGTGATTGTATGGCACCGTTAGGAAGTTTAGGACCTCCCAATACCTCCCCGCAGCTCTTCCTCACGGTTCAGCAACAGCAACAACAACAGCAACAACAACAACAGCGGCGGCGGCGCGGGGAGTGCGCGTCCTCACTCCGGCTTGGTTGGAAGGGGGTGTTGGGAGGGCACCAAGCCTTTCCAGCGAGCCGCCATCGACCATGTGCTCGACGGGGTTACCAAGTAGGGGCTCGCTGTCAGCCCCTCGTCAAGGGCGGAGCCCGGCAACCCCCGCACCCAATAGAAGCGGCGGACCGATCCCATCTGGGGCGGAGCCAACGAGCCGAGGGCGTGTCACCCCCCGCTGAGCATGCGCAGGAAGAGGGAGGTGACGTCAGATGTGCGCAGAGCTGAAGGAGAAAGGACGCACCCTCCGAGCGCCGAGAGACCTCCCAAAGACTGAGCTGTATCCTGTCCCTGAGCCAAGGTGCACCTTGTGCTATCGACTGCCTGTCCTTCCCTGCCATCAATCCCTGTGTAAGTCAGTCTTGTTCCGTTTGTCTGTGATCTGTCTGGGATAAGATAAGATTGTGTCTAAGTGCCTATCTCTTCTGTGCTTTACCTCATACCTTGTAATCTACCCCTTTTCTCCACCACCAATTATATCCTCCTCCGGAGGTCTTGAGAACTGTACTCCTTGTGTCGTTTCATTTATCCCAGTCGTTGTGTCCTTTCCAAATCATTGATTTAGCATAGCGCGACTTGGTCAACGTCGGGTGGAATCGGGTGAGTTGGGGAAGAATCGGGGGAATTGTTAGGTCGCGGCAATACCACCGCTCGGTAAATAACATCTAATCCGCGATCCGTAACAACTGGTGTCGAGGAGTGAGATCGGACCCGAAGCGCGCTTAACGCACTCAAAATTACAAGTAACCGAAATTTGTTTTGTTTTAAAATAAAAACCCGAATTTTGAAAGTCGCGCTATGGCGGATCAAGACGGCTGGGTTCCGGTAGAGGAGAGTGAGGCAGGGTCGATTCAGGACCAAATTGAGGGACAAGAGGAGAGCGAAGCAGTGAGGGCGGCAGGTTCGCAAAATGGCGTCCTCGCGCACGAGGTTGCGGGCGCGCAAAATGGCGCCTCGCACATGGCTACGGCGGCCGCACCCGCTGCACAAGTGGGAGGGATGGCCCAAATGCAGGCCCTCATGGAGCAATTTATGGTACAAATGCAGGCGTCCCTCAACCTGCAGAAGGACGATATGAGGGCTAATAGTGAGCAAATGAGGGCTGATAGTGAGCGATTGGGTGAGCGATTGGAGGGCCAAATGGGGGTAATGGGGAACCGGATGGATGCTCAGGGTGAGCGATTGGAGGGCCAAATGGGGGTAATGGGGAACCGGATGGATGCTCAGGGTGAGCGATTGGAGGGCCAAATGGGGGTAATGAGGGACGAAGCGAGGGGTACCGGTGAGTGGTTAGACAAGAAATTTGGGAAATTAGACAATAGATTAGGGGAAATACAGGAGGGGTTAACGGGGGTAGAAAATAGAATGGCTGCCCAGGAGAATCAGATAGAGGGAGTGAAAAATGGGTTAGAGGGGTTAGAAAACAGTATGGAAGGCAAATTGAGGGACATGAGGGACCAAGCGGAAAGGGAAGTTAAAAAAATGGGGCAGCAGATAGAGGGGGTCAGAATGGGGGTAGAAACTAAATTGGATGCTCACAGGGAGGAAATGGAGCAGATGAGGGTGGCATCTGGGCAGGAGATGCAGGTGATGGGAGAAGAGATCAGAAGAGGTGTGAGTGAGGAGGTCGGAGGAGTGCGCGAGGAGGTGAGGCACTGTAAGGAGCGCATGGAGAAGGAGGTGAGAAAGGGGACTGTAAAATTGCAAGGTGGTATAGAGGAGTTGACGCTGGGAGTAGAACAACTGACGGTGGGACAAAAGGAGTTGGGGGACCAGGTAAAGAAGAACACAGCGGTAATAGAGGGTTTGAAATCGACACAGAAGGAGATGAAAAAGGACGTAGGGGTAATTAAAAAATAGTGTCAGACGGTACATGAGGACCTGACGAGGAAAATGAACAAGGTGGTAGAGGTGATGGAGGTTAAAGAGCGGGAGGTGCGGGAGCACATAGAAAAAAATAAGGTGGAGTTAGAGGAAGAACTTAAGGGGGCGCACGAGGAGATGAAGGAGGTGAAGCAGAAATTAGAAGAAGTGGAAGAAGGGGTGAGCGAAATTAAGAAGCGACGGAGAGAGGATAAGAAAGAGATAAAGGAGGAAGTAAAAGAATTGGTCCAAAGTCTGTGTTCGGATCGTGATGATGTGCTCATTAACCGGATGAGGGATTCGCAGGTGATGGAGGAGAAGCGAAGAGAAAGAGGACCCGGTGTAAGTGGTGACCAATATGGTCGTGCGTATGATGCGCCAGGTGATTTAATAAGCTTGGGGGTCGAGATGGACCCGGATATTCGTGAGAGGCCAAGAGTGAGGTGTATGGCTGGTCCAGAGGGTATGGAACGAGGGTGCGAGCGAGAGGGTCCGGTGATGGGAGAGGTGCGAGGTGTGAGTGAGCAAGGTTGTGGTAGTATGGAATGGGTAGCGGGTTGCGGAAGTGTGACCCATGCATCGACACCAACAGGGGTAGTTTTTAGAGGGACAGGGGAGGCACGAGAGCCCCTTGGGGGTAATGTACTGTGGGGGCCCGGCTGGTTCGGCCCCGCGCTGACCCCGCAAGGGGCGACGCACGGGGTCCGGCAGGCGGGCAACGACTCGCATACGAGGTGGTCCCACAAGGTCCCACTCGCGCCGTATGACGGCAAGAGTGATCTACGCGCGTACCTGGCGCAGTTTGACTGTGTGTGTAAGGGCAACGGTTGGGGTGAGGACGAAGGTGGAGTACACCTGGTGGCCGCATTGCGCGGCGCGGCGGCGGAGGTGCTGACAGCATTACCACCGGGTGCTCTCACCCTGCCAGCCCTCCGCGACGCCCTAATTAATCGATTCGGCATTGAACAGCAGAGCGAGCTTGTTAAAGCTCAGCTCGCGCTGCGAAAACGCAAGCCCCAGGAAGCCATCGGGGAACTTGCCCACGACATTCGCCGCGCAGTGGGGATTGCACATGCTAGCATGGCAGCGGATTTCCGGGAAAGCCTGGCGCTGGACCATTTTATCCAGGCCCTCCCGGATATTGAGCTCCGGCAACAGCTCGCCATGTGGCGCCCGCAGACTCTGAGCCAGGCGGCTGACGCTGTGGCCCGTTGGGAAGCAGCGAGGCCCCTGGCCCGGGGGAGCGAGCGTCACGCAATGGCGGTCCGCCAGGTGGGACCCCCGATGGAGGGCGGACCCCTCAGGGGGCCTGCCCCCGACGTGAGTCCTGACCTGGTGGGCATGGTCCGGAGGCTGGTGGACCAGCGCCTGGCGGGACCTGGACCATGGCAGGCGGCCCCAGAGGTGGCCCGCGGTGGACCACGAGCGGGTAATCCAATTCGGACCTTCAGGGGGGGAAATTTGGAATTCCGGAGACAAGCACCTTATCAGGTGAGGTGCTATACTTGCAACCGTCTGGGTCACCTGGCGCGGCACTGTCGAGCCACGCGCCGGGATGATCCCCGGCGGTTGAGGTCCTCAACTCCGCCCAGGGGGGAGCGGGTTAGCCGACCCCAGACACCCCCCCCGCCAGACCCCGGGAAACTAGAAGGTGTCGGGCACGTAGGGCGGTGTTCGGCAGAGGAGGATGGAGGAGAGCCCTCATTGACGCGACAGGTCATTTATTGTGGCCAAATTGGAACCGGTAGCCTGACAATCAGATGCAAAATTGCCGGCGTGGGGGTAGACGCCGTAGTGGACACAGGAGCTAGCGCCACGATCATCAGCCCTGTGGTCCTTGATTCGAGCGCAGGTGGCTGGGATAAGATCCAGCACCTGCAAAATTATAGTTTGCAACTTGCTGCCGGGGTAACGGCCCCGATCATAGGGCGTGGTTCTGTGACCCTCAAGTTAGGGTCGGTAAGGAGGGAGATAGATGTTTGGGTGGCGGAGGTGTGCGACCCATGCTTAATAGGGTTGGATTTGTTGACTGCCAGCGGTTGTAAAATCGACTTGTGCCGGGGGATCCTGCAGGTGGGAGTAGAAGAGCTGCCGTTAGGGGGAGTGAGCACGGCCGAGAGAGCGGAGCTGGAGGCTTCCGAGGCCGTGACCATTCCCCCAAGGGCCGAGGCGATAGTGCCGGCCCGGTGGGCAGCTCGCCCAACATGGCAGGAGTCCTGCGGCCTGGTCGAACCGGTGGCAGCGCAGTCCATGCCGGGTTTAATCGTGGGCCGCACCCTTGTAAAAACGGACGGACCGGTAGTGGCCGTCCGAGTAATAAATATAAGTACAGAACCACGCACTATAGTAAGGGGCACGAGGGTAGCTGGCTGCAGCCCAGTTGAGGAAGTCGCGACAGTGAGGGGCGAGAACGTCCAGCCGAGCCGGCCCCGGGGGGAGCCTTCAATAAGAAGTAGGAATTGGCCCGATCCCATTTGCGAGATGGTAAATCGTAGTCGCGTAGAGTTGGGAGGTACCCAGAGGGAGGCCTTACACAAACTGGTTGGGTCCCATTTGGACCTCTTCTCCCTGTCCACCGAGGATATTGGACGTACGGGCCTGGTGAAACATCAGATCCACACCGGTGAGGCCCGGCCTATTCGTCAGGCCGCCCGACGGCTCCCTTGGAGCAAGAGGGCGGAAGCTGACGAGCAGGTTGAAAAAATGCTCGACGCAGGCGTGATCGAGCCCTCGGGAAGTCCTTGGATGTCACCTGTTGTGCTGGTCAAAAAGAAGGATGGGACCACGCGGTTCTGCGTGGACTATCGCCAGCTAAACAACGTGACACTCAAGGACTCATATCCCCTGCCAAGGATTGATGACACCCTCGATGCCGTTGCGGGCTCAAATTGGTTCTCAACTTTGGACCTCAAGAGTGGGTATTGGCAGGTGGAGATGGATAGGGCAGGGAAGGAGAAAACGGCATTCTCCACAGGTAAGGGACTGTATCAGTTTACTGTGATGCCGTTTGGTTTGTGTAACGCCCCCGCCACCTTTGAAAGATTGATGGAACATGTACTAGGCGGCATGCCATGGCAATCATGCCTGGTGTACCTGGATGACGTCCTAGTACATGCCAAAACGTTCCCCCAGGCAGTAGCTAATTTGGACCAGGTGTTCGGGTGCCTCAGACAGGCAGGGTTGAAGCTGAACCCGAGTAAGTGCACCTTGTTTGCCAAGGAGGTGGCCTATTTAGGCCACGTCATCGGTTGCGAGGGGGTAAAAACGGACCCAGACAAAATTAAAGCGGTAGAGGAGTGGCCCGCACCACGTACCATCAAAGAGGTGCGGGGATTTTTGGGACTCTGCTCCTACTACCGGCGCTTTGTGGCGAAATTTGCGGTTGGCCCGTCCCCTCCACCGGCTTACGGAGAAGGGGACGCGATTTAATTGGACACGGGAGTGCCACGAGGCCTTCCAAAAATTGAAGGGGTGTCTAACATCCGCACCCCTTCTAGCTTACCCCACTAGCAACGGGGCATTTACCCTGGACACGGATGCGAGCCAGGAAGGATTGGGCGCAGTTTTGTCTCAGACACAGGAGGGCGTGGAGAGAGTGATTGGTTACTATAGTCGGGCCTTAAGTAGGCCCGAGCGAAATTATTGTGTCACTCGCAAAGAGTTATTGGCTATGCTGGCTGCCATGAACCATTTCCACCCGTACCTGTACGGGCGGAAATTTTTGGTTAGAACTGACCATTCCTCCTTGCAATGGCTCCTTCGGTTCAAGGAACCGGAGGGCCAAATTGCAAGGTGGTTGGAAAAGTTGCAGCAGTACGATTTTGATGTGGCCCATAGGGCCGGGAAGGCCCATGGTAATGCGGACGCACTCTCTCGGCGTCCTTGTCTGGGGGAAAACTGTAAATTTTGTGCGAGACACGAGGAGAGGGAGCAATTGGGCGATTCCGCCCCGATTCTCGTCGTCCGGGCAACCCGGGTGAGAGGGCCAATTTTGCCACTAACCGCAGATGAGGAATTCGGAACTTTGGCTTGGAGCGCGGCCCAGCGGGAGGACCCCGTACTGAGGCCGGTGCACGAATGGGTGAGATTGGGGCAAAGACCTAATGGGGAAGAGGTCACGCCCCTCGGGGCACAGACCAAGGCATATTGGGCTCAGTGGAAAACCCTGGAATTGAAGGATAACATCTTGTATCGCAAGTGGGTGGAGGTTCCCTCTGATAAAACTTCCTGGCTGGTGGTAGTCCCAAATAAATTTAAGACCGATATATTGCAACAGGTGCATGGTACCCGCCCCGGCGGCCATTTGGGCAGGACAAAGACGACATCGCAGGTACGCCGGAGGTTTTATTGGGTGAATATGGGGCGCGACATACAGGACTGGTGGCGGAGATGCGACGCCTGTACTGCCAAAAAGGGACCAGCACGGAGGATGAGGGCCCCCCTTCAATTACACCAGGTAGGGGCCCCCCTAGAGCGGGTGGCCATGGATATCCTAGGCCCACTACCCCGCACCCGCCTAGGTAATAAGTACATCCTAGTTGTGATGGACTACTTCACCAAGTGGCCGGAGGCCTACGCCCTCCCCAACCAAGAAGCAGGGGTGGTAGCGCAGGCCTTCGTGGAAGGATTTGTGTGCCGGCATGGGATTCCACAGGAGTTGCACACCGAACAGGGACGAAATTTTGAGAGCAAATTGCTAAAAGATGTGTGCAGTCTCCTGTCAATTCGGAAAACAAGAACAACGCCTTTAAGACCTCAATCTGACGGGATGGTGGAGAGATTCAACCGAACTCTAATCCAACAACTGGCACTGTTCACCGCCACCCGTCAGGATGACTGGGACGAACATCTCCCTTATTTGCTCATGGCCTACCGAACCAGCCAGCACGGGGCCACCGCATGCAGTCCAGCGTTGCTTATGTATGGGCGGGAGTTACGGGCTCCCGCCGACTTGCTATGCGGTCCCGTGCCAGACACAGTGGTTAACCCGCCGAGGGAGGGGTACGCACGTCACCTAGAGGAAGGCATGGAGCTAGTCCATGCCTTCGCCCGCCGCCAACTCCATCTGGCGGGGGAAAAGATGAAGCGCAGGTACGACCACCGGAGCCAGGGGAGTCAGTACACTCCGGGGATGAAGATTTGGTTCTTCAATCCCCGGAGGAGGAAGGGTAGGTGCCCGAAACTCACCTCTCCCTGGCAAGTCCCGGGGGTCGTCCTGTCGCAAGTCTGTGACGTGGTAGTAAAAATCAAAATGGGGCCACGAGCCCTCCCTCGGATCGTCCACGCCGACCGAATAAGGCCTTACACCGGCGAGCAGGCGCCCCCGTGGATTGCCTCGGCTTTAGATGCCGAGGCGGGACCCAGTACCTCTGAATAAGGGGGGCTTATTAGTGCCAGAGGACTGGGGGATTGATGAGCGATGGGCCCGGTGGGTAAGGGTGGCATCCCTGCCACCCTTCCCATGATGGGGGCAAATGCACTATAGTTTATGGGGTGGCTATGACAACCGAGCCAGGGAGGGCTTGGTTATATTGATAGGGATCTAGCGAAGATGACATTAGGTAACGTTAAGGTTTAGATAGTGACTGATACCTGTAGTGGGGACGTAGTAGCTTAGTGTTTGATAATGACGAGGGAGCGCAATAGTTTAAAGGGACGACTGGGAAGCGCAAGGTTCAGAGGGGAGTAGTTAGATGAGATGATGCTGTGTGAGAACTGGACAGGTGTGTGGAGCAGTGTATGAGTAGTGAATGTTGTGGATCAGCGCGAATGCGCTTGGGGGAGAGAAGGGTGCAGGCGGCACCAAGTATGAGAGCACAGGTGTGCAAGTACAGGTGTGTGGAATACATGGAGTATTGGAATGAGTGGTGTGGAGAGAGTTGGAGTAAGTGGTACGGAGTGGTGTGCATGGTGCGAAGGTGTGGATGGGGGAAGAGTGGACCCCTTTCACGAGTACCCGGGGCGGGTAGTGTAAGTGTTAGGTAGAGGGTATAGGTAAATTGTGGTTGGATATTGGCATTTGTGGTGCGGTTGCAGAATGGTATTGTGGATGGGTGCATTAGTGTTGTGGAAATGGCTGGGCGTGTAGCCTGTTAGTGTGTGTAGTTGGTTTGGGCACTCCACCACTGTGATGATGTCGGCCAGGTGAGGCCGCAGGTGGGCTCTGGGAGCCGTTAGTGTCAGTGGGTGCCTGAGGATCCCGGGTGTGGATCGGGCAGCCCGTGCCAGAGAGGGCACTGAGGGGGTGAGAGTGCGAGAGGGCCTTCCCCAGTTAGTTAGGTTAGGGTGAGGAGCAGGTAAGCTCGGGTGGCAACTACAGTGGTGGAGGTGTGCAGGTGGGTAGACCTGCTGGGAGAGCTACACGTCACAGCCCAGAAATTGTGCGAGGGCACCGGGAGATGAATCGGGGGAGTGAGACCCCAAATTGAGAAGCACCACAGTTTGGGCAATGGGAATTGGTTTTTAGAACCCATAGTGTAAGTTGGCCAATGGATTGGCAGGGAAAGACCCCGGGTAATGTAAAGTTGTTAAAGTCATTTAGGAAATAGTTAGGATTGATGAACCTGTCGCACCATACGCAGCCACTTACCTGTCGTGATGATGACTCCACACCTGTGTTCCTTTGTTCTGTGTTGCAGGAAATGAGAATTGCTGTGTGGATTTGTGAGACGCATCACGACGTGGATGAGACATTGGGGTGATTCCATCTCTCCCTCCCTCGGAGGGACTGATGATGAATTGGTGATGGCAAATTTTGATGTTGAGTTGGAGATGGCAAATTTTGATGAGAGTTGGAAATGGCAAATTTGATTGGTTAGGAGGGAGAGAAGACGAATTTGGTTTATGGGAGGAACGGGGAAGACAGTAGGGACGTTTGTTGATGTGTAAAGTAGATGTTTATGGGTAGTGTTGTGTTTTGTGGATACAGTAAGGGGTAAGGGAGGGGCAATGTAGGTTACCTGGTGGGGGGGGGGGGGGGGCGTACGGTAGGAACGTACCTGTCTCACCTGGTTCCCATGTGCCCCCAGTGTGCATTACCTTGTATTGCGTGCACTTTTGCGCCCTTACCACCTTACTCACTTGTTTTCTTTTGTCTCCCACCTCCGAGGATCTGGCTTTGGGGCGGAGAGAGAGGAGAGAGAGGTGCTGGCTCCGCAGTTGTGGGCCTGTACTTTCGCTGCTTGCTGCCTGGATCGATACACCATATGGACCGCAATTTTTGTGGCCGCCCACAATGGACCGCAGTTGTTCTGCGGGCAAGCACCACCCGTGGATGGACCTATGGGTCAACGTGGCACCTATGCCATACAGGTGAACCACTTTTAGTTGGCCCCCTGACGGCCACAATTTAGAAATGGACGCGGTTGGCGCCTTTCTTTATTTTTAAAGAAGCCAGAAGGCCAAGTGCACTCCAGGAAGGCAAGACCAGCGGCAGACCATCGGCCGGCTGCGACACCACCGGTGACCATGGACACTTAATTGTGCATTTTTATGAACACTTTATTGGTGCACCGGATGGTGCTGACTGTGTGTATGGGGTGGTGCTTTTGGTGCTTGGACGGGGTGCTCTGCACATTATTAAAGGCCGTAGGGCCACAGGGCACTCGTGGGTTGGTGTATCGATGCTGGCATGCGTGCTCTCTCTCTATGCATAACATCTGCATGTGTTCCTCAAAGAACAGGTCCTGGATCGTAGTGTAAATATCAGTCTTGTGTAAATAATGCTCCCTACCGGCTGTATGTTTAGTTTGAGGATGCTTTCCGCGATTCGGTTATCCTGTGGGTGTGTTTCTGTGAGGAGAAGGGTGCAACGTCGCAGGGGGACATATTTACTCATTTGTGAACATCTGTAAAACTGTCGCACTCAGGGTTGAGTTAATAGTAGAGGGAACTACATCTGAGTGCCACACTAAAGTAAGTAAAAATTTATCGGGTCGGGACGCCCCGAGGTAGAGAAGGGTGCAATGTTGCGGATATGAGATTGGCATCCATCCATATCCGCTTGTAAATATTCCCCTATTTCCTCCATACTTCCCAACTATCCCCAATCCCCCATTCCCTAGTCCCATTTCCTGTAAACAACACTCTGTAGACCCGACCTCCCCCTATTTCCCCCATTAAATGTCGCATCCAGGTCCACCGCATCTCACGTAGACAACTATAGGACATCTTGCTAGTTATTCTTAGTTTATGTCAGTTAAGGACTCGTTTCCATTAACTCTGACTCTTCGTTGCACCAGAATGTGATTGTATGGCACCGTTAGGAAGTTTAGGACCTCCCAATACCTCCCCGCAGCTCTTCCTCACGGTTCAGCAACAGCAACAGCAACAGCAACAACAACAACAGCGGCGGCGGCGCGGGGAGTGCGCGTCCTCACTCCGGCTTGGTTGGTAGGGGGTGTTGGGAGGGCACCAAGCCTTTCCAGCGAGCCGCCATCGACCATGTGCTCGACGGGGTTACCAAGTAGGGTCTCGCTGTCAGCCCCTCGTCAAGGGCGGAGCCCGGCAACCCCCGCACCCAATAGAAGCGGCGGACCGATCCCATCTGGGCCGGAGCCAACGAGCCGAGGGCGTGTCACCCCCCGCTGAGCATGCGCAGGAAGAGGGAGGTGACGTCAGATGCGCGCAGAGCTGAAGGAGAAAGGACGCACCCTCCGAGCGCCGAGAGACCTCCCAAAGACAGCTGTATCCTGTCCCTGAGCCAAGGTGCACCTTGTGCTATCGACTGCCTGTCCTTCCCTGTCATCAATCCCTGTGTAAGTCAGTCTTGTTCCGTTTGTCTGTGGTCTGTCTGGGATAGATAAGATTGTGTCTAAGTGCCTATCTCTTCTGTGCTTTACCTCATACCTTGTAATCTACCCCTTTTCTCCACCACCAATTATATCCTCCTCCGGAGGTCTTGAGAACTGTACCCCTTGTGTCGTTTCATTTATCCCAGTCGTTGTGTCCTTTCCAAATCATTGATTTAGCATAGCGCGACTTGGTCAACGTCGGGTGGAATCGGGTGAGTTGGGCAAGAATCGGGGCAATTGTTAGGTCGCGGCAATACCACCGCTCGGTAAATAACATCTAATCCGCGATCCGTAACAATATATATATATATATATATATATATATATATATATATATATATATATATATATATATATATATATATATATATATATATATATATATATATATATATACACATACATACATACATACATATATATATATATATATATATATATATATATATATATATATATATATATATATACACATACATACATACATACATATATATATATATATATATATATATATATATATATATATATACACATACATACATACATACATATATATATATATATATATATATATATATATATATATATAAAATATATATCAAGAGATACGTATATATATAAATAAATAATAATAATAAAAAATATATACACATTATATATAAATATAGTGTTGCGGATATGAGGATTGCATTTTTTTTTATTGTGTGTATTGTATTGTGGTAAATTGCTGTGTAACATTGTTGATTATGGCCCCTCCTGCCTCCGGAGTTGTGTAAAGGTAAAAAGGGCGTCCCGGTAGTTAATTCCATGAAACACCACATTGAAGGACACGATAAAACCCTTGTTCAGTAGTTTATATCCTTATTATGTGTTTTAGAGTAAGGCCTTGTCTTCCATTAACATGACACTCCATTGCACCGAGTAAAAGAGATAGATTCCCTTCATTCCCATTCCCAAAAACCTCCATTTCCCCTTTCGTAATGGCCAAGCCTCAATTTGGCAATTACATCCCCTCCAAAGCCGCCATTGACCACGAGGCAGGGTTGGGGAAGAAAGGCGGGTCTCCACCTCGTCGTAGAGGGGAGGAGTAAGTCGGCCCCGCTCATCCAACCCAGAACGAGGGGTTTGGCTTGAGAGGGCGGAGAGAGAATGCTTGGGGGAGGTTCGCAAAGGGTGAAGGGCGGGGCCTATATAACCCGCCGCGGGACGCTCCCCAAGGAGACAAGCAGATGAGTCCAAGAGATGAGCTGAAAGGCTGAGCTGAGCTGCGTGGTGAGGTGGAAAGGAAAGAGCTGGGTCGTCAGAGCAGGGCTGAGTTGTGAGGTCCAAAAGCAGAAGATCATCCAGGGAAGCACAAAGCCTGCTATTCGTCACCTTGCTCGCCAGCAGCAGCGTCTACAGCAGCAACAAGACTCGACAGCCGTTTGGGGCCTGGACGGCAGTTTGGAGCAGGGCCGCGAAGGGACGGCGGCTGCTGAACGCGCCGATTCGTGCTGCCGAACAAATTGGACTTTCCTCTCCTTCCAGCCAATTCCTATCATCATTCCCCGTGTGAGTCGTCTTTGTTTGTTCTGTCCTGGGTAGGTAATTAAGTCTGTATAAGCTAGTAATTTGCACTGTGTTACCTGTTTTTTTCATGTCCGCTGTAAATACCCGTGACTGCTCTTTTTGCTTATGTGTGTGTAAATAATAATAAACCCCGTTACTCTTCTGTACGTCTTCTTCTTCTTCCTCTTTGCATTCGTCGTCTTAGTCTTTTCCATATTGAGTAGCTGTGGCGCGATACGGCCAACGTCTGGGTGAATCGGGTTTAGTCGGGAAAAAAAACTGTTCGGCCGCGGCGCCTCCGCTCGGCAAACAACATCCTTAACCGCGGACCGTAACAATTGGTGTCAGAAGTGTCGGATTCGGACCTGAAGCGTTTAACGCGCTCAAAATTACAAAGTACCGAAATTGCTTTTGTTTTATAAAACCCGAATTTTGAAATCGCGCCATGGCTGGTCAAGGCGACGGGATGCCGGTGGGAGAGATAGACGGGGTAGAATCGACCCAGGACGTTGGGGAAATGTATGTGGATGAAAGAGAGGAGGAGAACATTGGCAATGAGGTTGAGGGGGTATCAGGCGCACAAAATGGCGTTCTCGCGCACGAGGTTTCAAGCGCGCAAAATGGCGTCCTCGCGCACGTGGGTGTAGCGGCACCAAATTTTGCCGCGCCCGCGACCGTAGCAGCGTCACCGGTGGATTTGAACCTTTTTATGATGCAAATGAAGGCCCTTATGGAAAAGAATAGTGAAAAAATGGAAAACAGAATGATGGGGGCCCTTATGGGACAACTGGGGAACCGGATGGATGCTCAGAGTGAGCAAATGGGGGCAATGAGGGACGAAGCGAGGGCTGATAGTGAGCGATTGGGGGGCGAAATGGGGGGCAAAATGGGAGAAATGGGGGAACGGCTAGAAGCTAAATTTGAGGGGTTAGACAATGGAATAAAAGAGGTAAAGAATGGGTTGAGGGGGTTAGAAGATAGGATGGAAGACAAATTGCGGGAGATAGGGGAGCAATCCGCCCGAGAAATTAAACAAATGGGAGAGCAGATAGAGGAGGTGAAAATCGGGGTAGAAACCAAATTGGATGCTCAGAGGGATGAATTGGGACAGATGAGGGTGGCATCAACAAAAGAGAGGGAGGAGATGAAGGAGGAGATACGACGAGGTGTAAGTGAGGAGATCTCGGGGGTACGCGAGGAGGTAAAGCGAGGTGAAAAGCGTATAGAGAAAGAGGTGAGAAATGGAACGGCTAGGTTACAAGGGGGCATTGAGGACCTGACGGAGGAGGTGGAACAGCTGACGGAGGGACAGACGGAGTTAGTGGAGCAGGTTCAAAGGAACACTGCGGTACTAGGAGGGTTAAAGGCGACACAAAAAAAATTAAAAATGACTTAATAGCGACACAGAGGCAATGTCAGATGGTACGTGAGGGACTGACAATGAGGTTGGACGAGGTGACAGAGGTAATGGAGACAAAGGACCGGCAGGTGAGGATGCACATAGAGACGGTCACGGTAGCCTTAAGAGGACAAGATAGAGGAGACGCACTGGGAAATAAAAGAGGTGAAGCAAAAATTAGAGGAAGTGGAAGAAGAGGTGAGTGAAATTAAGAAGAAACGGACAGAAACTAAGAGAGAAATACAGGAGGAGGTGATGGAATATGTGCAAGGTCTGTGTTCAAATCATGATGATGTGCTCACTAACCAAATAAAGAGTTTGCAGGTGGCGAAGGAGGTGCGGAGACGAGGTGCCAAGGTGAGTGGCGATATATTCGGAAATGCATATGATGTGAGGAAAGCTTCAGTCGGCTTGGGGGTTGATTTGGATCCGGGTGTTCGTGAGAGGCCGTTGGTGAAGTGTGCGACAGGTCTGGTGTGCGAAAGAGGAGGTGCGAGAATGTCCGACTCTGGGGTGTGTGAGGAAAAAGTGCGCGCCGAGGAAAGAGTGCGCGGTCGAGAGTAAGGCAGAATGCACGCCTGTGGTGAGTGTTACAGAGGATGTAACGGGAGAGTGTGTGCAAGAGGGTGCGCGAGAAAGGTGTGTAACGGACAGATGCGTGATGAAAGAGTGCGCTGTCGAGAGTAAGGGTGAATGCGCTGTCAAGAGTGGTGGTGAAAGTAGTGAGAGTGACACGGAGCGTGAGTTGGTTGTGACAGGTGAGAGAGGATGTACACCTGGAATGGAAGGATGCACACCTGGAATGGTAGAGCGTGTGTGGGAATGCACACTTGAGTTGGTAGTGAGGCACGTGGTTGGGTGTGCGAGTGAGAGCACACCTGTGATTGTCACGGAGGAGGTGACCGAGGAGGGGGCGCGAAGAGGTGTGTTGGTGAGGTATGCAAACGACGAGTGTGTGCAAAGGTGTTCGGTGGTCAGGTGCGTGACCAAGTCTGTGAGCGGAATGAGTGTACCGAGGTGTGTAAGAGAAGGTACGACGAGGAGCATGGGAACAGCTGGATGTATGAGCAAGAAAGGGGTAGTGTATGCGTGTAAGCATGCAGGTGAGGCATCGACGGTAACCGGGTTAGCGGTTAGAACGACATTTAGCCGAATCGGGCCCTCGGTGCGCGTCGGGCAGCTTCGCGTGCCGTGAGGACCAGCGGGGATCCGAACCACGGCGGGTTCGAAAGGACCGCCGTACGTGATCCACGCTGGGCCGCGTTTGGAACGGCCGCGTCCGTGCTCCGCTAGGCGGAACGGGCAGCCCGATAGGAAGGGTCGTCATGGCGACCCCCTTTTGTTGAGGCGTTCCGGCAGGTCGAGATCGGGCCATGGGATGGCTCCGTGCCGAGGTGGTGCGTGGGATCTCGGCCCGAGTAAACCTCCTTCCCTGCACCGAGTGCCGGACGCATCCAGCCGCCGGCACCAAAGAACCCGCATTCATTGCTCGGCTGTACGAAGCCGAGCTTTAGAAGTGAATTGGCGCACCGAGAGGATCTAGTAAGTAGACGGGTAATGAGGTTAGTGTTTTGGACCCAAAATTAGAAAAAGGCAAAATTTGATGATTGGCAAAGGATTGGCAGAGTGATGATTGGTAATGGTACAGTGATTGGCAGATGATTGGCAAATTTTTGATTTGTTGAATTTGGACGAGCAAAATTTATAGTGAGAGATCCCCGATGTGGTGGGATGGCAACTCTGTCATCCCTCACAGCGGGGGGGCAAAGGAGCACTAGTCTTATGGGGTTTATGGCAGTGAAAACTAGCCCGGGAGGGTTAGGATATATCGTGTGTAGGGATCTAGAGAGATGACCTTAGGTGACGTTAAGGTTAGGTAGTGACAGATACCTGTAGTGGGGACGCAGGTAGATTAGTGTGGATGATAATGACGTGGTATGTGCTTAGTTTAAAGGGAAGACGGGGAGCACTAAGATAGCAGGGAAACAGGTAGTTTAGATGATGCCGTGTGAGTGTTGGAGGTGTATTCAGAAGTGTATTGTGAAAAGTGTGTGAGGAACAGGTGTGATTGCACAGGTGTGCAACTGAACAGGTGTATGGAGTAGTGGTGATTGCGTGTGGTGTTGACCAAATGGTCCAGGAAGGAAGGAGGGTGCAGGTGGCACCAGGTGTGAGTGCACAGGTGTGCACCAACAGGTGTATGGAATAAATGGTTGTGTGGAAGACATGGAGTGTGGAATATATGGAGTCTTGGAATGGATGGTCGTGGAGTGAGTATGGTGGAAAATATGGAGTGGAGTGGATGGTGCGAAGGTGTGAATGGGGGAAGAGTGGACCCCCATCACGGACACCCGGGGCGGGTAGTGTAAGTGTTAGGTAGAGGGTATAGGTAAATTGTGGTTGGATATTGGCATCTGTGGTGCGGGTGGAAGAATGATGTTTGGATGGGTGCATTAGTGTTGTGGAAATGGCTGGGCGTGTAGCCTGTTAGTGTGTGTAGTTGGTTTGGGCACTCCACCACTGTGAGGATGTCGGCCAGGTGAGGCCGCAGGTGGGCTCTGGGAGCCGGTAGAGTTGTTGTGGATGGGGCCCGAGGATCCGGAGGACGGACCCGGGTAGCCCAGTGCCAGAGGGCACCAAGGGGTGACAGAGCCAGGAGGGGCCTTCCCCAGTTAGTTAGGTTAGGGTGAGGAGCTAGGTAAGCTCGGGTGGCAACTACAGTGGTGGAGGTGTGCAGGTGGGTAGACCTGCTGGGAGAGCTACACGTCTCAGCCCAGAAATTGTGCAAGGGCACCGGGAGATGAATCGGGGGAGTGAGACCCCAAAATGGAGAAGCACCACAGTTTGGTCAATGGGAATTGGTTTTTAGAACCCATAGTGTAAGTTGGCCAATGGATTGGCAGGGAAAGACCCCGGGTAGTGTAAAGTGTGTTAATGTCATTTAGAGGATAGTTAGGATTGAAGTGTCCTCGCACCATCTACATGCACTCACCTGAGATGACGTACCTCCACACCATGCCATGGTTTGTTGTTTTTATTATTTTTATGGTGCAAATGTTTGGATTGTGAGACGCATCATGACGTGGGTGTGACATTGTGCTTGATGTTCCATCTCTTCCTCCTTATGAGGATTGATGATGAATTGGTGATGGCAAATTTTGGCTGGAGGGAGTGAAGACGAATTTGGTGTAGGGGGAAGATGTGACGTTAGCGACGAATTTGTAAAGGTGTAGATTTTGTACATATGGGGTAAGGGCAAGGGTAGTGTAGGTGACAGGGGGGGTGACGTACGGTAGGGACGAGCTTTTCTCACTTTGCTCTCCGTACGCACTTCGCCTTGCATTGCCTTTGTTGATGTGTACCCTTGTGACCTTACCCCTCGCTCATCTGTCTTCCCCCCCTTTTGTCTCCCACATGACCTGTGCGCGCGCCATTGGGCGCCGAGGGGAGCGTGCGTGAGCCAGCCATTGTGCGCCCGGAACTCCCAGAACCAGCTGTCTGCATCGATGCACCACATTATGGACCACATGTCTGTGGCCGAGCACCACTGATGGACCCCATGGGTTGGGGCATGGCCCCTCTGCTGGAACCGGCCATGAAGGCCCGAAATCTTGCTGGCGGACCTTGGCCACAGGGCACCGATGCCCCACAGGTGAACCACACGTAGTCGGCCCTGTGGGCCATAAATAAAGAAATAAAAAACGGACACGTTAGGTGCATTTTATTGCAAATAGGCCGCCAGCAAAGGAAAAAGACAACATCAGGAAGAAATAATAATAGCCAGAAGAGGGAGCCGAAGAGCAAGAGACCACCTGCAGGGTTAGGGGTTGTTGATTTATTTTTATTCGGTGAACAGTGATGACTGTGCACCGATTGGTGCTTGAGGGTGTATTGGTGCGTTTATGGGTGCTTTCATGGTGCATTGATGCAGAGCAGACTGTCTCCCCCCCCCCCAGAAAGAACAATCACAGGTCCTGGGGTGCGTTTTGTAAATAAAGTAGCGTCATTGTAAATAATGCTCCCCACCGTCAGTGTATAGTTTGAAGACCATTCCGCAATTCGGTTAACTGTGGGCGTGAGTCTGTTAGGTAGGGTGCAATGGAGCAGCGGGACACGTTTATCTATGTTTTAAAACTGTCGCACTCAGGGTCAGGTTAAAAGTAGAGGGAACTACACCTACGTGTCACACTAACTTAAAGTTGTAGGCCCGGGTCGTGCCTAAGAGGAGGAGGGTGCAGTGTTGCGGATATGAGGATTGCATTTTTTTTGATTGTGTGTATTGTATTGTGGTAAATTGCTGTGTAACATTGTTGATTATGGCCCCTCCTGCCTCCGGAGTTGTGTAAAGGTAAAAAGGGCGTCCCAGTAGTTAATTCCATGAAACACCACATTGAAGGACACGATAAAACCCTTGTTCAGTAGTTTATATCCTTATTATGTGTTTTAGAGTAAGGCCTTGTCTTCCATTAACATGACACTCCATTGCACCGAGTAAAAGAGATAGATTCCCTTCATTCCCATTCCCAAAAACCTCCATTTCCCCTTTCGTAATAGCCAAGCCTCAATTTGGCAATTACATCCCCTCCAAAGCCGCCATTGACCACGAGGCAGGGTTGGGGAAGAAAGGCGGGTCTCCACCTCGTCATAGAGGGGAGGAGTAAGTCGGCCCCGCTCATCCAACCCAGAACGAGGGGTTTGGCTTGAGAGGGCGGAGAGAGAATGCTTGGGGGAGGTTCGCAAATGGTGAAGGGCGGGGCCTATATAACCCGCCATGGGACGCTCCCCAAGGAGACAAGCAGATGAGTCCAAGAGATGAGCTGAAAGGCTGAGCTGAGCTGCATGGTGAGGTGGAAAGGAAAGAGCTGGGTCGTCAGAGCAGGGCTGAGTTGTGAGGTCCAAAAGCAGAAGATCATCCAGGGAAGCACAAAGCCTGCTATTCGTCACCTTGCTCGCCAGCAGCAGCGTCTACAGCAGCAACAAGACTCGACAGCCGTTTGGGGCCTGGACGGCAGTTTGGAGCAGGGCCGCGAAGGGACGGCGGCTGCCAACACGCCGATTCGTGCTGCCGAACAAATTGGACTTTCCTCTCCTTCCAGCCAATTCCTATCATCATTCCCCGTGTGAGTCATCTTTGTTTGTTCTGTCCTGGGTAGGTAATTAAGTCTGTATAAGCTAGTAATTTGCACTGTGTTACCTGTTTTTTTCATGTCCGCTGTAAATACCCGTGACTGCTCTTTTTGCTTATATGTGTGTAAATAATAATAAACCCCGTTACTCTTCTGTACGTCTTCTTCTTCTTCCTCTTTGCATTCGTCGTCTTAGTCTTTTCCATATTGAGTAGCTGTGGCGCGATACGGCCAACGTCTGGGTGAATCGGGTTTAGTCGAGAAAAAAAACTGTTCGGCCGCGGCGCCTCCGCTCGGCAAACAACATCCTTAACCGCGGACCGTAACAATATATGTGTATTGTAACGGATTTGGGAAACCCTGCACTTGGTGTAATTATTGTAAATACCACCCTCTGTAAATGTAATGATCCTTGTAAATACCTCCATTTGTGTAAAGGTCAAAGGTCATCCCTTTAGCTAGTCCATCGCATACACGTAGCAAATCATAGGTTTCCCTCAATAGTTATTTCTTTATTATGTGTTTCAGAATAAGGCTCTGTGTCCACTAGTTGATCTTGCGCTGCACCAAAATCAAATAAGATAGGTCCCTTTCAGTTCCCCAATCATCTCTTCAAAGTGCCAGTAACAGTTGGGCTGTTTTCGTTGGCGTTCGTCGCCGTTGCATTGTTTTTCTCTTGCAAGGTTGTACACTGTACAACCTTGAGGCTTTGTTTTTCTCTCAGCGGTCCGTCGTTTGTGATCCAATCACTTTCGTTCTCTGTATTCCCAGTCTTTTCACCCATAGCCTACTTCCTTGTGTAAATCTCAACTCAAAAAAAAACCAAAAAAAAACATTTCCTTCTCTGTTCTCATTCGTTTATTCATTCTTATTCGTTCGTTCGTTATTCGACCACGTGTTTCTCCCCCATTTCCCCAGATAGTTTTCACTCATTAACCTTCAATGTTTACACTTTCCCCTCAAGTGATGTATTCCGTCATATTTTATAACACCTTTTTCTTCTTCTTCTTTAAAAGGCTGCTTTCGACTTGCTCACCAAATCAATTCATCCCAAAAAAAATATCCATCTCCTATAGTGCCTTTTTTCTACATTCCCTAAACTCTCCTGCACTCCATCCTCCATCCAGCGTCCTTAAACGTATTTTTAACTCGAAGGTCACAAGAAACTCATTTTGCAATAAATATTCGTTTCCCATAAATCGTACACTTTCTAAAATCCAATCTCACCCCTCCCCTCCAAATCTTCCCCATAACCCCTCCCCTCCAAATCTTCCCCATCACCCCTCCCCTCCAAATCTTCCCCATCACCCATCCCTTTCAAATCTTTCCCCTTGCCCCCTCCCTCCTAAACTACCCCCTCACCCCTCCCCGCCAAGACGCCCCCTTGCCCCTCCCCTCCTCGACTCCTCCCTCACCCCTCCCCTCCAAATCTCCCGCATATCCCATCCCTTTCAAATCCCTCCCCTTGTCCCTTCCCTCCCAAACTCCCCCCTCACCCCTCCCCTTCAAATCTCCCCACCCTCATTGCTTCTCAATTTCCCCCCTCTCACTCCCCCTCCTCAAAGCGTCCTCCCCGCTTCTTCCCCCTTCCAACTCTCACCTCCATCTCCCCCAACCTTCTGCCTCGCTCTTCCCCCTCCTCAAATAACACCTCATTGTGCCTCACCCAATCACCATCAAACCTTTTGTCCGCCCCATCCTTCCCTTTCTCCGAGCTATTCTGAAATCTCTGACACACCTTCAACAGCTCTCCCTACCTCTTCCACCTCTTCCACATCTTACCCTACCCCTCCTCCCCCCTGTTCTGTATCTGATGCTCCCCCTTCCTCTTCATTAAAGGTATGGACCTCAAACATCCGGGGCCTTCGTTCAAACTTAACTGATCTCTCCATACAGGTTGCTTCTGTCAAACCAGACGTGATCTGCTTAACAGAAACTTTCCTCCTTTATGATCTCTCCGATTCCTTAGTATCTCTCCCGGGCTACTCCCTCCTCCGGTATGATAGACCTGAGCCTCGTCCTGGAGGCGGGGTTGCTATCTTTATCAAAAACTCTCTTCCTCACTCGCCCTGCACTGCACTATCTCCACCTCACCCCCAGGAATACCTCTGGCTACGGCTTCCCCTTTGCTCCCACCTCTTGTTCATATGTGTGATGTACCGTCCACCAAACAGTGATGACTCCATCTACATCTCGCTGTCTGATAATATGGACCAACTTCTATCTACTCATCCCAACTCTCTCTTCCTCATATGTGGTGATTTCAACTGTCATCATGCCAGTTGGCTGGGTGTGGGTACCTCTCTCACCAGCCATGGCTCCTCAGCAAAGGACTTCTGCGACTCACTGGGACTGACACAATCTGTCAATTTCCCGACCCGGATCTCAGTCAACGGAACATCTTCTCTTCTGGACTTGGTTATGACTAACTTCGCTGAAAATGTCTGCTGCTCTTCTTCTGCTCCAATCGGATCATCTGATCATGTCCTTGTTAAAGTGGACATCTCTCTGACCATCCTCAGGGAGCCTGCTCAGCGTCGACGAGTCTGGCATTTCACTCAGGCCAACTGGCACGGTCTTCAAGCAGCCATCAATCATCTGGACTGGTCTCCCATCTCTACCACCTCTGACATCAACTCATCCTGGGAATTCTTCCAAAGTAAATTGCTCTCTCTCATGCACAGATTTATCCCATCTCGTCTTCAGTTGTCATACCCTTCCTCCCGTCCATGGTACACGGAATCTTGTGGTGAGGCTCTTGCCCAGAAACAACTTGCCTTCGTCTCCTGGAAAGCAAATCCAACGGAAGGAAATCTCATTTCCTTTCACAAAGCCCGAAACAAGTGTGTGTCCACCCTCAGGAGAGCCAGGAAACAATATCTCTCCGTTCTCAAGACCGAACTCTCTTATCTGTCTCCCTCTTCCAAATCCTGGTGGCGTCTGGTCAAATCCGTTTCTGGTGTTTGTTCCCCCTCCATCCCCTCCCTTACCTCAAATGGCTACACAGCTGACTCCGCGCGTGAAAAAGCTGAATGCCTCAACTCTGTGTTTGCCTCTAAATCTTGTGTCCCAAACCCATCCCTCTCTGTACCCACCATACCCAGTCGTACCCTGCTGCTCCTGGACTCCGTGTCCTTTCCTCCTGACAAGGTGGAAAAGTTTCTGTCAACCCTCGACTCTGATTCTGCAACTGGACCCGACGGCATCAGCCCACAGGTCCTAAAATCCTGCTCTGCCGCTCTATCTCACCCTCTCTCTGTTCTCTTCACCCTCTCTTTTGCTCAAGGTCAACTGCCATCTGCTTGGAAATCAGCCAACATCACCGCTTTGCACAAAAAAGGTGCAAAAACAGATCCTAGCAACTACAGACCAATCAGCCTTCTCCCAATTATCAGCAAAGTCATGGAATCCATCATTGCTTCGGATATGAAATCTTTCCTCTTCTCCAATGGCTTGATCTCTGATCATCAATTTGGTTTCAGACCAGGTCACTCTACTCTGGACATGCTGCTTCTGCTGTCTCAACAATGGATGGAGGTCGTCAATGCCAAACAGGAAATTAGAGCTGTCTCCCTCGACATATCACGTGCCTTCGACACGGTCTGGCACCCCGCTCTGCTCACCAAACTCTCCTCCTTTGGTATCCATGGAAATCTGCACGCATGGCTGGCGGACTTCCTCTCTAGTCGTCGTCAACGTGTGGCCCTGAATGGGTTTCTCTCATCTCCTCTTCCTGTTCAGGCTGGAGTTCCCCAAGGCAGTGTTCTGGGCCCCGTGCTTTTTCTGGTCTTCATCAATGATCTCTCTGACTCTCTTGAAAATCCTCTCTATCTCTTTCATTGGAATCATTGGAATCTCCCGCGATGAAGCTATCTCTGAGGGCCTTTCACTCACTCACCGCAGGCAGGTAGGTGGTCTTTCTGTCTTCTACCGACTCCTCTCCGGCCTTGCACCCCCAGCTCTCTCTGTGCTCTGTCCCCCAAATATTCCTACAGGTCGCACAAGATCTGCCAGAAATCCTCTGATGGTTAAACTGCCGAAATCTCGGCTCTCTGCTCACCTTCACTCTTTCATTCCTCTTTTCTCCCGCCTCTGGAACAAACTCCCTCACTCCCTTCAATCCCACTCCTCCCTCCAGGTCTTTAAAACAGCTGTTCACCACCATCTCTTATCTTCCCCCATCCAAAACCTTGATCTTTTCTACCCCCGCTAATTCACCCCAGATCCACCTTGTTTGAAATTCCAACTTCTTTCCTGGAAGTCCTGGCAGTGTCCATATGTTTTATACCTCTCCCACCGCCCCCTTCCCATGCCCCCCCCCCCCCAAAGTCCTCGCCCTCTCTCAGATCTCTCGATGTCTCCATGTCTCTCGGTCCCTGCTCTCAAATGTTGTGTTTGTGTCCTTCCCCCTCTCTCCCCATCTTGTCTACCGCTCCCGATGTTTTATGTGTCGGTTTGTCTTTCTGTGTGATTAATGTTCGCTCTTTCACGAGCCTCGATGTTGTATCCAAAAAAAAAAAAAAAAAAAAAAAACTGCACTGTGTCTCCTCCTTCTGTAATTATTTTCGTATCTTTCCTTCTCCGTTGGTTTCCTTGGTTTTGTACATAATTAATAATAAATTCCTGTTCTTCCTACCTTCGTCTTCTTCTTCATGCTCGTCCGATCGTCTTTGTCATTTCCCCCATTGAGCACCTGTGGCACGATTTGGCCAACGCATATGAATCGGGTTAGTCCTTGCTGATGGTTCGAACCGCGGGCTGCTAAAACCGCTCGGCAAAATACCATCTTGTCTGCGGGTTCGAACGGAGTTGCCCACCTGCCTTGTGGAGGGATTGCCGGAGGTATACGGGAATCTCTTGACCAATCACTTCGGGCAATCCCGCCCCACAGGGGAGCGGGGTAGCTTCAGGATCGGAGACGGCCAGTGCAAATAGAGGAGGGATTAACCCCCCCCCCCCCCCCCGCTAAGGGGAGCGCCGTCCTCCGTTTCCGTAACAATTGGTGCCAGGAGTGGGATTCGGACCCGAAGTGCTCTTAACGCACTCAAAATTACAAGCGGCCGAAATTATTATTAATATTCCAAATTAAAAATCGTGCCATGGATAATCAAGGCGACCGGATGCCGGTGGGGGTAGAAGAAGAAGAGGTAGAGTTGACCCAGGATCCCGGGAGGCAGTGGGAGTAATAATGGAGGAGGAGAGCAATGAGGATGTGGTAGCGGAGGTTTTAGGTGCACGAGATGGCGGCCCCTCGCATGAGGTGGGAGGCGCACAAAATGGCGGCTCGCACGTGGTTGCGGCAGCCGCGCCCGCGGCGCCAATGGACTGGGGCCTATTCATGCTGCAAATGCAGGCCTTCATGGAAGAGAACAGGGGGTTGGGAAACCAAATTGTAGGGATGGAAAACAGAATGGTGGAGCGATTGGAAAATCAAATAGGGGGGCTAGAAGCCAAATTTGGGGGGCTAGAAGCCAAATTTGGGGGGCTAGAAGCCAAATTTGGGGGATTAGAAATTCCAAATCGGGGAATTGAGAAATGACATGGGAAGCCAAATCGGGGGGCTCGAAGGTAAATTGGGGGGCCAATTGGAGGACATGGGTAATCAAATTGGGGAAATGAAGGATGGGTTAACGGGGTTGGAAAATAGAATGGCTGCCCAGGAGAACCAGATGGAAGGGGTGAAGAATGGGTTAGGGGGGTTAGAAAACACCATGGAAGGCAAATTGAGGGAAATAGGGGAGCAATCCGCCCGGGAAATTAAGCAGATGGGGAATCAGATAGAGGAGGTGAAAATCGGGTTAGAAACCAAATTGGATGCCCAGAGGAATGATTTGGAGCAGATGAGGGCGGCATCTACCAAAGAGATGGGAGAAATGGGGGAGGAGATCAGACGAGGTGTGGGCGAAGAGGTCGCGGGGGTACGCGAGGAGGTAAAGCGGGGTGAGGAGCATATGGAGAAAGAGGTGAGAAATAGTACGGCTAGGTTACAGGGGGGCATAGAAGATCTAACAAGGGGAGTAGAGCAGCTGACGGTGGGACAAAAGGAGTTAGGGGAGCAAGTAGAAAAGAACACTGCGGTAATCGGGGGGTTGAAGGCGACACAGAAAGAGATAAAAAAGGAACTCATAGCGACGAAGAGGGAATGTCAGATGGTACACGAGTGGTTGACAAAGAGGTTGGACGAGGTGATAGAGGCAATGGAGACAAAATAACGGGAAGTAAGAACGCACATAGAGACGACCAAGGTAGCATTAGAGGAAGAAATTGAAGAGGCGCACCGGGAAATAAAAGAGGTAAAGCAAAAATTAGAGGATGTGGAAGAGGGGGTAAGTGAAATTAAGAAGAGACGGAGGGAAACTCAGAGGGAGATAAAGGAGGAAGTGATGGATTATGTACAAGGTCTGTGCTCAAATCGTGATGATGTGCTTACTGACCAAATAAAAAGTTTGCAGGTGGCGGAGGAGGAGCGAAGACGAGGTGCCGAGGTGAGTGGCGATATACTCGGAAATGTATATGGTGTGAGGGGAGATTCAGTGAGCTTGGGTGTTGGTTTAGACCCGGGCGTTCGTGAGAGGCCGCTGATGAGGTGTTCGACAGGTGCAGAGTGTGTGGAAGGAGGAGGTGTGCAAGGAGGTCCGACTTTGGGGAATGCGGAAGGTATTTGTGAGCCAGCGTGTGCGGCGTTGATCGGGTGTGTGCAAGAATGCACCCCCATGAGTGGTACGGAGTATGTACCGGGAGAGAGTGCGACAGGTGCACGAGAAAGGTGTGGAACAGAGGTGTGTGCGCCGAGGAGTGAGTGTGCTGTCGAGAGTGAGAGTAAATGCACGACAGAGTGTGGTGGTGAGAGTGACACGGAGTACGGGTTCGTTGTGGCAGGTGAGAAGGGATGCACACCTGGAAGGGAAGAATGTACACCTGGAATGGTTGAGCGTGTGCGGGAATGTACAGCTGAGTTGGTGTTGGCGCAGGTGCGAGAGGGCACATGGAAGCGCGTGATTGGGTGTGCAAAAGAGTGCACACCCATGGTTGTCACAGAGGGTGTGACCGAGGAGTGGGCGCGAGGAGGGTGTTGATGAGGTGTGCGAACGACGAGTGTGTGCCAAGGTGTGCGGTAGTCAGGTGTGTGGCGACGTTTGTGAGCGGAATGAGTGTACCTGGGTGGTGTGTAAGAGAAGGTGCAATGACGGAGTGTATGGAGACACCTGGATGTGTGAATAAGGAACGGAACGCGTGGTGTGAGCATGTAAGTGAAGCATCGACGTTAAACGGAGCAACGGTTAGATCGACGGTTAGCCGACGCGAGCCCTCGGCTCGTGCCGGGCTTTGGGTGCTGCGGGAACCAGCGGGGATCGTAATCACGGCGGTTTCAAAGGAACCGTCGTGCGCGATCCGCGCCGGGCCTCGCTCTGCATGGTCGCGTCCATGCTCCGCTAAGCGGAGCGGGCGGCCCGGTTCTAGGGCAGGTAGGAAGGGTCGGCACGGCGACCCCTTGTGGTTGCGGCGTTCCGGCCGGGCGAGATCGGGCGGGAGACCGGACGGCTCCGCACCGAGGTGGACCTTGGAATCTCGGCCCGAGCAAACCTCCTTCCCTGAACCGAGTGCTGGACGGATCCAACTGCAGGAAACGAACCACCCGCGTTCATTGCTCGGCTTGGCAAAGCCAAGTTTTGAGCATGCAACGACGCACCCAGGCTCAAGTTTAATGGACATTTGGTAGGGATAGGGAATTGGTGATTGACAAAAATTGATGAGCAAAATTTGATTGGCAGATGATTGGCAAATTTTGGATTGGCAAGAATTGGAATTGAATGGCAAAATTGATAGTAGGAGATGCCCGATGTGCAAGGATGGTAAATCCACCATCCCTCACAAACCCGGGGCACATGAGCACTAGTTATGGGGTTTTTGGCAGTGTAAGCTCGCCGAGGGAGGGTTTGGATAATGTGTAGGGACTTAGACATGACCATAGGTAACTGTAGAGGTAAGTAGCGACATTGTTCAGGTAGTCCGGGACGTAGAGAGGTTAGAATGGTTGTTAATGACGTGGTATGTGCTTAGTTTAAAGGGAAGATGGGGAGCACCAAGTTAGAAGGGCACCGGGTAGATCAGATGATGCCGTATGTGTGAGAATCTTTGCCGGTGAGCATGTTGAGCAAATGAGGCAATGCTCGTGAATGGTGTCGTGTGAGTGTTGAAAGTGTATTCGGAAGTGTATTGTGAAAAGTGTGACGTGATTGTGAGTTGTATTGAGCGTGGAAGTGTATGGAGCAGTGTATGAGGAATAATTGTGATTGTGCATTGTATTGAATAAATGAAGAAGCCTGGGAGGAAGGAGGGTGCAAGTGCCACCAGGTGTGTGTGAGCACAGGTGTGCAAATCCAGGTGAGAATGGTTGTGTGGAATAGCTGGTATGGAATACATGGAGTATGGAATGGATGGTGTGGAGTGAGTATGGTGGAAAATGTGGAGTGGAGTGGGTGGTGCGAAGGGAGTGTATGGGGAGGATGGACCCCTATCACGAACACCCGGGGAGGGTAGTTTAAGAGTTAGTTAGAGGGTATAGGTAAATTGTGGTTGGATATTGGCATCTGTGGTGCGTGTGGAAGAATGGTGTTTGGATGGGTGCATTAGTGACGTGGAAATGGCTGGGCGTGTGGCCTGTTAGTGTGTGTAGTTAAATGGGCACTCCGCCACTGTGAGGATGTCGGCCAGGTGAGGCCGCAGGTGGGCTCTGGGAGCCGGTAGAGTTCAAGCACAATGGGTTGGCAGGGAAAGACCCCGGGTAGTGTAAAGAGTGTTAATGTCATTTAGGAAGTAGATAGGATTGAAATATCCTCGCACCATCTACATCCACTCACCTGGGGTGACAGAACTCCACACCGTGCCATGTGTTGTTGTTTTTATTTTTCTGTGCAAATGTTTTGAGGATGTAAGACGCATCACGACGTGGGTGTGACATTGTGCTTGATGTTCCATCTCTTCCTCCTTATGAGGAATTGATGAGGAATTTGGATGATGGCAAATTTGGTATTAGGGGAGATATGGGGAAGACGTGATGCTCGAGACGAATTGTAAATTGTTGTAAATATGGGTAAGGGCAAGGGTGGAGTAGGTGACAGGGGGGGTGGCGTACGGTAGGGACGAGCTTTCTCACTTCGCTCTCCGTGCGCACCTCACCTTGCATTGCCTTTGTTGATGTGTACCCTTGTGACCTTACCCCTCGCTAATCTGTCATCTCTGTCTTCCTTCCCCGACCCGAGGATCGTGCTCTCTGGGCACGGGGGGAGCGTGCGGGAGGCCGTGTCTGTGAACCCGAAATTTCCGCAACCAGCTGCCTGCATCCACGCACCACTTATGGACCACAGTCTGTGGCCAAGCACCACTTATGGACCACAAGTTTTGTGGCATGGCCCCTCTGCTGGGACCAGCCAGGTTGGCCAGAGGAAGATCTTGCTTGCGGACCTCGGTAACGTGGCACCTATGCCATACAGGTGAACCACCCCTAGTTGGCCCCTGTGGGCTCTAAATAAAAAAAAGTGGACACATTTTGTGCTTTTTATTATTATGTCCAAATAGGCCGCAAGCAAAGAAGATGAAGGAAGAAAAATAACATCAAGAACGACAACGGCCAGCAGAGGGAGCAGCAGAGCAAGACCACCAGCTGTTGTTTTTTTAAAACTATGATGACTGTGCACTGACTGGTGCTTTATTGGTGCTCTTGATTGGTGCTTTTATAAGTGCTCTGAGGTTGCGCTGCATATCAATGCGTGCCTCGGAACGCCCGTGGGTTGGTGCGTCGATGCAATGCATGCTGTCTCCTCCCCTCCCATAGGATTTTCTCTTTTTGTTTCCCTTCAAAAGAAAAATCACAGGTCCTGGGTTGCAGTTTTGTAAATAGTCAAATAATGTCACTTGTAAATAATGCTCCCCACCGTAAATGTGTAGTTTGAAAATCAATTCCGCAATTCGGTTAGTTGTGGGTGTGAATCTGATAGGTCGGGTGCACCGCAAATAGCGGGACATACTTATTTGTGTTTTAAAATTGTCGCACTCAGGGTCAGATTAATTGTAGAGGGAATTACACCTACGTGCCACATTAAGTAAAGCTTTATAGGCCCGGGACGTGCCTGGAGGATGAGGGTGCAGTGTAACGGATTTGGGAAACCCTGCACTTGGTGTAATTATTGTAAATACCACCCTCTGTAAATGTAATGATCCTTGTAAATACCTCCATTTGTGTAAAGGTCAAAGGTCATCCCTTTAGCTAGTCCATCGCATACACGTAGCAAATCATAGGTTTCCCTCAATAGTTATTTCTTTATTATGTGTTTCAGAATAAGGCTCTGTGTCCACTAGTTGATCTTGCGCTGCACCAAAATCAAATAAGATAGGTCCCTTTCAGTTCCCCAATCATCTCTTCAAAGTGCCAGTAACAGTTGGGCTGTTTTCGTTGGCGTTCGCCACCGTTGCATTGGGCTGTTTTCTTCGCCCCAAACTCCATTACGTACGAGGCCAAGGAAGGGGCAGGAGCCGCCGGATCACGGGCGTGGCACCACCTCGTCATCAAAGGTGGAGCCAGAGAGCCCTTGCCGACCAACGAGCGCCGAGGTGAGCCAACCGGTAGGCGTTTCATCAGAGTTGGCGGCTTCATCGCACCACGCGCAATATAAGCGCGAGCGCAAGCCTTTTCGTGGCAGATAATCGAGGGAGCCACAGGCGTGTCAAAGCTAAAACCAGCCCTGCCGCGTGAAAGGGGATACGTGTGTCTGCTGCCGCCTTAGTCGCTCCAGCCCGGAGCGGACCTGTTGCTGTGCCCTGCCAAACCTTCCAGCCCTGTGGTCCCACCTTCTTCTCCCTCCAGCAATTCCTGCTTCAATTCCCCATTCGTGTGCGTGACTTTGTTCTGTTCGTGCTGTCCTGGGTATAAGTAAGCCTGTATAAGTTAATAACTGCACTGTGTCTTCTCCTTCTGTAATTATTTTCGTATCTTTCCTTCTCCGTTGACAGGCTAGCGGCTAGGGTGCCGGCTTAGGATCCTAGGATCCTGGGTTCGAATCTCGGTCGATCGCCGAATTAATGCCAGGGGGGTTGACTCAGCCTGTCATCCTTCCGAGGTCGGCTAATTGAGTACCAGTTCACTGGTAATTCCCTGTTTGTCGTTGAAGGCGGCAAAAAGGGTTGGCGTCAGGAAGGGCATCTGGCCGTAAAACATTGCTTCAAAAAGGGGACCAAAAAAACAACAACTACCACAGTCCCCGAAAAGGCCAACCCCCGCTTTGCGGGGGAAAATGGCCTCTAAACGGTGGGTTTTTTTTTTTTCCTTCTCCGTTGGTTTCTTTGGTTTTGTATATAATTAATAATAAATTCCTGTTCTTCCTACCTTCGTCTTCTTCTTCATGCTCGTCCGATCGTCTTTGTGATTTCCCCCATTGAGCACCTGTGGCACGATTTGGCCAACGCATATGAATCGGGTTAGTCCTTGCTAATGGTTCGAACCGCGGGCTGCTAAAACCGCTCGGCAAAATACCATCTTGTCCGCGGGTTCGAACGGAGTTACCCACCTGCGTTGTGGAGGGATTGCCGGAGGTGTACGGGAATCCCTTGACCAATCACTTCGGGCAATCCCGCCCCACAGGGGAGCGGGGTAGCTTTAGGATCGGAGACCGCCAGTGCAAATAGAAGGGGGATTAACCCCCCCCCCCCATTCCCCCGCTAAGGGGAGCGCCGTCCTCCGTTTCCGTAACAATATATATATACATATACTGTACATATATATACGAGGTGTGTTCAAAAAGTATCCGACCTTTGTTCATAAAAAATACTCGTATCCAGATACAACAAACTTATACTAATCTCCTTCAAAGTAGTCCCCTTGGGCTGCCACACACTTCTCCCAACGGTTCTGCCACTGTCGGAAGCAGCGCTGGAACGCCTCTTTCGGGATGGCGCGCAGCTGGTCCGTCGCATTCCGCATGATGTCTTCTCTGGACTGAAATCTGGTCCCTTTCAGGGGCATTTTCAGCTTGGAGAAAAGCCAGAAGTCACACGGAGCCATGTCGGGAGAGCAGGGAGCCTGACGAAGCACAGGTGTGTTGTGTTTGGCCAAGAAACTCTATCAAATGTGAAGAATGGGCGGGTGCGTTATCGTGATGGAGCTGCCAATTGCCCGCTGCCCACAGGTCCGGCCGTTTGCGTCGCACAGCGTCACGAAGGCGACGCAGAACCTCTTGGTAGTACTCCTTGGTGATGGTTGTGCCGTGTGGTGCGTACTCGTGATGAACTACGCCACTGGAGTCGAAGAAGATGGTCAGCATGACTTTGACATTGCTGCGGACCTGCCTTGCTTGTTTTGGCCTCGGGGATGTTGGATGCTTCCATTGTGATGACTGTAACTTGGTTTCTGGGTCGTACCCATAAACCCAGGACTCATCGCCAGTGATCACTGTGTTGAGGAAGCTGGGATCGCTGTTCACAGTCTCCAGCATGTCCTGTGCGATCTCCAAACGGAGTTGCTTCTGCTCAATCATGAGCAGCTTTGGTACGAACTTCGCTGAGATTCTCCTGAAGCCCAAATCCTCCTTCATAATGGAATGAACGGATCCAATGCTGACGCCCACCTCGTCTGCAAGTTCTCTGATCGTGATTCGACGATCCTGCATCACTAGGGTCCTCAATTGGTCAATGACGATCTCATTTCGGGATGTTGAGGGCGTACCCGGACGAGCTTCACTCTCCACTGATGTGCGGCCATCTTTGAAGCGGTTGTACCACTCCTTTATCTGTGTGGTGCTCATTGCTTCGTCCCCGAAGGCCTGTTGAATCTTGCGGATCGTTTCCACTTGGGAATCGCCAAGCTTTACACAAAATTTGATGCAGTAGCATTGTTCAAGTTTTTCCGTCATTTTGTCAAAAACGAAAATCCGACGGCGCTCACTTACACTTCCTCACTCATCGGCGGTCTGCCGTCGAATGACAGCTTCTGCAGGTGGGAAAAAATTCACGCGTGCGCATTAGGATCGCCTACATACGTGCACCAATCAACGCCTCCCTAGCTTCATTTGTTTACGCACGACAAATTCAGGTCGCATACTTTTTGAACACACCTCGTATATACAATAATATATCTATCTATCTATATATATCTATATATACACTGAACAGCAAAAGAAACGTCAGTCAGAATCAATATTTTGGAGTCTTTATTTACAAGTCATTATCAACACGAATTGAGATTTAGGATCAACATGAAACATTACAGGTATGGTCACCACAGTTCAAACAATAATGTGAAATGTTCTGAATAAGAAAAACACAAGACCAGGTGAGAACAAGGGAGGTCAAAATCAGTATCTTGTGTGACCCCGGTGAGCGTTGATGACAGCCATACATCGTCTGTACATGGAGTGGATTAATCGGTTGATGAAGGCATTTGTCACTTGGGCCCACACTCTGAGAAACGCCTGACTGAGTTAAGCTGCAGTTGTCGGCTTTGGTCGAACGTCATTCAGTCTTCTTTGAACCTCGTCCCACAAGTGCTCTATGGGGTTTAAATCGGGGCTGAGTGCAGGCCAGTGCATGGTTTGGATGCCATTCTGTTGCAGGAAGTCCCTTGTTGCTCTGGCAGTGTGGGCACGGGCGTTGTCCTGCTGGAAGACATGATTTCCATGACGTCCAAAATGTGACACAACGTGAGGTCTGAGGACTTGATCGATGTAGCGAGCAGCTGTGACACCATTGCCTCTTCCTGGACCAATATTCTGGAACACCACAGGACCGACTTTGTGATTGAGAGCAATAGCACCCCATACCATGATGTTTGGACCACCCCACGAGTCTGTTTCCATCACACAGTCATCTGAGTAGCGTTCCCCACGTCTATGCCAAACTCTCACTCTGCCATCTGCCGTGGAAACACAGTATCGGCTTTCGTCTGAGAAAAGAACGGTTCTCCACTGCTGGTAACGCCAACTTTGATGCTGTGTGGCCCAATGTAGTCAGTCACGGCAGTGTCGAGCTGTAAGAATGGGGCCACGATATGGCCTGTGACAACGGACATCCCTGTTCTTCAAACGTCGATGGACTGTATCACCACTAATGTGTCTCTGGTGGGTTCCAACTGTTTGTCTTGCAGTTTCTGTAGGCCTGGTAAAGCGATCTTGGATGTGATGACGCACAATCTGTCGATCCTGTCGTGGTGTTGTTACCCTCGGTCTGCCACTGTGTGGGCGGTCATCGGTGCTGTTGGTGGCCTGGTGTCATTCCTGTAACCTGTAGATGGTTCTCACGTTGACATCGAAAGCATTGGCAACCATTCGTGCAGTCTGTCCAGCATGCAATCTTTCAATAGCCTGGTCTCTCTGAATCCTCGTAAGTCTGGGCATGGCGCTGGCATCGAAACACGAATGATGAACACACGTTTTGGGGTGCCTTTTATAGGGAAAGTCACAAGGAGATGCACGTGCATTTTGATTTCCATGGGAATCATGCACGACTTTGTACCATGGTCGTTTTTTTGCCTGCGTGTTGATGACCTGTTTTTATCCACGTGTGCACCACTGTCGCTAGTTAGGATTAAATTTAGATACAGACTAATGTAAATAACGAGATATCTAAACAAAATGCATTGATATTTCTATGGGAAATGTTCAGGAATTATTTTTATAAAGTGACTATTGCTGTTCTATTGCTGTTCAGTATATATATATATATATATATATATATATATATATATATATATATATATATATATATATATATATATATATATATATATATATTTTTTTTTTTTTTTTTTTTTTTCCATATATATCTATATATCTATATATATATATTGTTACGGTCCGCGGATTAGATGTTATTTTACCGAGCGGAGGTATAACCGCGGCCGAACAGTTCTTCCCCGATTCACCCGATTTACCCAAACGTTGGCCGTATCGCGCCACAGCTACTCAATCTGGAAAACTCTAAAGCGACCAAATGCAAAGAGGAAGAAGACGTACAGAAGAGTAACTGGGTTTATTATTATTTACACACATAATCAAAAAGAAAGCAGTCACGTTTATTTACAGGGGACATGAGATGCAGGTGACACAGTGCAAATTACTAGCTTATACTGACTTAGTTTACTACCCAGGACAGAACAAACAAAACAAACTCACGTAGGCAAAATGGGGAACTTGCAGGCAGGAATGGCTGGAAAGGATGAGCAGGTGGGATCACAGGGCACAGCGAGCGGGTCCACTCCGGGCGGGAAGCGGGGGGCCGGCGGCTCCTTGTAATTCCGCTTTACAGCGCACACCGTCAGGGCTTCACGCGGCTGGTTGAAACGGGGCTGCACTCCTCTGCTGTATCTCTCGTGTAGCTTGCTTCGTAAAAGCTCCTCGGCTTTCTCTTGGACCCTTCCTTTTCGTGTACCTCTCCACGCAGCTCAGCTCAGCCTTTCTCTCACTTCTCTCCAGCCCATCTCCTTGGGGGACACCCCGCGGCGGGTTATATAGGCCCCGCCCCTCAACCTTTGCGAACCTCCCCCAAACGCTCTTCCTCCGCCCTCTCAAACCAAACCCCTCGTGCTCGGTTGGTTGTTCGGGGCTGGCTCACTCCTCCCCTCTATGACGAGGTGGAGACACGCCCTTCTTTCCCAACCCTGCCTCATGGCCAATGGTGGTTGAAGAAAACCGCCCAAAATGCAGTTGGCCATTGAAATGAAATGAAAGGGGATCTACTCTTATTTCACTTGGTGCAATGGAGTATTTAAATTAATGGGAGACACAGCCTTACCCTAAGACACATAATAAGATATAAGCTACTGAACAAGGGTTTTATCGTGTCCTGCAATGTGGTGTTTATGGAATAACTACCGAGACGCCCTTTGACCTTCACACTACGGAGGTATTTACAAGGAATCATTACATTTTACAGAGGGTGATATTTACAACAATTTACTATACAATACAACACAATAAAAAAAACACAATCCTCATATCCGCAACACTGCACCCTCCTCCCCTTAGGCACGTCCCGGGCCTACAACTTTAATTTAGTGTGACACGTAGGTGTAGTTCCCTCTACTTTTAACCTGACCCTGAGTGCGACAGTTTTAAAACATAAATAAATGTGTCCCGCTGCTCCATTGCACCCTGCCTAACAGACTCACGCCCACAGTTAACCGAATTGCGGAATGGTCTTCAAACTACACACTGACGGTGGGGAGAATTATTTACAATTGACGCTACTTTTATTTACAAAACTAACCCAGGACCTGTAATTGCTCTTTCTGGGGGGGAGACAGTCTGCTCTGCATCAATGCACCATGAAAGCACCTATAACGCACCAACACACCCTCAAGCACCAATCGGTGCAGTCACCACAGTTCAATGCATAAAAATAAACCAACAACCCCTAACCCTGCAGGTGATCTCTTGCTCTTCGGCTCCCTCTGCTGGCTATTATTATTTTCTTCCAGATGTTGTCTTTTCCTTTGCTGGAGGCCTATTTGCATTAAAACTTGCACCCAACGTGTCCATGTTATTTTCTTTATTTATGGCCCACAGGGCCGACTACGTGTGGTTCACCTGTGGGGCATCGGTGCCCTGTGGCCAAGGTCCGCCAGCAAGATTTCGGGCCTTCATGGCCGGTTCCAGCAGAGGGGCCATGCCCCAACCCATGGGGTCCATACGTGGTGCTCGGCCACAGGCATGTGGTCCATAATGTGGTGCATCGATGCAGACATCTGGTTCTGGGAGTTCCGGGCGCACAATGGACGACTCACGCACGCTCCCCTCGGCGCCCAATGGCGCACAGGTCATGTGGGAGACAAAAGGGGGAAGACAAATGAGCGAGGGGTAAGGTCACAAGGGTACACATCAATAAGGCAATGCAAGGCGAAATGCGTACGGAGAGCGAAGTGAGAAAAGCTCGTCCCTACCGTATGTCACCCCCCCTGTCACCTACACTACCCTTGCCCTTACTCCATATGTACAACAATCTACACATTTACAAATCCGTCGCTACTGTCACGTCTTCCCATATTTCCCTTATACCAAATTCGTCTTCACAATCCCACTATCCAAAATTTGCCATCATCAATTCATCATCAATCCTCATAAGGAGGAAGAGATGGAACATCAAGCACAATGTCACACCCACGTCATGATGCGTCTCACATTCCAAACATCTGCACAATAAAAAATAATCAAAACATGGCATGGTGTGGAGGTACGTCATCTCAGGTGAGTGCATGTAGATGGTGCGAGGAGACTTCCTAATCCTAACTATCCTCTAAATGACTTTAACACACTTTACAATACCCGGGGTCTTTCCCTGCCAATCCATTGGCCAACTTACACTATGGGTTCTAAAAACCAATTCCCATTGACCAAACTGTGGTGCTTCTCAATTTGGGGTCTCACTCCCCCGATTCATCTCCCGGTGCCCTTGCACAATTTCTGGGCTGTGACGTGTAGCTCTCCCAGCAGGTCTACCCACCTGCACACCTCCACCACTGCAGTTGCCACCCGAGCTTACCTAGCTCCTCACCCTAACCTATCTAATTGGGGAAGGCCCCTCCTGGCTCTGTCACCCCACTCGGTGCCCTCTGGCACTGGGCTACCCGGGTCCGTCCTCCGGATCCTCGGGCCCCATCCACAACAACTCTACCGGCTCCCAGAGCCCACCTGCGGCCTCACCTGGCCGACATCCTCACAGTGGTGGAGTGCCCAAACCAACTACACACACTAACAGGCTACACGCCCAGCCATTTCCACAACACTAATGCACCCATCCAAATACCATTCTTTCACCTCGCACCACAGATGCCAATATCCAACCACAATTTACCTATACCCTCTACCTAACACTTACACTACCCGCCCCGGGTATTCGTGATGGGGGTCCACTCTTCCCCCATTCACACCTTCGCACCATCCACTCCACTCCATAGTTTCCATCCTACGCACTCCACGACCATCCATTCCAATCCGCCATATATCCCACACTCCATGTATTCCATACACCTGTTCCACACCTGTTCAATCACACCTGTTCACCATACACTTTTCACAATACACTTCCAATCCTCAAACACACGGCATCATCTCATCTAACTACTCCCCTCTGAAACTTGCGCTTCCCAGTCGTCCCTTTAAACTATTGCGCTCCCTCGTCATTATCATCCACTCAAAACTACCTGCGTCCCCACTACATGTGTCATTGTCACTACCTAAACTTAACGTTACCTCATGTCAATCTCTAGGGCCCTACACATTATCCAAACCCTCCCGGGCTAGTTTTCACTGCCATCAACCCCATAAATCTAGTGCTCCTTTGCCCCCCGCTGTGAGGGATGACAGAGTTGCCATCCCACCACATCGGGGACGTTCCACTACCAATTTTGCTCACCAAATTTCAGCCAATCAAAAATTTTCCAATTACTGCCAATTCTATTCACTTTTCTAAATTTCGTATCAAATCACTATCACTATCACTATCACCATCATCACAGTCCGCTATATCCTAGCCTCGGTGCGTCATGACATCATTAAACTCGGCTTCGTAAAGCCGAGCAATGAATTCGGGTGGTTTGGTCGCCTGCAGGTTGAATCCGTCCGGCTTTCGGTTCAAGGGAGGTGGTTTGGTCGGGCCGAGATTCCACGCACCATCTCGGCGCGGCACCTTGCGGTCCCGGGCCCGATGGCTCAATCTCCCCCGGTCGGAACCCCGTCCCCACGAGGGGGCACCGTACCGCTTCCTCCCACTCGCCCTTGAACCGTACCGGTCGCCTCGCCCGCCAAGGCCCGGACTCGACCGTGCGGGGCGGGGCTAAGCCCGAATCGGCAACGACGCTTCGAAGATAAACGACGCAGCTTCGATCCGCGCCGGGCCCTGCATCCAACAAAGGGCTCCTCGCACCGAGTGCTCGCATCGGCTATCCGTCGCTCTAACCGCTAACTCGGTTACCATCGATGCTTCACCGGCATGCTCACACGCATACGCTACCCCTTTCACCCTCACAAAACCCGGCGTTCCAACGCCGTCCGTACATTCCACCAACGCTCTCCCTGTTACACACCACACCTCTCGTGCACACTCTTGCGCACACCTCGGTCCACAACTCTCCTCCGTTACGTCCTCCGTAACACTCACCATGGGCGTGCAATCTGGCATCCACCCACTAACGCGCTCACATGGGCTCTCCCACACTCGCGCTACCACCAACTCAGGTGTGCTTCCTCGCACACGTTCCACCACCACCTTACTCTCCGTGTCACACTCCGTACACCCCGACGTGCATTCTCGCTCGCACTCGGTTTCACACTCGCACTCCGATGTGCCCTCTCGCACCTGCGCCATCACCAACTAACTCTCCGTGTCACACCCCGACGTGCATTCTCGCTCGCACTCGGTTTCACACTCACGCTTCGTAACACGCTCACCCCTTGACGCACACTTTTTTCTCACACGCGTGCCATTTTTACTCACACGGGACCCTTCACCAACGCCCGGATGCCTCCTCGATCCCAAGCGCGCGAAAATTCTTTTGTCGCCAAACATCCTCTTACAAAATCTCCCCGCACAATACACAGCACGTCTCACCTTCGGGGTTCTTCTTCCTCCCTGCACCAAAACCTGCAAACTCTTTATTTGGTTAGTGAGCACATCATTATGAGTTGAGCACCGACCTTGTACATATTCCATCACCTCCTCCTGCCGCGAGTGGTTTTCTAAGTCCCCGGTCTCTTCAATTTCAATGCCCACTTCCGCTTTTTCTTTACTCACCTCGACGACCGCTGGCTTTAATAAAACACCCTCCTCTACCTCAGCGGTCGCCGGCTTTTCCAAACCCCGTGTCGCGATTTCTACCCCCGTCATTGTACCCGCGCTTTCCTCCGTTTCACTCAACCAGGGCTTTTCGACCCGTGTTACCTCCTCGTGCACCCCTGGGACCCTTTCGCCCAACTTGTGGTCTCTGTCCCTCTGCTCCCTTTCCTCTCTATCGGCCCTCATTCCGTTCGTTGTTGCTTCAATTTGGTTTCCCCATTGTTCCATTCTGGCTTCCATTTTGTTTAACAATCGCTCACTGTTAGCCCTCCTTTCGTCCCTCATTACCCCCATACTGTTTTTCAAACCTCCAATTTGGTCTCCCATTTTGGCTTCTAGCCTGTCCATAAGGGCCCCCATTTGTAACATAAAAAGGTCCGAATCCCCCAGCGGCGCTGCTACGATCACGGGCGCGGCTAGATTTGGTGCCACTGTAACCGCTTGCGCAAAGGCGCCATGTTGCGCGCCTGGAACCTCGTGCGTGAGAGCGCCATTTTGTGCACCTGATACCCCCTCAACCACATCCTCCATATACATTTCCCCGAGGTCCTGGGTCGATTCCACCCCGTCTATCTCTCCCACCGGCATCCCGTCGCCTTGACCAGCCATGGCGCGATTTCAAAATTCAGGTTTTGCTTTACAACACAAATTTCCAGCAGTTCGTAATTTTGAGCGCGTTAAGCGCGCTTCGGGCCTCGTATCTCACTCCCCGACACCAATTTGTTACGGTCAATAACACAATTGGTGTTCCAAAATTTGGGCTAAATAAATTTAGTCCCAGGTTCGAATCCCAACTCCTGACTACCAATTTGTTACGGTCCGCGGATTAGATGTTATTTTACCGAGCGGAGGTATAACCGCGGCCGAACAGTTCTTCCCCGATTTACCCAAACGTTGGCCGTATCGCGCCACAGCTACTCAATCTGGAAAACTCTAAAGCGACCGAATGCAAAGAGGAAGAAGACGTACAGAAGAGTAACTGGGTTTATTATTATTTACACACATAATCAAAAAGAAAGCAGTCACGTTTATTTACAGGGGACATGAGATGCAGGTGACACAGTGCAAATTACTAGCTTATACTGACTTAGTTTACTACCCAGGACAGAACAAACAAAACAAACTCATGTAGGCAAAATGGGGAACTTGCAGGCAGGAATGGCTGGAAAGGATGAGCAGGTGGGATCACAGGGCACAGCGAGCGGGTCCACTCCGGGCGGGAAGCGGGGGGCCGGCGGCTCCTTGTAAATCCGCTTTACAGCGCACACCGTCAGGGCTTCACGCGGCTGGTTGAAACGGGGCTGCACTCCTCTGCTGTATCTCTCATGTAGCTTGCTTCGTAAAAGCTCCTCGGCTTTCTCTTGGACCCTACCTTTTCGTGTACCTCTCCACGCAGCTCAGCTCAGCCTTTCTCTCACTTCTCTCCAGCCCATCTCCTTGGGGGACACCCCGCGGCGGGTTATATAGGCCCCGCCCCTCAACCTTTGCGAACCTCCCCCAAACGCTCTTCCTCCGCCCTCTCAAACCAAACCCCTCGTGCTCGGTTGGTTGTTCGGGGCTGGCTCACTCCTCCCCTCTATGACGAGGTGGAGACACGCCCTTCTTTCCCAACCCTGCCTCGTGGCCAATGGTGGTTGAAGAAAACCGCCCAAAATGCAGTTGGCCATTGAAATGAAATGAAAGGGGATCTACTCTTATTTCACTTGGTGCAATGGAGTATTTAAATTAATGGGAGACACAGCCTTACCCTAAGACACATAATAAGATATAAGCTACTGAACAAGGGTTTTATCGTGTCCTGCAATGTGGTGTTTATGGAATAACTACCGAGACGCCCTTTGACCTTCACACTACGGAGGTATTTACAAGGAATCATTACATTTTACAGAGGGTGATATTTACAACAATTTACTATACAATACAACACAATAAAAAAAACACAATCCTCATATCCGCAACAATATATATATATATATATATATATATATATATATATATATATATATATATATATATATATATATATATATATATATATATATATATATATATATGTATATATATATATATATGTATATATATATATATATATATATATATATATATATATATATATATATATATATATATATATATATATATATATATATATGTATATATATATATATATATATGTATATATATATATAAATAAATATATATACAGTGGAACCTTGACTTACGAGTTTAATTCGTTCTGTGACCGAGCTCGTAACTCAAATTGCTCGTATCTCAAATCAAATTTCCCCATTGAAATGCATTGAAATGCTATTAATCCGTTCCAGCCCGCCAAAAACCACACCAATTTTTTTTTAAATATACAGTATATATAAAAATATCTCGCGCTTTATATTTCACCTGTATGCAGCATACAAGTTGGCAGGATGGCCTGGACTGGAGGTACGCACACTTGACTCTAAAGTCTAAACTGTCCAGCCTGGGTTTGAATCCCGACCCAGCTATAACCTGTCATGGGTGAATCACAGGCAGGGTGATTCATCAATGTGTGTACCGCTAAACTGGGCGCCCCGTTTGCGTCCCATTAGTTGTTGGATGTTAAGGATCTCACCGTGTTTTCCACAAAGAGAAGGCGAGCTATCGCCGGCACTCTGAACAAGTTGTGGCCTGGCATGCTCTTCTCCTCTGCCGTTATATACGTCCTCCTCGGCACCTCGCTCATGTTTTTCGACGATTGCGTGTTTTATATCCAAGCACAAGTTTTATATAAAACACGACGATTGCGTGTTTTATATCCACAAGTTGTGGCCTGGCATGCTCTTCTCCTCTGCCATTATATACGTCCTCCTCGACACCTCGCTCATGTTTTTCGACGATTGCGTGTTTTATATCCAAGCACATCATCCTCTTCTTCTTCTCAGTACCGTGTTTTCCACAAAGAGAAGGCGAGCTATCGCCGGCACTCTGAACAAGTTGACGGCAGAGATACTGTACTTGCACGGCAAGATAACCACGTGACCAGAACCCACCTGGTGGCGTAAACTCAAAATAACCAACATGCGAAAACAAAAATGCAGCGCTATACGACAGAGATACTGTACTTGCACGGCAAGATAACCACGTGACCAGAACCCACCTGGCGGCGTAAACTCAAAATAACCAACATGCGAAAACAAAAATGCAGCGCTATACGACAGAGATACTGTACTTGCACGGCAAGATAACCACGTGACCGGGTGGCGAAAGCTCGTAACTCGGATCTCGGCTCGCATCTCAAAGCAATAAACCGCCCGAGCGACGGCTCGTATCTCGAAAAACTCGTAAGTTGGGGCACTCGTAAGTCAAGGTTCCACTGTATATATATATTGTTGCGGATATGAGGATTGTGTTTTTTTATTGTGTTGTATTGTATAGTAAATTGTTGTAAATATCACCCTCTGTAAAATGTAATGATTCCTTGTAAATACCTCCGTAGTGTAAAGGTCAAAGGGCGTCCCGTAATTAGTCCGTAATTAGTCTCTAATTCTTCTGTATATTATTTTATTATCTTTCCTTCTCCTTGGTTTTTTTGAGCCTGTAAATAGCAAATAAATTATATTCGTATTTCCAACCTTTTTGTCTGCTTCTTCTTCACATCCGTGTTGCCTTAGTCTTTTCCCTATTGAATATCTGTGGCACGATCCGGCCAACGTTCGGGAATCGGGTTAGTCGGGGTAACTGTACGACCGCGGGGCCATCTGCTCGGCAAACACAACATCTTATCCGCGGGCCGTAACAATTGGTGTCAGGAGTGTCGGATTCGGACCTGGGACTAAATTTATTTAGCCCAAATTTTGGAACACCAATTGTACAATTGGCAGTAACAATTGGTGTCGGGAGCGGGAACGGACCCGAAGCGCGCTTAACGCGCTCAAAATTACGAGCTGCTGAAATTTGGTTTGTTTTAGAAAAACCTGAATTTTGAAATCGCGCCATGGATAGTCAAGGCAATCGGATGCCGGTGGGGGCAATAGAAGAGGGGTTAGGGGTAACCCAGGACCGGAGAGAAGAAATGGTGGAGGAGAACAATGAGGAGGTATCAGGCGCACAAAATGGCGCCCTCACGCACATGGTTATTGCGGCAACAAATTTAGCCGCGCCCGTGGTCGCGGCAGCCGAGCCCGAGATGCCAATGAATTTGGACCTGTTTATGAAACAGATGATGGCCTTTATGGTAAAAACAGACGATAATTTCAAAGGGATGGAAAACAGGATAGGGGGCCAAATGGGAGAAATGGGGGGCAAAATGGGAGAAATGGGGGAACGGCTAGAAGCTAAATTTGAGGGGTTAGACAAGAAATTTGAGGGGTTAGACAAGAAATTTGAGGGGTTAGACAATGGGATAGAAGGGGTGAAACATGGGTTAACGGGGGTGGAAAATAGAATAGCTGCCCAGGAGAATCAGATAGAGGGGGTGAAAAATGGGTTAAGGGGGCTAGAAGATAGGATGGAAGGCAAATTGCGGGAAGTATGGGAGCAATCCGCCCGGGAAATCAAACGGATGGGGAACCAGATAGAGGAGGTGAAAATCGGGGTAGAAGCCAAATTGGATGCTCAGAGGGATTAATTAGGACAGATGAGAGTGGCATCTACTGAGGAGATGAAAGAGGAGATACGACGAGGTGTAAGCGAGGAGGTCTCGGGGGTACGCGAGGAGGTAAAGCGAGGTGAAAAGCGTATGGAGAAAGAGGTGAGAAATGGGACGGCAAAGTTACAAGGGGGCATAGAGGACCTGACGCAGGAGGTGGAACAGCTGACGGTGGGACAGACGGAGTTAGTGGAGCAGGTACAAAAGAACACTGCGGTACTAGGAGGGTTAAAGGAGACACAAAAAGAACTAAAAAATGACTTGATAGCGACGAAGAGGGAATGTCAGATGGTACGTGAGGGACTGACAACGAGGTTGGACGAGGTGACGGAGGCAATGGAGACGAAGGACCGGGAGGTGAGGACGCACAGAGAAACGGTCAAGGTGGCCTTAGAGGACGAAATTGAGGAGACGCACCGGGAAATAAAAGAGGTGAAGCAAAAGTTAAAGGAGGTGGAAGAGGGGGTGAGTGAAATTAAGAAGAGACGGACAGAAATTAAGAGAGAAATACAGGAGGAGGTGATGGAATATGTACAAGGTCGGTGCTCAAATCGTGATGATGTGCTCGCTAACCAAATAAAGAGTTTGCAGGTGGCGAAGAGGTGCGGAGACGAGGTGCCAAGGTGAGTGGCGATATACGTGGAAATGTATATGATGTGAGGGGAGCTTCAGGGGGCACTTGGGGGTTGATTTGGACCCGGGTGTTCGTGAGAGGCCGTTGGTGAAGTGTGCGACAGGTACGGTGTGCGAAGGAGGAGGTGTGCGAGAATGTCCGACTCTGGGGTGTGTGAGGAAAAAGTGCGCGCCGAGGAGTGAGTGTGCTGTCGAGAGTGAGTTGGTTGTTGCGCGTGTGCGAGGGAGCACATGGAAGCGCGTAGTGGGGAGTGTTACGGAGGAAGTAACGGGAGAGTGTGCGCAAGAGGATGCGTGAGAAAGGTGTGTAACGGACAGGTGCATGAGGGAAGAGTGCGCTGTCAAAAGTAAAGGAGAATGCACGCCTGTGGTGAGTGTTACGGAGGAAGTAACGGGAGAGTGTGCGCAAGAGGATGCACGAGAAAGGTGTGTAACGGACGGGTGCATGGGGAAAGAGTGCGCTGTCAAGAGTGAGTTGGTCGTAGCGCGGGTGCGAGGGGGCACATGGAAGCTCGGAGTGGGGAGTGTTACAGAGGATGTAACGAAAGAATGCACGCCTGTGGTGAATGTTACAGAGGATGTAACGGGAGAGTGTTCGTGAGAGGATGTGCGAGGAAGGTGTGTAACAGAGGAGTGCATGAGGAAAGAGTGCGCTGTAAAGAGTGGTGGTGAGAGTAGTGAGAGTGACACGGAGCGTGAGTTGGTTGTGGCAGGTGAGAGAGGATGCACACCTGGAATGGTAGAGCGTGTATGGGAATGCACGCTGGAATTGGTAGTGAGGCATGTGGTTGGTTGTGGAAGTGAGAACACACCTGTGGTTGTCGCCGAGGAGGTGACCGAGAAGGGGGCGCGAAGAGGTGTGTTGGTGAGGTGTGCGAACGACGAGTGTGTGCAAAGGTGTGCTGTGGTCAGGTGTGTGACCAAGTCTGTGAGCGAAAGAACGAGTGCAATGACGAAGTACGCGGGGTGTACGGGCGGCGTTGGAGCACCGAGCTCGGTGAGGGTGAAAGGGGTAGCGTATGCGTGTGAGCATGCAGGTGAAGCATCGACGGTAACCGGGTTAGCGGTTAGAGCGACTTATAGCCGAATCGGGCCCTCGGTGCGCGCCGAGCAGCTTGGCGTGCCTCGAGGACCAGCGGGGATCCGAACCACGGCGGTTTCGAAAGAACCGCCGTACGCGATCCACGCTGGGCCTCGCTCGGAACGGCCGCGTCCGTGCTCCACTAGGCGGAGCGGGCAGCCCGATAGGAAGGGTCGTCATGGCGACCCCTTTTTGTTGAGGCGTTCCGGCAGGTCGAGATTCGGGCCATTGGATGGCTCCGTGCCGAGGTGGTGCGTGGGATCTCGGCCCGGGTAAACCTCCTTCCCTGCACCGAGTGCCGGACGTATCCAACCGCCGGCACCAAAGAACCCGCATTCATTGCTCGGCTGTGCGAAGCCGGGCTGTAGAAGTGAATTGGCGCACCGAGAGGCACTAGTGAGTAGACTGTGATGATGAGGATAGTGTTTTGGACCCGAAATTGCAAAAACAAAATTTCATGATTGGCAAAGGATTGGCAGAGTGATGATTGGTAGTGATTGGCAAAATTTTTGATTGCTTGAAATTTGGTGAGCAAAATTGGTAGTGAACGATACCCGATGTGGGGGGATGGCAACTCTGCCATCTCTCACAGCGGGGGCAAAGGAGCACTAGTCTTATGGGGTTTATGGCAGTGTAAGCTCGCCGAGGGAGAGTTTGGATAATGTGTAGGGACCTAGAAGATGACCTTAGGTAACGTTAAGATTAGTTAGTGACAATGATACCTGTAGTGGGGACGCAGGTAGATTAGTGTGGATGATCATGACGTGGTATGTGCTTAGTTTAAAGGGAAGACGGGGAGCACTAAGTTAGCAGGGCAACAGGTAGATTAGATGATGCCGTGTGTATGGTTAAAAGGTGTGATTGCACAGGTGTGCAACTGGACAGGTGAATGGAGCAGTGTATGAGTGAGTGATAGTGATGTGAGTTGTATTGACCGAATGGTCCAGGAAGGAAGGAGGGTGCAGGTGGCACCAGGTGTGATTGCACAGGTGTACAACAACAGGTGTATGGAGAATGGTTGTGTGGAATCAATGGTAGCGTGGAATATCTGGAGTATTGGAATGGATGGTCGTGGAGTGAGTATGGTGGAAACTATGGAGTGGAGTGGATGGTGCGAAGGTGTGAATGGGGGAAGGATGGGCCCCCATCACGAATACCCGGGGAGGGTAGTGTAAGTGTGTAAGTGTTAGGTAGAGGGTATAGGTAAATTGTGGTTGGATATTGGCATCTGTGGTGCGGGTGGAAGAATGGTGATTGGATGGGTGCATTAGTGTTGTGGAAATGGCTGGGCGTGTAGCCTGTTAGTGTGTGTAGTTGGTTTGGGCACTCCACCACTGTGAGGATGTCGGCCAGGTGAGGCCGCAGGTGGGCTCTGGGAGCCGGTAGAGTTGTTGTGAATGGGGCCCGAGGATCCGGAGGACGGACCCGGGTAGCCCAGTGCCAGAGGGCACCAAGGGGTGACAGAGCCAGGAGGGGCCTTCCCCAGTTAGATAGGTTAGGGTGAGGAGCTAGGTAAGCTCGGGTGGCAACTGCAGTGGTGGAGGTGTGCAGGTGGGTAGACCTGCTGGGAGAGCTACACGACTCAGCCCAGAAATTGTGCAAGGGCACAGGGAGATGAATCGGGGGAGTGAGACCCCAAATTGAGAAGCACCACCGTTTGGTCAATGGGAATTGGTTTTTAGAACCCATAGTGTAAGTTGGCCAATGGATTGGCAGGGAAAGACCCCGGGTAGTGTAAAGTGTGTTAATGTCATTTAGAGGATAGTTAGGATTGAAGTCTCCTCGCACCATCTGCATCCACTCACCTGAGATGACGTACCTCCACACCATGCCAGGTTGTTTTTATTATTTTTATGATGCAAATGTTTTGGATTGTGAGACGCATCATGACGTGGGTGTGACATTGTGCTTGATGTTCCATCTCTCCCTCCTTATGAGGATTGATGAAGAATTGGTGATGGCAAATTTTGAAGTGGAGGGAGTGGAGACGAATTTGGTATAGAAGAAATATGGGGAAGACGTGACATTAGCGACGAATTGGTAAATGTGTAGATTTTGTACATATGGGGTAAGGGCAAGGGTAGTGCAGGTGACAGGGGGGGTGACGTACGGTAGGGACGAGCTTTCTCACTTCGCTCTCCGTACGCACTTCACCTTGCATTGCCTTGTTTGATGTGTACCCTTGTGACCTTACCCCTCGCTCATCTGTCTCTCCCCCCCTTTGTCTCCCACATGAGGACCTGTGCGCCACTGGGCGCCGAGGGAAGCATGCGTGAGTCCGCCATTGTGCGCCCGGAACTCCCAGAACCAGCTGTCTGCATCGATGCACCACATTATGGACCACATGTCTGTGGCCGAGCACCACTTATGGACCCCATGGGTTGGGGCATGGCCCCTCTGCTGGAACCGGCCATGAAGGCCCGAAATCTTGCTGGCGGAGCTTGGCCACAGGGCACCAATGCACCACAGGTGAACCATACATAGTCGGCCCCTGTGGGCCATAAATAAAAAGAAATGGACACGTTGGGTGCATTTTATTTTGATACAAATAGGCCGCCAGCAAAGAAGATGACATCAGGAAAATAGCAAATAGCCAGCAGAGGGAGCCGAAGAGCAAGAGACCACCTGCAGGGTTAGGGGTTGTTGTTTTTATTTTTATTCATGAACTATGATGACTGTGCACCGATTGATGCTTGAGGGTGTGTTGGTGCGTTTTGGGTGCTTTCATGGTGCATTGATGCAGAGCAGACTGTCTCTCCCTCCCAAAAGAACAATCACAGGTCCTGGGTTAGTTTTGTAAATAAAGTAAAGTCATTGTAAATAATGCTCCCCACCGTCAGTGTATAGTTTGAAGACCATTCCGCAATTCGGTGAGCTGTGGGCGTGAGTCTGTTAGGTAGGGTGCAATGGAGCAGCGGGACATATTTATTTATGTTTTAAAACTGTCGCACTCAGGGTCAGGTTAAAAGTAGAGGGAACTACACCTACGTGTCAAACTAACTTAAAGTTATAGGCCCGGCGGTGCCTAAGAGGAGGAGGGTGCAGTGTTGCGGATATGAGGATTGTGTTTTTTTATTGTGTTGTATTGTATAGTAAATTGTTGTAAATATCACCCTCTGTAAAATGTAATGATTCCTTGTAAGTACCTCCGTAGTGTAAAAGTCAAAGGGCGTCCCATAATTAGTCCATAAAGCATACACGTCAGCCAATCATAGAATAACCCTGTTCGATAGTTATATCTTTATTATGTGTATTAGGGTAAGGCCTTGTCTCCCATTAAGATGACACTCCATTGCACCAAGTGAAATAGATAGATTCCTTTCATTCTTCATTCCCATTCCCAAAACCTCCATTTCCCCTTTCGTCATTGCCAAGCCTCGATTGCCAATTACATCCCCTCCAAAACCACCATTGAACATGTGCTCGGGTCGGGGAAGACGGGCGTGCCCACCCGTCGTCATCAAGGGCGGAGCCAGAGGGTCGCGCTACCAACCAGGGCCGAGGTGAGCACACCGATGGGCGTGTCCTGAAGGCCGGCGGCTTGATCGCCGGAGGCATTATAAAGGCGCGCGCAAGAAGCAAGGTTGTGTTGAGTGGTCGGTGGTGAGGAGTGATTGGACCAAGAGAGAGAAAGAGTGGTTGGACCAAGAAAGAGAACATAGAGAACATCCAAGGAGAGGACATCCCGGAAAGCACAAAGCCTGCTATTCGTCGCCTTGCTCGCCAAGGTTGGACTGAGCAGTAGTTAACAGAAAGAAGCCTATTGTCGTCCTGGAAAAGCGCGTGACGTCCACCGCCGCAGCAGCAGACAACAGCCGCTTGGGGCCTCGACGGCGGTTTTGAGCAGGGCCGCGAAGGAACGGCGGCTGCTAAACGCGCCGATCGTGCTGCAGGACCCCCTTGGACCTTCCTCTCCCTCCAGCCATCCACCTCCTGCCTTTCCATCCTTTTGTGTACGTGAGTTTGTTCTGTTTGTTTTGTCCCTGGGGATTTAATTAAGCTTGTATAAGGAATTTGCACTGTCTCTAATTCTTCTGTATATTATTTTATTATCTTTCCTTCTCCTTGGTTTTTTTGAGCCTGTAAATAGCAAATAAATTATATTCGTATTTCCAACCTTTTTGTCTGCTTCTTCTTCACATCCGTGTCGCCTTAGTCTTTTCCCTATTGAATATCTGTGGCGCGATCCGGCCAACGTTCGGGAATCGGGTTAGTCGGGGTAACTGTACGACCGCGGGGCCATCCGCTCGGCAAACACAACATCTTATCCGCGGGCCGTAACAATATATATATATATATATATATATATATATATATATATATATATATATATATATATATATATATATATATATATATATATATATATATATATATATATATGTATATTGTTACAGACGTGGCTTGGATGTTATTCACCGAGCGGTTTTGGGATGACCACGTCTGCACAAGATTATACTCGATATTATACCCGAACGTTTAGTCGCGCGATGCTAGGTCAATGAAGGAACAGACACACGGCTGGGATTAATATTGACAGACACCAGGGATACGGTTCTCAAGACCTCCGGAGGAGATTATATTCGTGCGGAAGGTCAGATTACAGGGACGAGAGGTATATCACAGAAAGACAGGCACTTAGACACACTCTTATATTAACCCCGGACAGACGACAGACAAACGGGACAACGGCTGACTCACACGGGGGTTGATGGCAGGAAAGCGGGTATCGATGGCTCCAGGTCCTCCTGGGCTCGGGGCAGGATCAACACGGTTCGGTCCAGAGATGCGGGGAGGTCTCGTCGCAGCGCTCAGAGGTGACGTTCTTTCTCAGGCGGGGCTTTCTCAGGCCTCTCCAAACTCAGGCGCATCTGTTTCAGCGCTCGCAGGTCCGTCTTTCTCCAGCTGGGGGCGCATCTCACGTCACATCCGGCGCGTGGCCGCGTATATCCGGCGGGGAGTGACACGCCCTCGGCTCGCTAGCGCCGCCCCAGATGGAATCGGTCCGCCCTTCTGATTGGGTGCGGGGGGTTACCAGGCTCCGCCCTTGAGGAGGAGCTGACAGCCAGCCCCTCCGTGGTAACCCCGTGGAGCGCGTGATCAATGGCGCTAATCGAGCCGGTGTGAGGACGCATCCTCCCCCGCTCCGCCGCCATCTCCTCTGTTGTTGTTGTAATTGTTGGGGAAGAAGATGGAAGGAGGTATGGGAAAGGTCCTAAACTCACTACTGATGCCATATAATCACATTCTGGTGCAACGAAGAGTCATAATTAATGGAGACGAGGCCTTAACTGACATAGAATAAGAATAACTAGGAAGATGTCCGAAAGTTGCCTACGTGTGGTGCGGTGGACCTGGGCACGACATTTAATGGGGGAATAAGCGGAAGGTCGGCTCTACTGATTGTTATTTACATGCAATGGGACTAGGGAATGGGGGATTGGGGAAAGTTGGGGAGTATTGGAGAAAATAGGGGAATATTTACAAGCGGATATGGAGGCCAAATCCCATATTCGCAACATTGCACCCTTCTCTACCCTCGGGGCGTCCCGACCCGATAAATTTTTACCTACTTTAGTGTGGCACGCAATGTAGTTCCCTCTACTATTAACTCTACCCTGAGTGCGACAGTTTTACAGATGTTCACAAATGAGTAAATATGTCCCCCTGCGACGTTGCACCCTTCTCCTCACAGAAACACACCCACAGGATAACCGAATCCGGAAAGAATTCTCAAACTAAACATACAGCCGGTAGGGAGCATTATTTACAAGACTACGCTGATATTTACACTACGATCCAGGACCTGTTTTTGGAGGAACACATGCAGATGTTATGCATAGAGAGAGAGCGCTTGCCAACATCGATACACCAACCCACGAGTGCTCTGTGGCCGACGGCCTTTAATAACGTGCAGAGCACCCTTCCCGAGCATCAAAAGCACCACCCCACCACCAATCGGTGCAGTCACCATTGTTCATTGGAATAAAAATAAATTCGACAACCCCTAACCCTGCAGGTGTCTCTTGCTCTTCTTGTGGTGCACTTGGTGTTAATTAACAGTGGTTCACCTGTATGGCATAGGTGCCACGTTGACCCATAGGTCCATCCCCGGGTGGTGCTTGGCCGCAAACGAACTGCGGTCCATTGTGGGTGGCCACAAACATTGCGGTCCATATGGTGTATCGATCCCGGCAGCAAACAGCGAAAGTGCAGGCCCACAACTGCGCAGCCAGCACCTCTCTCTCCTCTCTCTCTACCCCAAAGCCAGATCCTTGGAGGTGGGAGACAAAAGAAGCAGACAAGTGAGTAAGGTGGTAAGGGCGCAAAAGTGCACGCAATGTAAGGTGATGCACACTGGGGGCACATGGGAACCAGGTGAGACAGGTACGTTCCTATCGTACGCCCCCCCCCCCACCAGGTAACCTACATGGCCCCTCCCTTACCCCTTACTGTATCCACAAAACACAACACTACCCATAAACATCTACTTTACAAATCAACAAACATCCCTACTGTCTTCCCCGTTCCTCCCATAAACCAAATTCGTCTTCTCTCCCTCCTAACCAATCAAATTTGCCATTTTCAACTCTCATCATAATTTGCCATCTCCAACTCAACATCAAAATTTGCCATTACCAATTCATCATCAGTCCCTCCTAGGGAGGGAGAGATGGAATCACCCCAATGTCTCATCCACGTCGTGATGCGTCTCACAAATCCACACAGCGATTCATCTCCTGCAACAAAACAAAGAAAACACAGGTGTGGAGTCATCATCATCACCACAGGTAAGTGGCTGCGTATGGTGCGACAGGTTCTTCAATCCTAACTATTTCCTAAATGACTAACAACTTTACACTACCCGGGGTCTTTCTCCGGCCAAACCATTGGCCCTCTTACTCTATGGGTTCTAAAAACCAATTCCCATTGGCCAACCTGTGGTGCTTTTCAATTTGGGGTCTCACTCCCCCGATTCATCTCCCGGTGCCCTCGCACAATTTCTGGGCTGCGGCGTGTACCTCTCCCAGTGGGTCTACCCACCTGCACACCTCCACCACTGCAGTTGCCTCCGAGCTTACCTGCTCCTCACCCTAACCTAACTACCTGGGGAAGGCCCTCTGGCTCTCTCCCCACTCCGTGCCCTCTCTGGCACTGGGCTGCCCGATCCACACCCGGGATCCTCAGGCACCCACTCACAACTACCTGCTCCCAGAGCCCACCTGCGGCCTCACCTGGCCGACATCCTCACAGTGGTGGAGTGCCCAGCCAACTACACACACTAACAGGCTACACGCCCAGCCATTTCCACAACACTAATGCACCCATTCACAACACCATTCTGCAACCGCACCACAAATGCCAATATCCAACCACAATTTACCTGCACCCTCTACCTAACACTTACACTACCCGCCCCGGGTACTCGTGAAAGGGGTCCACTCTTCCCCCATCCACACCTTCGCACCATGCACACCACTCCGTACCACTTACTCCAACTCTCTCCACACACCTGTACTTGCACACCTGTGCTCTCACACCTGGTGCCACCTGCACCCTTCTCTCCCCAAGCGCATTCGCGCTGATCCACAACACTCACTACTCATACACTGCTCCACACACCCGTCCAGTTGCACACCTGTGCAATCACACCTGTTCCATCCTCACACACACGGCATCATCTCAGCTAACTACTCCCTTCTGAAACTTGCGCTTCCCAGTCGTCCCTTTAAACTATTGCGCTCCCACGTCATTATCATCCACACTAATCTACCTGCGTCCCCACTACATGTATCAGTCACTAACTAAACTTAACGTTACCTACTGTCATCTTCGCTAGATCCCTACTAATAACCTAACCCACCCGGGCTAGTTTCCACTGCCATCAACCCCATAAGCTATTGCTCCTTTGCCCCCACCTGTGAGGGATGGTGGATTTGCCATCCCACCACATCGGGGGTCTCTCACTATCAATTTTGTTCGTCCAGATTTCCAACCAATTCAAAAATTTTCCATTTACTGCCAATTCTATTCACTTTTCTAAATTTTGTATCAAATCACTACTATCACTATCACCATCACCCGTCTACTTATTAGGTCCTCTCGGTGCGCCAATCCCTGTCCAAAGCCCGGCTTCGTAAAGCCAAGCAATGGATGCTGGTTGTTTTGTGCCGGCGGCTGGATGCGTCCGGCACTCGGTGCAGGGACGGGGGCTTACCCGGGCCGAGATCCCACGCATCACCTCGGCGTGGAGCCATCCAATGTCCCGATCTCGACCTGCCGGCACGTCTCACCAAAAAGTGGTCGCCATGACGACCCTTTCTATCGGGCTGCCAGCTCCGCCTATTGGAGCACGGACGCGGCCGTTCAAAGCGAGGCCCAGCGTGGGTCGCGCACGGCGGTCCTTTCGAACCCGCCGTGGCTCGGATCCCCGCTGGTTCTCGCGGCACGCGAAGCCCGGCACGCACCGAGGGCCCGCTTCGGCTAAAAGTCGACCTAACCTTTAACCTGTGTAACGTCGATGCTTCACCTGGATTCTTACACCCCGAAGCCCGTTCCTTGCTCACACATCCAGCCGTGCTCATGCTCCTCGTACCTTTCCTTACACACCCAGGTACCCTCATTCCACTCACAGCCTTGGTCACACACCTGACCACCGAACACTTTGGCACACATTCGTTGCTCGCACACCTCACCAATACACCGCTTCGCACCCCCTCCTCGGTCACCTCCTCTGTGACAATCACAGGTGTGCTCTCATTCGCACACCCAACCACGTGCCTCACCACCAACTCCAGCGTGCATTCCCACTCACGCTCCACCATTCCAGGTGTGCATCCTTCCATCCCAGGTGTACATCCTCGCTCACCTGTCACAACCAACTCACGCTCCTTGTCACTCTCACTACTCTCACTACTCTCACCTCCACTCGTGACAACGCACTCACCCTTACTCTTGACAGCACACTCTTTCTCCATGCACCTGTCCGTCACACACCTTTCTCGCGCACACTCTCCCGTTACACCCTCTGTAACACTCACCACAGGTGGACACTCTTCCTTACTTCTGACAGCGCACTCTTTCCTCATGCACCTGTCCGTCACACACCTTTCTCGCGCACACTCCTGCGCACACTCTCCCGTCACACCCTCTGTAACACTCACCACAGGTGGACACTCTTCCTTACTTCTGACAGCGCACTCTTTCCTCATGCACCTGTCCGTCACACACCTTTCTCGCGCACACTCCTGCGCACACTCTTGCGCACACTCTCCCGTCACACCCTCTGTAACACTCACCACACCGCGCTCCCATGTGCTCCCTCGCACACACGCTACGACCGACTCACTCTCGCCAGCACACTCACTCCTTGGTACACACTTTTTCCTCACACACCCCAGAGTCGGACTTTCTTGCACACCTCCATTTTCGCACACCAGACCTGTCGCACACTTCACCCACGGCCTCTCACGAACACCCGGGTCCATCTCGACCCCCAAGCTCCTTAAATCCCCTGGCGCATCATACGCACGACCATATTGGTCACCACTTACACCGGGTCCTCTTCCTCTTCGCTTCTCCTCCATCACCTGCGAATCCCTCATCCGGTTAATGAGCACATCATCACGATCCAAACACAGACTTTGGACCAATTCTTTTATCTCCTCTTTTATCTCTTTGTTATCCCCTCTCCGTCGCTTCTTAATTTCGCTCACCCCCTCTTCCACTTCTTTCCGTGTCGCTTTCAACCCTCCTAATACCGCAGTGTTCCTTTGAACCTGCTCCACTAACTCCGTCTGTCCCACCGTCAGCTGCTCCACCTCCTGCGTCATGTCCTCTATGCCCCCTTGTAACTTTACAGTCCCCTTTCTCACCTCCTTCTCCATGTGCTCCTTACAGTGCCTCACCTCCTCGCGCACTCCTCCGACCTCCTCACTCACACCTCTTCTAATCTCCTCTCCCTCTACCCCATTTTTCACTCTCTCTATCTGATTCTCCTGGGCAGCCATTCTATTTTCTACCCCCATTAACCCATTTTTCACCTCCTTTATCCCGTTGTCTAACCCCTCTCCGGTACCCCTCGCTTCGTCCCTCATTACCCCCAGTTGGCCCTCCAATCGCTCACTCCGAGCCCTCATTCGGTTCGTTATTTCTTCAATTTGGTTTCCCAATCGCTCACCCTGAGCATCCATCCGGTTCCCCAACCGCTCACCCAATCGCTCAATTTGGCTCCCCATACTCATCTGTACAGCTGCCTGTAACTGCGCAATGAGGGCCTGCATGTCAATCGGCTGCATGTTAAAGCTCGTTGATACAGCGGCCTCGGCTACCACGCGCTCTTGCGAGGCGCCATTTTGCGCGCCCGCTACTTCGTGCGTGACGGCGCTATTTTGCGAACCTGCCGCCCTCACTGCTTCGCTCTCCTCTTGTCCCTCAATTTGGTCCTGGATCGACCCTACCTCACTCTCCTTTACCGGACCCCAGCTGTCTTGACCCGCCATAGCGCGACTTTCAAAATTCGTTTTTTTTTTTTTTTTTTCGTAAAACAAATTCAAATTTCGCCGTTATAATTTCGCGCGGGAAACGCGCTCCGAATCGATTCTACTTGTTACCAATTTGGGCCTAATAAATTTAGTCCCGGGTTCGAATTCCACTCCTCGACACCAATTGTTACAGACGTGGCTTGGATGTTATTCACCGAGCGGTTTTGGGATGACCACGTCTGCACAAGATTATACTCGATATTATACCCGAACGTTTAGTCGCGCGATGCTAGGTCAATGAAGGAACAGACACACGGCTGGGATTAATATTGACAGACACCAGGGATACGGTTCTCAAGACCTCCGGAGGAGATTATATTCGTGCGGAAGGTCAGATTACAGGGACGAGAGGTATATCACAGAAAGACAGGCACTTAGACACACTCTTATATTAACCCCGGACAGACGACAGACAAACGGGACAACGGCTGACTCACACGGGGGTTGATGGCAGGAAAGCGGGTATCGATGGCTCCAGGTCCTCCTGGGCTCGGGGCAGGATCAACACGGTTCGGTCCAGAGATGCGGGGAGGTCTCGTCGCAGCGCTCAGAGGTGACGTTCTTTCTCAGGCGGGGCTTTCTCAGGCCTCTCCAAACTCAGGCGCATCTGTTTCAGCGCTCGCAGGTCCGTCTTTCTCCAGCTGGGGGCGCATCTCACGTCACATCCGGCGCGTGGCCGCGTATATCCGGCGGGGAGTGACACGCCCTCGGCTCGCTAGCGCCGCCCCAGATGGAATCGGTCCGCCCTTCTGATTGGGTGCGGGGGGTTACCAGGCTCCGCCCTTGAGGAGGAGCTGACAGCCAGCCCCTCCGTGGTAACCCCGTGGAGCGCGTGGTCAATGGCGCTAATCGAGCCGGTGTGAGGACGCATCCTCCCCCGCTCCGCCGCCATCTCCTCTGTTGTTGTTGTAATTGTTGGGGAAGAAGATGGAAGGAGGTATGGGAAAGGTCCTAAACTCACTACTGATGCCATATAATCACATTCTGGTGCAACGAAGAGTCATAATTAATGGAGACGAGGCCTTAACTGACATAGAATAAGAATAACTAGGAAGATGTCCGAAAGTTGCCTACGTGTGGTGCGGTGGACCTGGGCACGACATTTAATGGGGGAATAAGGGGAAGGTCGGCTCTACTGATTGTTATTTACATGCAATGGGACTAGGGAATGGGGGATTGGGGAAAGTTGGGGAGTATTGGAGAAAATAGGGGAATATTTACAAGCGGATATGGAGGCCAAATCCCATATTCGCAACAATATATATGTATATATGTATATATATATATATATATATATATATATATATATATATATATATATATATATATATATATATATATATATATATATATATATAGATATATATTGTTGTGGATATGAGAATGTTGTTTTTTTATTATTGTTGTGTAATGAATTGTTGTAAAATGTCACCCTCCTTCCTGCATTTGTTGTTGTATAAAGGTCAAAGGGCGTTCCCATAGTTAATTCCATAAAACATACACGAAGGACACCATATATCCCGGTTCGGTAGTTATATCCTTATTATGTGTATTAGTGTAAGGCCGTGTCTTCCATTAATTTAAATACTCCATTGCACCAAGTGAAATAAGAGTAGATCCCCTTTCATTCACATTCCCCTTCCAACAATTGCCAACTGTTCCCTCCGCGACTCCATTCACCACGAGGTCGGCTCGGAGAAGAAGGGGGAGGAGCTGCCGAATCCTGGGCGTGCCCGCCCCTCGTCATCAAGGGTGGAGCCAGAGGGCCGTGCCGACCAATCAGGGCCGAGGCGAGCTCACCTATGGGCGTGTCCTGGACACCAGCGGCTTGATCGCCTGAGGCGCTATAAAGAGCACGCGCGAAAGCCTTGAAGTTGTTGGACTAAGAGAGAGGAGTTCTGAGTTCTGCAAAGGGACGAGCTTCAGAAAAAGAAGTGCGCACGAGGGCGAAGCAAGAGAGGAACGTCCTGAGAGAGATACGTCCTAAGATATACGTCCAAAGAGATACATGCAGTGATACGTGCGACGATTAAGTGCAAGCGAGTCAGAGCGGCGAAGTGCCAAGTCGGGCAATTGCTGCGTGTGCAGTGCCAAGCGCAAGAGAGTTCTAAGGAGGAGCTTTGGATAGCGCACGGTGCACCGGAGGGGCTTCGCCGTGCAGTATTGGAACCACGGCTGTTTTGGCGATCCCAGCTCGGGTATTGACGGCGGCTATCCGCTTCCGGCCCGACCGATCCCCGCTGAACCTTCCTCCCCCGCCAAGCCAATCCTCCTTCCGATCCTTCCTGCCTGCAAATTCCCAATTCGTGTGAGTCCGTCTTTCGTTTGTTCTGTCCAGGGTTCTAAGTAAGACTGCCATAGATAAGCTAAGGTTCACTGTGTCCGCTTCTTCTTCTTCTGTTTTTATTTTATTATCCTTCCTTCTCCTTGGTTTCTTTGATTGTGTAAATAGTAGGAATAAATTTAGTAGCATTTCCAACCTTTTTGCTTTGGTGTTCTTCTTCTTCACATCCTTCGCTTTAGTCTTTTCCCCATTGAATATCTGTGGCGCGATTCGGCCAACGTTCAGGAATCGGGTTAGCCGGGGTAACTGTTCGGGCGCGGCGGCCATCTGCTCGGCAAACAACATACTCGCCGCGGTCCCGTAACAATATATATACATACATACATACATACATACATACATACATACATACATACATACATACATATATATATATATATATATATATATATATATATATATATATATATATATACACAGTGAAACCTTGACTTACGAGTTTAATTCGTTCTGTGACCGAGCTCGTAACTCAATTTGCTCGTTTCTCAAATTAAATTTCCCCATTAAAATGAATCGAAATGCTATTAATCCGTTCCAGCCCCCCAAAAACCACACCAATTTTTTTTGAAATATATATATATAAATATCTCGCGCTTTATATTTCACCTGTATGCAGCATACAAGTTGGCAGGATGGCCTGGACTGGAGGTACGCACACTTGACTCTAAACTGTCCAGCCTGGGTTTGAATCCCGACCCAGCTATAACCTGTCATGTCGGTGTTTCACAGGCAGGGTGATTCATCAATGTGTGTACCGCTAAACTGGGCGCCCCGTTTGCGTCCCATTAGTTGTTGGATGTTAAGGATCTCACCGTGTCTTCCACAAAGAGAAGGCGAGCTATCGCCGGCACTCTGAACAAGTTGTGGCCTGGCATGCTCTTCTCCTCTGTCGTTATATACGTCCTCCTCGGCATCTTTTTCCAGAAGAGCCCTGTCTCGTCACAGTTGAAGATTTGCTGGGGGATGTATCCTTCGGCTTCTATCAGTTCGGCAAAAGTTATAATAAAATCTTCAGCTGCCTTCACATCCGAGCTTGCTGCCTCACCATGCCTGACGACGAAGTGAATGCCGGTCCTCTTCTTAAAATTATCAAATCATCCCCGACTGGCTTTGAATGACTCTTCCGATGCCTCGTCCGTTGATGTTCCTGCCGTCTGCTGCACCAAATCCCCGTAAATGTCTCGTTCCTTCTCACAGATGATGCTCTCGGTCACGGTATCTCCTGCGAGCTGCTTCTCCGTCAACCACACAAACAACAACTTCTCCATCTCTTCATGGACAGAGGTCCGGAGCTTTGAAATAATCTTAACGCCCTTGGCTGGCGTTATAGCCTTTATCGACTCCTTCTGCTTCAAAATCGTACATATCGTAGAAGTACTACGATCGTACTGCCTCGCCAAGTCGACAACAAGCACACCTCGCTCATGTTTTTCGACGATTACGTGTTTTATATCCAAGCTCGCTCGCTCGTAACTCAGATCTCGGCTCGCATCACAAAGCAAAAAATCGACCGAGCGACGGCTCGTATCTCGGAAAACTCGTAAGTTGGTGCACTCGTAAGTCAAGGTTTCACTGTATATATATATATATATATATGTATATATATATATATATATATATATATATATACATACATACATACATATATATATATATATCGGTTTAGGAAAACCGCTAAGAAGTAATGGCAACCACCATACAGGTCCCTCAGAATAGTTATTTCATCGCAGAACATTATCTTAGTCCCTTTCCTTTATGTGGGTTATTATGCCATTATGCATTGGGGGAGGGAAACACATGCCCTCCACTCATAATGGGATAATTTGCCCGGCAGTGCATGCAGGCTCAAAAGCACACCAGCCAAGTGCGTGCTCAAATTTAGCTGTCGTGCTGGAGTCCACGAGATGAGACAGCCTTATGTCCCACCAATCACAGCCTGAAGAACTTTGAGAGGCCTTGTGGGGGGACGGTGACAAACTCCACCAATCGGTAGCCCGGAAACCACCCTCAAACAGACCCCACCCTTGCCAGGGTTTGAAAAAAGGGCCTTGCAGACTTGATTCTTTCTCTTGGCCGGTCTCCCTCTGCCCCCTCTGCACATGTGCATTACTCTCTTGGCCAGAATCTCTCTCAGACCTCTGCACATGTCTGCTTCCGGTTGGCTGCCGGACTCCCTCTTGGTGCATGTGTACACAACAAAGAGGCCTTTGACTTATAGTTTGGCACGTGTTGATCGCTTTCGGTGCACATGTTCATCAGACTCTCCTTCTCGCTGCACATGTGCATGACTTGGACTCTCCCTGCACATGCCTGCTCGTGTTCATGCTGAGGATTACATTTGCCTGCTCGTGTTTGTGCTGGGGATCGCCTTTGCCTGCTCCTGTTTGTGCTGAGGATCACCTTTGCCTGCTCATTTTCATGCTGGGGATCGCCTTTGCCTGCTCATGTTTGTGCTGTGGATCACCTTTGCCTACTCGTGTTTGTGCCGGGGATCGCCTTTGCCTGCACATGTTGGGTACTGCCATTTGCAGGCCTGGTGCTTGTTGGTGAGCTCAAGACAAAGGTCATCGCGAGGAGAAGTATCTGGTCAAATCATAAACATTTTGCTAACAGGATCCCAAAGTTCGTTTTTCCCTCCCCTCCCCCGTGAATGTGTGCTGGGCGCCCTTGTTGTGTTTATTTATAGTGATCGCCATAAGGCATAGATTAAGCTAAGTTTCTGCGTCTTGCCCCTTTTTCTTTCCTATCGATAAATTTCACTGTAAATATTTGTAAATAAATCAAACCGTTAAACATCTCCTTTCCCTCTGTCCGTGAATGTCCTTTCTTCCATTGGTCCGCCATTGCCCACTCCCAGAGTAGCGATTGGCCGTAACAAAATTAGCATCAGCCCGGCGGGTACCAACGTTTACTCGGCCCTCTACATTTCCATTGAGGAACAAAAGTGGTACACCACGGGAGACAGGTACGTTCCCCGATTGATACCGTCACGTGGACAGGTAAGCGTTGTCAGACGATTGGACCCTGCTGTCGTGTGACAGACCAATTGGCGTTCATAGTTGCTGGTTCGCAACCTGCCGTAGTACGAAGTTATTCATGCGCGGCAGCCACAGGTCCGGTAAGTTCGGGAGGGAATGGAGGCTAACCCCCTCATCGTAGACACCACGAACCCTGGGCCATAACAATATACAGTCACGTGAAAAAGTAAGTACACCCCATGTAAAGTTTTGACTTTTTCAACATATTTCAACATACAGCTATTTGATCTTCATTTCAACAATATTGATAGATAAAGGTGATATAATATAACAAATATCATGAAACATTCACATTTTGTAGTCCATTGTATAATTTAAATAAACATAAATGCAAATTTCGCATGTGGAAAAAGTAAGTACACCCTTGGCTCTAATAGGTGGTATTGCCCCCTTTGGCAGAAACAACCTCAAGTAGGCGTTTCTTATAACAGTCTACCAGTCTCTGACATCGACTGGGAGAAATTTTTGCCCACTCCTCCATGCAGAATTATTTCAGCTGTGCGATGTTTGAGGGGTTTCTTGCATGCACAGCTCGTTTCAAATCCCCCCCACAACATCTCGATGGGATTTAGATCCGGGCTTTGACTTGGCCATTCCAGAACCCTCCATTTCTTTCTTTTCAGCCATTCCTTGGTGGATTTACTGGTATGTTTAGGGTCATTGTCATGTTGCAAGGTCCATCTTCGGTTGAACTTCAACTTCCCGACAGATGGCCTCACATCATCCTCAAGCACCCTCTGGAACAATGAAGAATTCATCGTGGATTCTATGATGGTGAACTGCCCAGGCCCTGATGCAGCAAAGCTGCCCCAAACCATAATATTTCCACCACCATGCTTTACAGTTGGTATCAGGTTCATGTGGTCAAATGCTGTCTTTGGTTTTCGCCAAACATGTCTTCTGGTACTGTTGCCAAATAGCTCTACCGTTGACTCATCTGCTCAGAGCACATTGTTCCAGAAGTGCTCGTCTTTGCCGAGGTGTTCATTGGCAAACTTTAGTCTTGCCCTGATGTTCTTTCTGGACACCAAAGGTTTCCTCCTGGCACACCTCCCATGTAGATCAAATTTGTGCAGCCTCGTTCTAATGGTAGACTCGTGCACTTTGACATCAACAGTAGCAAGAGCTACCTGTAGGTCCCGTGATGACATTCTGGGGTTCTTAGAGACTTCTTTCAGCATCTTGCGGTCTGCTCTCGGGCTGAACTTGCTGGGGCGGCCTGGCCTGAACAAGTTGGCAGTTGTTTGGAATCTTCTCCACTTGTAGATGATCTTCCGGACAGTCGAATGATTGATTTCAAATTGTTTGGAGCTCTTTTTAAATCCCTTCCCAGACTCGTAGGCATCTCTCACCTTCTTTCTGAAGGCCACAGAGAACTCTTTTGATCTAGGCATGGTGACGCTGCACACTTCAACAACAAAGAGCAAACCAAACTAAATGTCTGAGGTTTAAATAAGACAGGTTCCTCCAAGATCCTCTCTAACGATGTTCTAATCATTTGTACCTGAGCTGGTGCACCTGATTCTAATTTTAGGTCTTTGAAGTAGTGATAAATGTCGGGGTGTACTTAATTTTTTTACATGCGAAATTTGCATTTATGTTTATTTAAATTATACAATGGACTACAAAATGTAAATGTTTCATGATATTTGTTATATTATATCACCTTTACCTGTCAATATTGTTGAAATGAAGATCAAATAGCTGTATGTTGAAATATGTTGAAAAATTCAAAACTTTACAAGAGGTGTACTTATTTTTTCACGTGACTGTATGTGTGTGTGTGTGTGTGTGTGTGTGTGTGTGTGTGTGTGTGTGTGTGTGTGTGTGTGTGTGTGTACACCTCGTATATATAAACACATGCAATCTGATTCTGATGTGCCATACTCTGTTACAGAGCATCTGTGCTCCCGAAACAGTTTCTTGGCAAGAGTTTTTCTGGCTGGTTTGCCATTACCTTCCCAGCAGTAGTTAGGGCAGGAATTTGTTCATGGTTCTGTCAGTAGCTAGAGTACTCTTCGCTGAGGACACCATGGCTCTAAACGTCCACTCACTAATTCAGACAAACGGGATGCCGAGTCTAACGTCCATCGTAGAGATGGTGCACACATTGACGAATCACCCTGCCTATGAAACAAATAAATAAGGAGTAACACAACAAGAGGTCAATGAGCACTGCACTTGGGGGCCATGCAAAGTTCAGTAATATAAACAGATTGCATTGGAAACTATCGTGCCGAATAGTATATAATAATAATAAGCCAGGGGATTCCTTCGTTTGCATGCGTAGGCAGTCATAAGCAAGAGTGGCATTTCTTACTTTCTCAAGTTGAATACCAATTGCTATTAAAATGTTAGAGACCTAATTGGTAATTTTCTTGAGCATGGATTGACTGCCAAACCGAGTCGATCCAGGTTCTACCGAAACCTGAATTTCGATAGTCGTACACGACATGAGGGAACAGATCCCATGCAATACGCCTTTTGGAGGGATTGCGGGCAGTTTGAATTGGCAGGTAATTATGTGTGGCTAAATTAACGTGAATATACACTGTCGAGGTGGGGGGGGCATAATTTTCATCCAAGGTTTAGTGGTGTGTGTCAACGAGGCACTATTGGTGGCTTGGTTGGTGTTTGTAAGTTGCAAAAGTTAACATAAATATTCCCTGCCTATACCAGGATCCTTTGCATCCTGTAAGATTTAATCCAGCTAATTGAATGAACACGTCATATCAATGTCATTGTCGGCCATACACCATCTGCAAGTCGTGCATTTGGATTCTGACTCCAAATGCATCGCTAATGCCCTCATCACCGAGATAAAAAGTGGTGTGGCAGAACCTCGCCTTAGATTACAAAAAACATATCCCGTAAGGAGAAAGACAAAAACCTACACTAAGTTGCAGTCCATACTGCAGTCTGAAATGAAAGCACTTGGTCAGACAAAGGTGGGTTAATGCAAATAAAAGCAATATTCACGTACATGGATGAAATCAAGATGTGGACTGAGGTATGCTAACCGCTGTGGGAAGAAAAGAGAAGCTGACGTTTCGGGCATTCACCCTTCGTTAACCACTTTTTTGCTCCGATTAAGTGTTAAGGCCCAAAACATCAGCTTGCCTTTCTTCCCATGACGGTTAGCACACCTCAGTCAACATCGTGATAATTTCATCACTTGTTCTGCCTGTTTGCCAATGCAGATAGACACTATCACTTGCAAGACTACTTCTTCAAACCAATACTCATTCAACTTTGGTCTAAAGCCAAGCTACATGGACATAAACTTGCTTTTTTGTTGAGATTTATGATGTGTGTGTGTATATATATATATACAGTCACGTGAAAAAGTAAGTACACCCCATGGAAAGTTTTGACTTTTTCAACATATTTCAACATACAGCTATTTGATCTTCATTTCAACAATATTGACAGATAAAGGTGATATAAAATAACAAATATCATGAAACATTTACATTTTGTAGTCCATTGTATAATTTAAATAAACATAAATGCAAATTTCGCATGTGGAAAAAGTAAGTACACCCTTGGCTCCAATAGGTTGTATTGCCCGCTTTGGCAGAAACAACCTCAAGTAGACGTTTCTTATAACTGTCTACCAGTCTCTGACATCGACTGGGAGAAATTTTTGCCCACTCCTCCATGTAGAATTCTTTCAGCTGTGCGATGTTTGAGGGGTTTCTTGCATGCACAGCTCGTTTCAAATCCCCCCACAACATCTCGATGGGATTTAGATCCGGGCTTTGACTTGGCCATTCCAGAACCCTCCATTTCTTTCTTTTCAGCCATTCCTTGGTGGATTCACTGGTATGTTTAGGGTAATTGTCATGTTGCAAGGTCCACCTTCGGTTGAGCTTCAACTTTCAGACAGATGGCCTCACATTATCCTCAAGCACCCTGTGGTACAATGAAGAATTCATAGTGGATTCTATGATGGGGAGCTTCCCAGGCCCTGATGCAGCAAAGCTGCCCCAAACCATAATATTTCCACCACCATGCTTTACAGTTGGTATCAGGTTCATGTGGTCAAATGCTGTCTTTGGTTTTCGCCAAACATGTCTTCTGGTACTGTGCCAAATAGCTCTACCTTTGACTCATCTGTGCAGAGCACATTGTTCCAGAAGTGTTGGTCTTTGCCTCGGTGTTCATTGGCAAACATTAGTCTTGCCCTGATGTTATTTCTGAACAGTAAAGGTTTCCTCCTGGCACACCTCCCATGTAGATCAAATTTGTGCAGCCTCTTTCTAATGGTAGACTCGTGCACTTTGACATCAACAGTGGCAAGAGCTACCTGTAGGTCCCGTGATGGCATTCTGGGGTTCTTAGAGACTTCTTTCAGCATCTTGCGGTCTGCTCTCGGGCTGAACTTGCTGGGGCGGCCTGGGCTGAACAAGTTGGCAGTTGTTTGGAATCTTCTCCACTTGTCGATGATCTTCCGGACAGTCGAATGATTGATTTCACATTGTTTGGAGATCTTTTTAAATCCCTTCCCAGACTCGTAGGCATCTATAACCTTCTTTCTGAAGGCCTCAGAGAGCTCTTTTGATCTAGGCATGGTGACGCCACACACTTCAACAACAAAGAGCAAACCAAACTAAATGTCTGAGGTTTAAATAAGACAGGTTCCTCCAAGATCCTCTCTGACGATGTTCTAATCATTTGCACCTGAGCTGGTACTTACTTTTTCCACATGCGAAATTTGCATTTATGTTTATTTAAATTATACCATGGACTACAAAATGTAAATGTTTCATGATATTTGTTATATTATATCACCTTTATCTATCAATATTGTTGAAATGAAGATCAAATAGCTGTATGTTGAAATATGTTGAAAAAGTCTAAACTTTACCATGGGGTGTACTTACTTTTTCACGTGACTGTATATATATATATATATATATATACACACACACACGCACAGTGCCTTCAGAAAGTATTCACACCCCTTGACTTTTTCACATTTTGTTGTGTTGCAGCCTGAATTTAAAATGGATTAAATAGACTTTTTTTGTCACTGATACTTATTAACTCAAGACATTTCAGCTTTTCATTTTTAATTATGTTGTAAAAAATTCCACTTTGACATTATGGAGGCTTTTTAAAAAATGATAATACGGGTGTTTCTTCCAAAGCGATGAGCATCATGAATTCCTTCGTTAATGACATCTTTGAGCACATTGCGTCCGAAGCATCTCATCTGGCGCATGTGTAGATCAGTGACAAAAAATCTCAATTTCAATCCATTTTACATTCAGGCAGTAACAACAAAATGTGAAAAAGGTCAAGAGGTGTGAATACTTTCTGAAGAACTGTGTATGCATGTAAAGTAATATTTCCCACCTTAACACATGTATTTCTAGAGACCAAAGCATATGGTCAGACAAGTACATATGCAGCTTGGCCCAAAGGCCAAAAGGCATGATTGTACAAGAACAGGTTGCCATTTCAATGTTGGAAAACACCTTTAAAAAGATGAAAATAATCCCGAAATTTGGACACATCTAAGCACTGGAACTTCGGCCCCAGGACCAAGATACTCAGTCATACAAATCTTGTCAAACTAATACAGGTGCACCTTGAGCCCAAGGCCAAAATGCACGGCATTATGATTCAACATAAATTCTGGCCCTCAGGCCAAAATGCAGGGTCATCCGAGAAACAGTTAATCTTTCTCGAGATAGAAAAATCCAAAACATCACCACACAACGCTAAGTGCATGTATTTCAACCCAAAGACAAAAGTACACAGTCATACAAATATTGTCCAACTAAACCACTTACATCCTGGCCTTGAGGGATCAAAATGCATGGTCATATATAATTACCCCACACTTGCGAAACTAAAAGCAGACCAAGCAATTGGTTATCTTTGTCTGTCTGTCTGCACACGTCTGTTTAAAATTGAGGAACTACTTAATTTAAATTGAATGTGATATTTTCAACTTGAATAGGAAGACAGGTTTGCAGTTTAGCAGAACTTTGGCTCTGAATTCGTTCCGATCACACATACACAGAGAGGATTTCAATTATTTTTAAGCGGTGAAGCCGTTTCAATACTTGGCTATGTCTTTCCTTCCATCCGACCATCCGTCCGGAAAAAAATGAAGAAGAAGAACCTTCTAACCCACCGTGTTTAATTTGAAAGGGTTCTAAAGTGTAATTCTAGATGGTTCTAATGGGTGATTCTAAAGGGTAATTCTAATGGGCTCCAAAGCGTAATTCTAATGGGCTCCAAAGGATAATTCTAATGGGCTCCAAAGGGTAATTCTCATGGGCTCCAAAGGGTCATTCTAATGGGTTCGAAAAGGTAATTTTATAGGGTAATTCTAAAGGGTAATTCTAATGGGCTCCAAAGCGTAATTCTAATGGGCTCCAAAGGGTAATTTTAATGGGCTCCAAAGGGTCATTCTAATGGGCTCCAAAGGGTAATTCTAATGGGCTCCAAAGGGTCATTCTAATGGGCTCCAAAGGGTAATCCTAATAGGCTCCAAAGGGTCATTCTAATGGGTTCGAAAAGGTAATTTTATAGGGCAATTCTAATGGGCTCCAAAGGGTAATTCTAAAGTGTAATTCTCGATGGTTCCAATGGGTGATTCTATAGGGTTTCTAAAGTGTGATGCTAATGGGCTCCAAAGGGTAATTCTAATGGGCTCCAAAGGGTAATTCTAATGGGCTCCAAAGGGTAATTATAATGGGCTCCAAAGGGTAATTCTAATGGGCTCCAAAGGGTCATTCTAATGGGTTCGAAAAGGTAATTTTATAGGGTAATTCTAAAGGGTAATTCTAATGGGTTCCAAGGGTAATTCTAATGGGCTCCAAAGGGTAATCCTAATGGGCTCCAAAGGGTAATTCTAATGGGCTCCAAAGGGTAATCCTAATGGGCTCCAAAGGGTAATTCTAATGGGCTCCAAAGGGTCATTCTAATGGGTTCTAAAAGGTAATTTGATAGTGTAATTCTAATGGGCTCCAAAGGGTAATTCTAAAGTGTAATTCTCGATGGTTCTAATGGGTGATTCTATAGGGTTTCTAAAGTGTAATGCTAATGGGCTCCAAAGGGTAATTCTAAAGGGTAATTCTAATGGGCTCCAAAAGGTAATTCTAATGGGCTCCAAAGGGTAATTCTAATGGACTCCAAAGGGTAATCCTAATGGGCTCCAAAGGGTAATTCTAATGGGCTCCTAAGGGTCATTCTAATGGGTTTGAAAAGGTAATTTTATAGGGTAATTCTAATGGGCTCCAAAGGGTAATTGTAATGGGCTCCAAAGGGTAATCCTAAAGGGCCCCAAAGGGTAATTCTAATGGGTTTGAAAGGGTAATTTTGTAGGGTAATTCTATGGGGTAATTCTAATGCAACTACAGACCAATCAGCCTGCTCCCAATTATCAGCAAAGTCATGGAATCCATCATTGCTTCGGATATGAAATCTTTCCTCTTCTCCAATGGCTTGATCTCTGATCATCAATTTGGTTTCAGACCAGGTCACTCTACTCTGGACATGCTGCTTCTGCTGTCTCAACAATGGATGGAGGTCCTCAATGCCAAACAGGAAATCAGAGCTGTCTCCCTTGACATATCACGTGCCTTCGATACGGTCTGGCACCCAGCTCTGCTCACCAAACTCTCCTCCTATGGTATCCATGAAAATCTCCATGCATGGCTTGCGGACTTCCTCTCTGGTCGTAGTCAACGTGTGGCCCTGAATGGATTTCTCTCATCTCCCCTTCCCGTTCAGGCTGGAGTTCCCCAAGGCAGTGTGCTGGGCCCTGTGCTTTTTCTGGTCTTTATCAATGATCTCTCCGACTCTCTGGAAAATCCTCTGTATCTCTTTGCTGATGACTCCACTCTCTGCCGCTCCATTCCTCTTCCCTCAGATCGGCAGTCTGCAGCCTCCTCACTCTCTGAAGACCTGGACAAAATCACAGACTGGTCAAACATGTGGAACATGTCTTTCAATCCTGACAAATCTCACACTCTTACTATGTCTCTCCGAAAAGATCGACTGGACAACCCTCCCATCTACTTTCTCAACAATCCTCTCCAAGAAGTTCTGTCGCTCAAGCTTTTGGGTCTCACCATCTGCCATGATCTTTCTTGGGAAAACCACATTTCCAAGCTGGCCTCCAAAGCCAGTCGCCGACTGGGCATCCTCCGTCGTGCGAAGTCCTTCCTAGGCACACCTGAGCTCCTCACCACATACAAGGCTTTCATCCGCAGCTCAATGGAATACTGTTCTCCCCTATGGGCTGGTGCTCCTGCCTCACACCTGGCTCGGCTTCACGCTGTTGAATCCAAAGCTTTCAGAATCATTGGAATCTCCCGCGATGAAGCTATCTCTGAGGGCCTTTCACTCACTCACCGCAGGCAGGTAGGTGGTCTTTCTGTCTTCTACCGACTCCTCTCCGGCCTTGCTCCCCCAGCTCTCTCTGTGCTCTGTCCCCCAAATATTCCTACAGGTCGCACAAGATCTGCCAGCCACCCTCTGATGGTTAAACTGCCGAAATCTCGGCTCTCTGCTCACCTTCACTCTTTCATTCCTCTTTTCTCCCGCCTCTGGAACAAACTCCCACACTCACTTCAATCACACTCCTCCCTCCAGGTCTTCAAAACAGCTGTTCACCACCATCTCTTATCTTCCCCCATCCAAAACCTTGATCTTTTCTACCCCCACTAATTCACCCCAGATCCACCTTGTTTGAAATTCCAACTTCTTTCCTGGAAGTCTTGGCAGTGTCCAAATGTTTTATACCTCTCCCACCCCCCCCCCCCCGTCCCATGCCTTCCCCCCAAAGCCCTCTCCCTCCCACAGTTCTCTCGATGTCTCCATGTCTCTCGGTCCCTGCTCTCAAATGTTGTGTTTGTGTCCTTCCCCCTCTCTCCCCATCTTGTCTACCGCTCCCGATGTTATTTGTTTTGTGTGTCTGTTTGTCTTTCTGTGTGATTAATGTTCGCTCTTTCACGAGCCTCGATCTTGTATACAAAAAAAAAAAAAAAAAAAAAAAAGGGATTTGTTTATTTCTAGGCTTTGCCGATTTCATATTAAAAATGCCAAACTGAACCGCTTTGTCTGGCTGTCAAACAAAATTGGAGATCTTTACAAACGGGAAACTTACTGTTTTTAAGGACATTATAAAGAACACAAACGACAGGCACGAATAACTAATGTAATGTGTTAATAAATGAGGTGATTGATGTAAAAGACCACATCAACGGCAAAAAAACTTCTGAAGAAAAAATATTTATACGACCTTTAAAATCTTTATTTTATATCAAATTGTACACTGTCGAACATAAATCACCTTTTTGGTACTTTGAAAAACCCTTCCGTTTAGCAGTATTTGGGCAAAATATTACGGCATTTTATGTCATCTCCACCAATCAAATTTGCTGCTCGCTGACCCCGCCCATGTCCTTTTTCTCAAGACTGTGCGGGGTTATGTGTTCTATGAACTCTCTTGTTCAACAGTTGTACTCTCCAGCCTCTAGTCTGGGTCAAAGGCCAAAATGCATGGACATACTAAAAAAAGAACTCTTTCTGCCTTCAGGAATCATGAGCAAAACAAAATAAGCAAATTTATGACACCACATAACATCAAGGGCCACATAACAAGCAATTCAGTTCGGCAGAGTACCTTATTTGCATGAATCAACTGAGGTCAGTATGGATTTTATTTTAAATTAAATATGAAAAATACCTGCTGGAGGAGTGGACAAGCCAGGGCCGATGCGAAGTGGAAGGCACAGCAGATGCTGCTTGTGTGTGGGTTTTGATGAATGCCAAGGCTGGATCTGGGAAGTTTACAGAACTCTGGTATTGCTGAGCTGAACTGCGTCTTGCACAAGTGCCAGGCCTAATTATGGGGACAGGAATAAGTACATAGCACTGTGTCTGTCCCTGCATGGTATCGTGGCAATACCACAAATATGCACACACGCATGCACACATCCACGGATACACACGAAATCACAAACACACACACACACACACACACACAACAAACACATGCATGCACATACACACACACATGGACACACACACGCATGCACACACACACACACGCATGCACATACATACACACGCATACGCATGCACACGCACACACATGTGCATGCACGCGCGCACACACACACACACACACACACACACACACACATACACACCATAACCAACTAGAACCCACCTCGGCTGAGGAATGGAATCTTCAGGTACTAAGGTCCAGTAGGAGTCAGGTGTCCTCTGCTCCTGCAAACGTCCATCCAGCGCCCGATCGATCTCTTCCATGTGGAAGGCGCACACAGCTGAGCCGAATATACTGTGTCGACCATGGACCACATAATAAACAAACAGAACAAGTTTACAAACGATACACATTTAGCTTTATATTATCATAAATTCAACTGAGTTATTGAAGCAATCTGTTTATTATGTACATACACAGGAATATGAATGGAAGGCAAATTGTCCATAAAACAATTGGGAGAAGTTCGAAGGGTGAGGAAAGGGTACGGTCAAGACGGTGTGGGTGGAGGATGGTGAGGAGGGCGAGGGAGCGGGAGAGATGTTACAAGGAGATTCGAAAGAGGAAAGAGAGGGAATTGACATGTATGAGGGACAGTGGGTGACTGGGTGAGGGAAGGTATGTGGTTGCAGCCTGCAGGTGGGTGGGATTAGGTGGTGGGTGGGTAGGAGAGTGTGGTTGGAGGTGGGAGGGAGTATGTGGTAGGAGATGGGTGGAGGTGGGTGGGAGGGAATAAAAAATTCCGCCATTTTGGTTGCATCACTATTTAAAAAATAAAAAGTTGAGTACAGCAATGTAGCACATCAACCTTTTGTGTTCAAGGATCTCAACCCACCTGTTGGGTGGTGTTGTGAACACACCAACCACCATATCCCTGTCACTGATTCGAACCACACCAGACATAGCCTGCAGTTCGTTGAAATAGAAATGTGGTTCCCCGAGTTTTCCAGGCACAGAGCAATTGAGACGAGTTTTCACGAAAGATGTCCAATGTCGCTCGAGCACGCGCTGAGAACCTCCAGCATCATTCTTGCACACACGTGCCACTCGTGACACCATCAGCTTTGGAGATTGAGGCACAGGTACACCCAGAGTGTGCTTCGTTCAGATTGCAGGAAATCATGAATGCATCCCTTCGAGGCCATCTACCATTCCAGGCAGTACATAAAGCTAGGGCCAGATTATGTTCTATCATTCCATCTCCTCCACAACTATCCCAAATAGGAACATACAAGTTATCTCCCAATGGTAAGGCTATTTCAAGTGTGGTAACATTCTACGATTCCCTTACCTTTCCCAGGTTTCCAAACTCTGCGGCAATCTCTCGAAAGAAGAAGTAGACAAATTCCCCATATTCCAGTGCATCGATGAATACCGGTTCTAGGAAGGTACGTGAAAGTTCAAACGACACCTGTAGGCATGTTATGCCAAGGATGCTTTGTGACATGAAGAACAGAAGGATATGGAATCAAACATGTGACTGTGGGGATCGGTGGGTTTTGGAACAATGTCCATAAAATCTGGGACGTGTGACTCACGATGACTGGCTGAAGGTGTGTTATGCATCATCCAATCAATCTGCCTACCTTTTAGCCACTTCGAGTCCAGGCGGACAGTGCGGAGAGGATACGAGTCGCCCATACTCCGATAGATTACCGTATCGACGGCGAGGAAGTCCGTAACTGTAGCCGAGTACAGCTTTCCACCTGTGCAAATGGATGTAAAACAGACAAGTCAGGAGACGACGATGGTTCACGAGCGAGCGGTATTCAATGACAAAGGTCAAAACCGACATTCAAAATATATAAATAGGAATGTATTATCTGTTATGAGACTAGTTAGCGACACAATACCGAAAATTCGGTTCGATTCCGACAACTTTGAAAATTTCACCTTTGTGACCTTGAAATGGCAAAACGAAGGTTACTGACCTTGAAATGAGATAGAAAATAATGTATAACCAGTTATGAGGTTAGTTATCTACACAATACCGAAAATTCGGTTCGATTCCGACAACTTTGAGAATTTGACCTTTGTGACCTTCAAAGGTCGAAGAATTTTTTGGAAAACTTGTATTTCATGATGTATGTGATAATTTAAGATCATGTACGACATTTCACCCTATCAGGAAGCGAACAATGTAATAAAACCATCAAAAATCGACTTTTCTAAATTCCGTGACCTTGTGACCTTGACCTTGGGGCGAAAATGAAAAATCGAGCTCCGCGGGGCTAGACACATGACATTGGCCTAACCAAATATCGAAACCCCTGTCAGATTCCACCAAACCCCTCGGAGAAGATGCAGCTTGAAATCGATTACCCCCGAAAAAGACATCTTTTTCGGGCGTGGCTTCGCCCACAATGGGCGCAATACGCCCACTCTAGGCAGGACACAACTAGATCATGATATCAACCTCCCACCCAAGTTTCATCAAGATCGGATGATATCATCGGGTAGTTATGCTGCGGACAGACAGACAGACACACACCCATGACGAATATAGTGGTCACTCTGTTTGATAACTCGTGAACCAACAGATCACTTTGTCATCCAAAACTTGCGAATATCAGTGCAATAGCTCATTATAAACACCATGGCAACACATTCACTGGACAACTACATATCTGCGATCACAAAGCAATCGCCAAGTGTAAGCCTTTGATCACCTGCAAATTACCCTTGGACGGCGATCCAAGATGGCCATGTTTTTTTTTTGGACCACCATATGACCTTGACCTTCAACATTTAGAGAAACAGTATAAATTCAGAAAAAAATCTAGCAATATAACTCATATCATGAAAATCGAAGGAAAATTATTCCAGTTATAATCAAAAAGGTATTTTTGTTAATTCGGTCACAAATCAGAAAAAAGTAAGTCAAGGACACCAATAAAATATCAGGTGCACAACTTCAGTGCAGGTACACTATGATGACGCAAGAATATATTGGAAGGCTAAGCGGTCTTTGAGTTTCCACATTGGAAAAATTGAGCAATGACAAAAAAGGTGTTTTTTCAGACCATGTGACCTTGACCTTTAACCATTTATTCTTGAACCTTGACCTTGGGTATGTTGTAAATTAAGTGTAAATGCACCTTGCCCTAGGCTATCTATGGAAGGCAAATTCATTCTGATTGGACCAACCTCAGTGGAGTTTTGGTGAAAAATGTTAAAATGACTATAATTGGGTCATGACCTTAAACAGGTTACGGTCAAATAAAATTAGCTCAACCCACACACTTTTTATTCCCATTATTGATGCAAAATATCATTCCAAAAGTCCAGGCCAGATCCAAAATACAGCTCGGAAATTGATACAGTCTGGAAATTTGGAATGTTGGGAGTGCAGGAAGAAAAATAATATATATATGGTGGTTTATTTAGTACTCTTTGGAGGAGGTCTAAGAATCTTTGTGGTAACATTAAAAATTTGGGCCACTAATTGTACAAATAAGCTCGACAGCAGCAATACGCCTTCCCCTGTGATATAAATTAACCCTTGCCTTCATAATGGCTGCCACCACCATTTGTTTGACTTAATTTTTGTTCATGTTCATAGAAACGCCCAAAATTCTTCATTGGAGTCGTGCCTTCTTCTTCTTCTTAAAACCCTTTTCAGCACATGGCATTACTGTATTTACTGGGGGTGTTAGCTGTGCCCCATGTAGGTTAGAGCAGGAATTTGGCCAGGGTGTCGGCGATAGCTCGCCTACTTTTCATGAAGGAGTCTTTATTGATCAGCTCACACTCATGTGTTATCATTTATTTGACCACTAATGAGTAGTAAGATCATCACATTGGCCTATTGCCTCGGGGTAGTTTGCAAAGACCGATTGACATCTCTTCATGCTGTTACGGGGTCCTCCCCTATCCCCTGGTCTCGGTAAACCTCCGAACCCCGAGAGAGTCCCCGGCAGAAAGATATGTTATCCTTGGTTGAAATCAATCAATAATGAAACCCTTAATGAAACCATCAAATGAAACAATCAAATCAATAATGAAACCACACCAAGGGTAATGAACAAACAATAATATATTATAAATCACACCGGAATCACGACACAAATAATAATGGCAATTCACCCTACAATCACTATCTTAAGATGGTACCACCTTATCTAGTCCTTTAACCCAAACTCACGGCACTCCCCCAATGTCTCTGTACCCCTCCAAGGCGAAGTCGATTCGCTCCAGCGATCGTTGGATCAATGCCCGATCAAAATCAATTGAGGCGTGGACGATCGAAGCAACCCAGAGGTCACGTGGTCCAACACCCAGCAAAATAGCGGTGGAATGGAAAACCTCCCAAAGACGCGCTCCGACGTCTACGTTTGCGGTTCAATCAGCGAGTCTCTTTATAATCCTTAAAAAGCCACTTTCTGGCACAGCCGTCCCCGGCAACCCACCGGGGAATAATGCCCGGCCGACGCGACAAAAACCTCCTTCACTGAAGGCAGCGTGTGTGGCGAAATGGCAGGCGGCTTTCACTCGAGCCGGGCCTTCGAGGCAAGGATACTCCAGAACCTCAATGCAGATACCCGACTACACAGGCTCCACAGCACTACGGCGATATCACCTATCGCACGAACTTCCTTTCAAGGACTCAAAGTTCACTCGCCCTGTATGCTCGACCGCTCAGTACGGAGCTTCAACCAAGATCGTCTTTTTACTTCTCTCCATGCCTCTTCCTCCTCGCTCCCTCCGTCTTCCGGCTCACGATCTGATTTCCGGCCACATTTTACCAGGAGCGCATTTTTAACCTTTTCACCACAATAACCATTTATTTTAAACAATAATAACCGCCGTTTCCTTTCCAACCCCGATAAGAATAATACTACATCACCAGCAAGGTTATAAGTGGATGACAACCACACCCACGGAAGGGCCGAATCCGTAACACTTCCCCCCCTCAAGAAAGAAAGTTTGAACACCGCGAAAACTTTCTTTGTCGACAAATTCTTGAAACCCACACAAGTAAATTCACAACCCAAATCCTCAATTCCCGTGAGCAACAACAATCAATGTTTCCCCAAACATAAAGCAACAAACTTTCACACAACCCACAGAGCTTTCCCAAAATTAATTCACTCTGGACAAAGCATCAGCCACGACATTGTCCCGGCCCTTTACATGTTCGATTTCCAAGTTGAACCCCTGCAAAGCCAAACTCCATCTCATCAACCTCTGATTTTTATTTTTCATTTTTTGAATGAAGGTTAAGGGGTAGTACTCAAAAACCCAAAGTCACACAAATCTACAGCACTTTTCCCGGGAGGCCGAGCTGAAAGCCAGGTTCCATGGTGGTTGGGTGGTGAGGCCTGGAAGTATTCACTACATGGACGCCTTTAGGAACGTGGAGTTCACGGTTAGTCCGTGCAGGAAAGTTCACTACATGGACGCCTTTAGGAACGTGGAGTTCACGGTTAATCCGTGTAGGGAAGTTCACTACATGGACGCCTTTAGGAACGTGGCGTTCACGGTTAATCCGTGTAGGAATCTTGGCTCGGCTGCTCCGCAGCATTCAGTGCTTCAACTCTTTCTAACTTTCCTAACAATCACGGTTGGACCACTTGTCACTGTAGTCACATGAATGGCGGTCTCCTTCTCAGCCACTGCTCTGATAATCCTTCCTTCGGGAGCTGCCATAACTCTGGAAGCCTCCATAATAATATCGATTGCGGCCACCACCACTACTACTCCGTGGTCCTCCTCTGTAGCCCCCTCGACCCCTAGGAAATGCCTTCCCTACTGTTATGGTCCGACCCTCCAACTCCTTGCTATTCAGATCCTTTTTTGCATCTCTGGCATCCTTTGAGTTTTCAAACGTGACAAAGCCAAACCCTCTGGACTTTTGTGTCTCCCTGTCTTTTATCAGCAGCACTTCCAAAAGCGGTCCATATTTGCTGAAGGAAGACTCCAGGACACCTTCCTTTGTTTTGAAGTTCAGTCCCCCTACAAATAACTTGCTACATTTGTCGCCATCCCTAACTGGGGTGGTGTTTTTTTCCCTACTGGGCTTTTTAACAACCATAGGGTTACCATAAACCTGACCACAGGCCAAATCATTCCCGATAACAACAGATACTCCCTCTACAGGAAGAGTGGCTTGTAAACCTACGGTGACCGGTCCTGACACCAAATCGGACTCCAAATGGATGGCATGAAGTGGAGCTCTAACATAGCCACCAATCCCCTGTATACGAACACTTTCACCAGTTGCTGTCTCCTCTGACAATGGCAAGATGCCTTCAAGCATTAAAGATTGATGTGCTCCTGTGTCCCTCAACACCCTAACAGGTTAGTCGAGGCTCCATCCAGTGACACAAACCCCTCTGAAATAAATGGTTGGTAACCCTTTTGAGGGCGATTTCTCACAATGGCCATTGCATTTGGAGTCGTACTAGTCGAACTCTGCTCCTGATTTTCCTTTCCCAGAGCATAACAGTGGGACATCAAGTGTCCAGGTTTATGGCAAAAAGCGCAAGTAGGCGCAGAGGAGAACCTCGTGGTCTGCCAAGGCATGGGGGCGGCGGTCTGCCTCGAGCCCCCCGGACGATAGGTCTGTCTTGGAACCGCAGTCTTCTGATTTCTAGAAGTCGTGGTATCAGAGTGGTCCTCATTTTCATCTCGAGGCCGCCCCCATGAATTTTCATTCTCCGCCCCTGATGTACCATAGCTCCCCTGGCTAGGTCTGGGCGAGAAGTTCGGTTTGTGGAACCCCATCCTGTGTGTTAAGGCATAGTCATCTGCCATGGTTGCTGCCTCATACAGCTTTGGTACTTTCCTTTCCTCCAGATGAACTTTAATGTCCACGTGGACACACTGTTGGAATTCCTCCACCAGGATCAATTGTCGCAATCGTTCGAAGTCTTTCCCAACTCCTTTTGAATCACACCACCTATCAAACATGGTTTCTTTCAATCTGGCAAACTCCACATGGGTTTCACTCTCCCTCCTCCTGGCATTCCGGAATTTTTGCCGGTAAGCTTCCGGGACCAATTCATAGGCTTTGAGAATGTGTTTCTTCAATACCTCATAATCTGCACATTGGTCAATCGGTAAAGCCGAATAAATCTCTTGAGCTTTACCCACCAGAACACTTTGCACTAGTATGGACCAGTACTCCTCAGGCCAGTTTAACAGTCAAGCCACTTTCTCAAAGTGTGGAAAAAAACTTGGCTACCTCCTTTTCATTGAAGGGTGGAACCAGCCTCACATGTCTGCCAACATCCCAGGTGTTCTGGCTAGGTGTCGAACCAGTCAGCAGGGATGGTACCTCTCCCCGTTCTCTCCTTAACTCCAGCTCCTTGACTTTAATTTCCTGCTGACGCGCCAATTCATGGTCTTTTAACTCCCTGTCGGCTTTTCTCTCCTCTGCTTCGAGTTCCCTTGCAGCTCTCCTTTCCTCTACTTGTTCCTTTTCTCTTCTTTCCTGGAGTTCTCTTTCCACTCTCCTTTCCCCTGCTTGTTTCTCTTCTCTTCTCTCTTCTGCTTTCCTTTCCTCTGCTTTTAATCTTTCCTGGAGTTTTCGTTCCACTCTCCTTTCCTCTGCTTGTTTCTCCTCTCTTCTCTCTTCTGCTTTCCTTTCCTCTGCTTTTAACCTTTCCTGGAGTTCTCGTTCCTGTGCGGCTCTTCTTTCCTCGCTCTGCAATTGCAACTCCAGTTTCCGGAGCTCCACCTCTTCTGGTTCCTCGGGTAACCAATCCCGGGCTACCTCTTCCCATGTTCCTAATCCCACCATAGATTGTATCACCACTGTCTGCATCTCTGCCTTCCTCATATTAGTTCGGACCTCCAAGCAAAAATGTTTGGCCAATTTCAAGAGGTCCGATTTTACTAACGCTCTGAACTGTGCTTCACTAGGGGTCACTGTAAACTTCTCTGCATCAAAGTCCATGGTGACTACTGTTAACACCTGTTAACCTTCACACAAGAAATAAATTATCTTTTATTTTTTTTGGAAACATTTGGGAATTTTGGAAAAAGTTCCAAATTTGGGAATTCTGGGAATGTTAGGGAATTATTTCCCGGACTAAATTTAGGAAATTTTATGTCCCGGACGCAGACCCAATTTCGAGCCCACAAATATCAATTGGACGAGCCCCCAATTTCTGTTACGGGGTCCTCCCCTATCCCCTGGTCTCGGTAAACCTCCGAACCCCGAGAGTGTCCCCGGCAGAAAGATATGTTATCCTTGGTTGAAATCAATCAATAATGAAACCCTCAATGAAACCATCAAATGAAACAATCAAATCAATAATGAAACCACACCAAGGGTTATGAACAAACAATAATATATTATAAATCACACCGGAATCATGACACAAATAATAATAGCAATTCACCCTACAATCACTATCCTAAGATGGTACCACCTTATCTAGTCCTTTAACCCAAACTCACGGCACTCCCCCAATGTCTCTGTACCCCTCCAAGACGAAGTCGATTCGCTCCAGCGATCGTTGGATCAATGCCCAATCAAAATCAATTGAGGCATGGACGATCGAAGCAACCCAGAGGTCACGTGGTCCAACACCCAGTAAAATAGCGGTGGAATGGAAAACCTCCCAAAGACGCGCTCCGACGTACACGTTTGCGGTTCAATCAGCGAGTCTCCTTATAATCCTTCAAAAGCCACTTTCTCGCACGGCAAGCCACCGGGGAATAATGCCCGGCCGACGCGACAAAAACCTCCTTCACTGAAGGCAGCGGGCGTGGCGAAATGGCGGACGGCTTTCACTCAAGCCGGGGCTTCGAGGCAAGGATACACCGGAACCTAAATGCAGATACCCGACTACGCAGGCTCCACAGCACTCCGGTGATATCACCTATCGCACGGACTTCCTTTCAAGGACTCAAAGTTCACTCGCCCTGTACGCTCGACCGCTCGGTACGGAGCTTCAACCAAGATCGTCTTTTTACTTCTCTCCACGCCTCTTCCTCCTCGCTCCCTCCGTCTTCCGGCTCACGATCCGATTTCCGGCCACATTTTACCAGGAGCGCTTTTTAACCTTTTCACCACAATAACCATTTCCTTTAAACAATAATAACCGCCGTTTCCTTTCCAACCCCGATAAGAATAATACTACATCACCAGCAAGGTTATAAGTGGATGACAACCACACCCACGGAAGGGCCGAATCCGTAACAATACGTTGAAGTTGCCATACAGGGAATTTTGAACATGGCCAGGGTTCCAATTCAAGATGGCCCACTTTTGTTTCCAGATCATGGGATTTTCTTTAAATGTTAGTCACCCTGCGACGAACCTGAGATGATAAAATAGTCAACTTAGAAATTACTTGAAAGGGTGGAGGTCTCCGTGATGCATCTCCCCTGCTGGCCTACTGCATTAAACGGTAGTTTTAGTTATAATCAGCACCACTGATGATCAAACCCACAACAACATAGCTCAGAGGGTGGCACGTCACCAAATGAGATATCCTGCAGCTTTAACATGCACTAACTACCACCGATAGCTTTCGAACAAAACCTGTCTTTCCCACCAAAACCTACATACCAGATCACGTGATGAGTGTCTCGGTTTACATTGTATGAAAACCAACTCAGAACATTGACAATTTGAATGACTTGACATTCTAAATAAAGTGTCATATTAAATTATTATTTTTTGCTATTTGGTCGGGGGGGTGGGGGTGAGGAGAGGAGAGTGGGGGTCTTTGGGTGTCATTGGGGGCAATTAAGAGGCAAGCACAAACTGAAAATAAGCCATGCAGATTATAGTATAGGTAGCTAGGTTACCCCCATCATGGGGGTCATTATTGAGCCAGCTAGGTTTTTAATGACATTCCAATAGAAAAAGTCCAAGAGCTAGATTTCCAGAGGCTTAGGATTCAAACCCTTCACTGGACTTGAACCCACAACATCAAATAAGTTGGTCCAGTGTGCCTCTCACGATTGGGTTTCCATTGCACTTGTACATATGTCATAATTATTAGTCCCCTACCGGTGTACACCGGAGGTGACTATAGGTTTGCACTCCGTCCGTCAGTCTGTCACTCTGTCACTCTGTCAGTCTGTCAGTCCGTCACGCAAAGAACAGTTTTCCAGACTTTTTTTTCTAAACTCTTAATGCTAATGATTTCAAACTTGGCACATGGTTTCCTCATGATAAGTTACAGATCAAGTTCGAACTTCACGACGTTTCGATCATTTTTGACAAAGTTATGGTACTTTGAACTTTGGTAATTTCCCCAACAGTTTTCTGGACGACAGACTGCCGGTAGGGGACATGTATTGCAGCGCAATACTCAGAATGCTTGTTAAGTATATTTTACACATCCTTTATTTATTTATTTTAAAAGATATTTCACTGTCATTATGAGGATAGTGTGAAAAAAAAGTTGAGGAAACGTGATTTAAAAATTTTTTTTGCCTTCCTACAAGCTTTCCACGTTGAGTTTGTATAGCTCAAATGAAAAATCCCTCAGATTCTCAAGATTTGCCCCCAAGCTTTACCTCGAGTACAGATACAACTATTCACACTATTACTACTACGACGACTTGCAGGGCCCCACCTTGTATCAGCCGCATAAGTTTTTCCTCTTCACACCCATCTATCCTCTGCTGTTGTACTTGTGTGCTTCCCTCTCTCTCTCTCCCCATCTTGTCTCCCGCTCCCTTTATCGTATGTTTTGTGTGTTGGTTTTTTTGTGTGAGCAATGTTAGCTCTTACACGAGCCTCGATCTTGTATACAAAAAACAAACAAAAAAAAACGGTTAAGGTGACTGGCTTAAGATCCTCGGGTCTTGTGTTCAAGCCCCTGTTATGCCATTGAATTAACACCGGGGTGGGTCGACTCAGCCTGTGCATCCTTCCGAGGTTAGCAAAATGAGTACCAGATAGCTGGTAACGGAGGGGGCGGGGGCGCTAAGGGGGTGTGGGGGGGAGGAAATGCATCAGGGGCACACCAGAAAATCTCCCCTCAAAAAATGACGCAGCCAAGCAGCCACAGGCTGCATTTGAATAAATAAATAAACAAGAAATCATCAGAAAATGCAAAGCCCATCCGCATCTGTTCGTTCAGACGTCTTCTTTTTCTTCCGTATGTTCAAAATAACGAAAACAGTTAAACAACACAAAATGAAAATTGATGATTTATGCAGTCTTGACCTTTGAGCTCTCGACCTAAAAAATAAATCAGCTTCTATCTTTTGATTGGTGAACCAATTCTGTGACCCAATATGCAAATTCTTAAAATTTCAGGTCAATCGGATGAAAATTGAAGATTTTATGTGATGCTGACCTTTGACCTTTTGACCAAATTATTAATTTGCCTTCTCCATATTCTCATAATAAAACTTTGTTGAAAATTTGATGATAAAAGTCAAATGGTAAATTTAAATTTCAGGTCTATTGGATGAACTTTGATGATTTTAGGGGATGATGACCTTTAACCTTTTGACCTTTTGACCAAATTATTAATTTGCCTTCTCCATATTCTCATAATAAAACTTTGTTGAAAATTTGATGATAAAAGTCAAATGGTAAATTTAAATTTCAGGTCTATTGGATGAACTTTGATGATTTTAGGGGATGATGACCTTTAACCTTTTGACCTTTTGACCAAATTATTAATTTGCCTTCTCCATATTCTCAAAATAAAACTTTGTTGAAAATTTGATGATAAAAGTCAAATGGTAAATTTAAATTTCAGGTCTATTGGATGAACTTTGATGATTTTAGGGGAGGATGACCTTTAACCTTTTGACCTTTTGACAAAATTATTAATTTGCTCTCTCCGTATTATCACAATAAAGTTTCAGTGAAAATTTGATAATAGCTCAAATGGTAAAGAAGTCGCGGCCCGGGCACTCGTACACACATACGCACGCACGCACACACACACACACACGCACACACACACACACACACACACACACACACACACGCACACACACACACACACACAGATGTGATTACAAAACCCCATCTCCTGCTGTGCAAGGGACGGGCTAATAACCCCACCAGCTGACATCCATATTCGAGTAGCAAAAGTATTCTTTCTTTCTGTTAAATCATCACGAATATGATGCAAGACTATCATCACAAATATATAATTATAAAGGAACAATGCCACACCTGAAGAGGCAAAGAACTGGAATGGCACTCGGCAGATCGCATACCTCACCCAGATTGACCAGTTTACGTTTTACATCCCACTGATTGGCCCGATCTGGATCCGGACACGAACCAAAATCGAATCAATTCGTCGTTGTCACACACTGTAAGATAACTGCTTTATTCGACAGTTCATAGCTGCGTGGCACAAAACACGGAACCAAACACACACGCATGGAGTAGCAACAGCATTGCATTACACACACCTAACCTGTTGACAAAGTTTCCTCTGAATCCGTACATAACTTTTTGAGACAGCCTGCTCATAGACAAACAGAAGATAAGTAGACAAGAGTGAAAACATAACCTGCATTCACCTTTGGTGGTGGAGATAACAACAGTGAGCATTGGAATATAAATTTCAAATTACCAATCGAAAGGTATACAGTACCTTCAGAAAGTATTCACACCCCTTGACTTTTTCACATTTTGCTGTGTTAAAGCCTGAACTCAAAATGGATTGAATTGAGATTTTTTTTGTCACTGATCTACACATAACACCCCATAATATCAAAGTGAAAACATGTTTGTTTGTTTTTTTACGAATTTATTGAAAATGAAGTACAGAAATATCTAATTTACATAAGTATTCAACCCCCTGAGTCAATATTTCATAGAAGCTCCTTTGGCAGCGATTACAGCTTTGAGTCTTCTTGGGTATGTCAGTATCAGCTTTGCACATCTGGATTTGGGAACTTTCCCCATTCCTCCTTTGCAAATTTGCTCAAGATCTGTCAAGTTGGATGTGGAGCATCAGTGAACAGCAATCTTCAAGTATTTCCACCGATTTTCAATGGGATTCAAGTCTGGGCTTTGACTGGCCCACTCAAGGACTTTCACGTTCTTGTTCTGAAGCCATTCAAGTGTTGATGTGGCTGTATGCTTGGAGCCGTTATCCTGTTGGTACGTAAATCCTTGCCGCATTCTAAGGTCTTTTGCACTCTGAAGCAGGTTCTCCTCAATGATTTCCTTGTATTTGGCTCCCTTCATTGTTCCCTCTATCCTTACAAGCCTCCCAGTCCCTGCTGCTGAAAAGCATCCCCATAGCATGATGCTGCCACCACCATGCTTCATGGTAAGGATGGTGTTAGATGGGTGATGAGCAGTGCTCAGTTTCTGCCAGACGAAGCGCTTGGCATTCAGGCCAAAGAGTTCAATTTTCATCTCATCAGACCACAGAATGTTTTGCCTCATGCTCTCAGAGTCTTTTATGTGCCTTTTTGGAAACTCCAGGTGTGCTGTCATGTGCTTTTTTTCTCAGGAGTGGCTTCCATCTGGCCAGGCACTCTCCCATAAAGCCTGGATTTGTGAAGTGCTGCAGAGACTGTTGTCCTTCTGGCATGTTCTCCCATCTCAGCCAAGGAACTCTGCAGTTCTGTCAGAGTGGTCATTGGGTTCTTGTTCACCTCCCTGATCAAGGTACTTGTTGCCCGGTTGCTCAATTTGGTCAGACAGCCAGCTCTAGGAAGAGTCTCGGTAGTTCCATATTCTTTCTATTAACTAATGATGGAGCTCACTGCACTCTTGGGAACTTTCAACACTCTCGAAATTGTTTCATACCCTTCCCCAGATCTATTCCTCCTCGGAGTTCTACGGATAGTTCCTTGGACTTCATGGTAGAGTTTCTGCTCTGACATGCACCGTCAACTGTGGGACCTTGTATAGATATTTTATTTTATATAGATGTATTTTAGATAGTAGGTTGTTGACAGCAACCGCTCAGGGTAGTACTACCGTGTGGACTTAGGTGTGTTAAAGTGGTGCCCGGAACCATCTTGCACTCTCCATGTCAGGATTGCTGGTCTTACTTTCCATCTCACTCAAACTATAGCTACCGGGCTAGCTTTAATCTCTCTTTCTTTCAAACAAACATCATACACTTTTCTTACTCATTTTAAATCATCAACTTTACATTCTCTCTCTCTTTTCTCTCTTTTCGCTCATATTTATCAATGCAGTTATTTTATTTAAGGCCTGGCCTCTAAGAGAACTACAAATTCTGTGACTGGAGCCTTTAAGATAAAAAAAGAAAAGTGTGTTTATTTCTAAATCATGTCCAATCAATTGAATTGGCCACAGGTGGACTCCAATCAAGTTGTAAAGACATGTCAAGGATGACCAAAGGAAATTGGATGCACCTGAGCTCAATTTGGAGTGTCATCGCAAATGGGTTGAATACTGATTAACTCAAGACATTTCAGCTTTTCATTTTTCATTAATTTATGAAAATTTCTAAAAACAAAATTCCACTTTAACATTACGGAGTATTATTTGTATATCAGTGCCAAATAAGTTAAGTTTAATCTATTTTAAATTGAGGCTGTAACACAATAAAATGTGAAAAAGTCAAGGGGTGCGAATACCTTCTGAAGGCACTATACGTGATAAATAAACCAGCCTAATAGATTTATTTTTCTGCTTCCACTCCAACTAACCCCCGCTCTAGCAGGGAAAATGGGCTTAAAATGCCTGTTGTTGTGTGTTGTTCTTCCACTCCAACTCAATGAAATAAAAATTTGTTTGTTTGACTGATCACGTGGACATCACTCAAAAAAGGATGAAAGGTTATCAATAAAACTGAAAACCCTGTCACACTTTCCGACAGCCATAAATGCTTTTTATTGTTCTTATGATGCACAAAACCGTGGTTTATTTTTAAAGTTTTTGCTTAAACACGATACTTTACCATGTCTAATTTACTGTTACAGAACATTGGTGCTGCCAATTAGCAGTTTCTTGACAAAGGTTATAGTGGGTGGTTTGCCATTGTCTTAGGGTTAGCCAAACCAAAACAATCCATTTCACCAAATCTCAACAATCCATTTCACCAAACCTCAATAATCCATTTTACCAAATCTCAATAATCCATTTCACCAAACCTCAATAATCCATTTCACCAAACCTCAACAATCCATTTTACCAAATCTCAATAATCCATTTCACCAAACCTCAATAATCGATTTCACCAAACCTCAATAATCCATTTCACCAAATCTCAATAATCCATTTCAGCAAATCTCAATAATCAATTTCACCAAACCTCAACAATCCATTTCACCAAACCTCAACAATCCATTTCACCAAACCTCAACAATCCATTTTACCTAAATCTCAATAATCCATTTCACCAAACCTGAACAATCCATTTCACCAAACCTCAACAATCCATTTTACCGAATCTCAATAATCCATTTCACCAAACCTCAATAATCCATTTCACCAAACCTTAATAATCAATTTCACCAAATCTCAATAATCCATTTCACCAAATCTCAATAATCAATTTCACCAAACCTTAATAATCAATTTCACCAAATCTCAATAATCCATTTCACCAAATCTCAATAATCAATTTCACCAAACCTTAAAAATCAATTTCACCAAATCTCAATAATCCATTTCACCAAATCTCAATAATCAATTTCACCAAACCTCAATAATCAATTTCACCAAACCTCAATAATCCATTTCACCAAATCTCAATAATCCATTTCACCAAATCTCAATAATCAATTTCACCAAATCTCAATAATCCATTTCACCAAATCTCAATAATCAATTTCACCAAACCTCAATAATCAATTTCACCAAACCTCAATAATCCATTTCACCAAACCTCAATAATCCCTTTCACCAAACCTCAATAATCCATTTCACCAAATCTCAATAATCAATTTCACCAAACCTCAACAATCCATTTTACCGAATCTCAATAATCCATTTCACCAAACCTCAATAATCCATTTCACCAAATCTCAATAATCAATTTCACCAAACCTTAATAATCCATTTCACCAAACCTCAATAATCCATTTCACCAAACCTTAATAATCCATTTCACCAAACCTCAATAATCCATTTCACCAAACCTTAATAATCCATTTCACCAAACCTCAATAATCCATTTCACCAAACCTCAATAATCCATTTCACCAAACCTCAATAATCCATTTCACCAAACCTCAATAATCCATTTCACCAAACCTCAATAATCCATTTCACCAAACCTCAATAATCAATTTCACCAAACATCAATAATCCATTTCACCAAACCTCAATAATCCATTTCACCAAACCTCAATAATCCATTTCACCAAACCTCAATAATCCATTTCACCAAATCTCAATAATCAATTTCACCAAATCTCAAGAATCCATTTCACCAAACCTCAATAATCCATTTCACCAAACCTCAATAATCCATTTCACCAAATCTCAATAATCAATTTCACCAAATCTCAATAATCCATTTCACCAAACCTCAATAATCCATTTCACCAAACCTCAATAATCCATTTCACCAAACCTCATTAATCCATTTCACCAAACCTCAATAATCCATTTCACCAAACCTCAATAATCCATTTCACCAAACCTCAATAATGCATTTCACCAAACCTCAATAATCCATTTCACCAAATCTCAATAATCCATTTCACCAAATCTCAATAATCCATTTCACCAAACATTAATAATCCATTTCACCAAACCTCAATAATCCATTTCACCAAACCTCAATAATCCATTTCCCCAAACCTCAATAATCCATTTCACCAAACCTCAATAATCCATTTCACCAAACCTCAATAATCCATTTCACCAAACCTCAATAATCCATTTCACCAAACCTCAATAATCCATTTCACCAAACCTCATTAATCCATTTCACCAAATCTCAATAATCCATTTCACCAAACCTCAATAATCCATTTCACCAAACCTCAATAATCCATTTCACCAAACCTCAATAATCCATTTCACCAAACCTCAATAATCCATTTCACCAAATCTCAATAATCAATTTCACCAAACCTCAATAATCCATTTTACCAAATCTCAATAATCCATTTCACCAAATCTCAATAATCCATTTCACCAAACCTTAATAATCCATTTCACCAAACCTCAATAATCCATTTCACCAAACCTCAATAATCCATTTCACCAAATCTCAATAATCCATTTCACCAAATCTCAATAATCAATTTCACCAAACCTCAATAATCCATTTCACCAAACCTCAATAATCAATTTCACCAAATCTCAATAATCCATTTCACCAAATCTCAATAATCCATTTCACCAAATCTCAATAATCCATTTCACCAAACCTCAATAATCCATTTCACCAAACCTCAATAATCAATTTCACCAAATCTCATTAATCCATTTCACCAAACCTCAATAATCCATTTCACCAAATCTCAATAATCCATTTCACCAAACCTCAATAATCCATTTCACCAAACCTCAATAATCCATTTCACCAAACCTCAATAATCAATTTCACCAAATCTCAATAATCCATTTCACCAAACCTCAATAATCCATTTCACCAAATCTCATTAATCCATTTCACCAAATCTCAATAATCAATTTCACCAAACCTCAATAATCCATTTCACCAAATCTCAATAATCCATTTCACCAAATCTTAATAATCCATTTCACCAAATCTCAATAAGCCATTTCACCAAATCTCATTAATCCATTTCACCAAACCTTAATAAACCATTTCACCAAACCTCAATAATCCATTTCACCAAATCTCAATAATCCATTTCACCAAATCTCAATAATCAATTTCACCAAATCTCAATAATCCATTTCACCAAACCTCAATAATCCATTTCACCAAATCTCAATAATCCATTTCACCAAATATCATTAATCCATTTCACCAAACCTTAATAATCCATTTCACCAAACCTCAATAATCCATTTCACCAAATCTCAATAATCAATTTCACCAAACCTCAATAATCCATTTCACCAAATCTCAATAATCAATTTCACCAAATCTCAATAATCCATTTCACCAAATCTCAATAATCCATTTCACCAAATCTCAATAATCAATTTCACCAAATCTCAATAATCCATTTCACCAAATCTCAATAATCCATTTCACCAAATCTCAATAATCCATTTCACCAAACCTCAATAATCCATTTCACCAAATCTCAATAATCCATTTCACCAAATCTCAATAATCCATTTCACCAAATCTCAATAATCCATTTCACCAAATCTCATTGATCCATTTCACCAAACCTTAATAATCCATTTCACCAAATCTCATTGATCCATTTCACCAAACCTTAATAATCCATTTCACCAAACCTCAATAATCCATTTCACCAAACATCAATTCAACAACCCCTTCTTCACTCCATCACTCTTTCCTTCAACCCCACAGTCAGTTTATTCTGGTTTCTATAAGTGTAAACTGCGAAATGAAAATCTCAATGAAATTTTATGTAAAAACCGTAAACGCGTCTGTAAAATAAATACATAAATTAAAAAACTCAATTGATATCTATAGCAATAAGTCCATGATGATTGCCTATAATCATAAAGCTGCTATCTATTATGTACCTACATATGAAGTACGGTTTGTTATTGCTTACACAATATGTAAACATACCCCACTGGTGTGTGTATATCTATATATAGCTTGGCTCGGCTCGCGCATCGTTACAGAGGAACGGGCTTATTTTAGCTGAGGATAATGACTGTACCTGAGTTGTTGTGTTGTCATGATTTACACCAATCATAATACGAACAATTATTTTGCACAAATTTATTAGTAGTGTTTGTGATATTACATTTTTATCGGCAATTTAGGTTGAAGATTTAGGTTGAATGTTTTTTTTTTCAAGAAAGAACCCCTCAGCACATACCTTGGGGGAGGGGGAGGTGCAGACTGGAAATTTGGGACGATTACACCTCACCACCACGTAATTTAAAAGACCTCACCACCAAGTAATTCAAAACACCTCACCACCAAGTAATTCAAAACACCTCACCACCAAGTAATTCAAAACACCTCACCACCAAGTAATTCAAAACACCTCACCACCAAGTAATTCAAAACACCTCACCACTGTGGAATAATATATATATTCATATATATATTAGTATATGTTAATATTGCTAAAAACAGTTAAATTGCATCTCAATGTGATCTTGTGTAAAATGTGTTTTCAAACCGTGCAGTCTGGCAAAGCCTTGGAACCGAAGAGATAACCTTTGTCCCATAGATGGAGAACACCAGGCTCGAGTGTTTACTTAAGCCAAAAGGTGGAGGCATTAGTCAAAGAGTGTAATTGTGTAGGACAGAGAAGGTTGACATAAGCGGAGATGACCTATGGTATGCCTTGAGTGACCGATAACGAAGAGCAGATGGGTCTTGGCGCCAGGAAGAAGGCTGCTGAGTTCTGTGTTGATCTCTGAATTCTAATCCCACTACATCAAAGGAGCGAAGGTCTATTTAAGAACCAATGCTCCGAGAGAAGACTGGTCATCTGAAGAAGCAGAACGAGAGGGGAGAAGGTTTCTGCAAGCGACGCGTTATATCTTAGTTCGATTTTGTGTAACAAGTTTCCCTCCTAATTCGGAATAAACCTTGGCTCGAAGAGACGTAACAAGTTCTTTTGTATCTGAGTTTCGTCTCAAATTATTACCTTCAGGGTTCAGTAAAAAGTTCCCTGACAGTTTGGTGGCCCTACGGCGATATCAACTGTGACGTTCGACGAGAAGACCATTCCAGGTCCAAGGTGAGCCTTTTCAGAACGATAAAAAGGACCTGCTCAAATATTGTTAAATATTTATTAGCTCGATTAAGTGTGGTCGGTGGGCGAAATCCACAAGGCATGTTTAGATGCACAAAGCCCTGTATTAGTGTACTACAGATGTATACACATTTCAGTAATGGTGCCATGAATTTTTTTGTGTTTTTTTTCGTTGTTTTTTTTTAGTCCAAAGATCCACTAATAAGACCTTTTGTCTTTAGAAATGGTGCTGTGCTCTTGTCTTTTTCATGTAGATCCACTGAAATGGTGTAATACTGTATAATTATGTAAATAAAGGTCGACCTGAGGTGTACATACATTTTTTACATATAGATTGCGATTTTTTGTTACGATTAACGATGCTGAGGTAACGTCCTGCGAAATTTGCTCGTTTTTATGGCCGAGTCGTGATTACGTTGAGCTCCTATGGTTGAGGCTTCTATGGTTGAGCTCCCTTTATTTCGGTTCAGTCACGGCGGAGGAGCGGACAGAATGACGGATGCTGCGGCACCAGTAATAAAAGCGATTTTTTTCTTTTTTAATTTTTTTTTTTTTACGATTATTCGATATTTTTACGATTTTTTGTAAATACGTATATTAATCAGTCAGGAAGTGCGTGGCTTGATAGCCCCGTGGGCAGTTTTGATGCGCGTCTGTATTTTATGCACGTCTGCGTGCGTGATTGGTCAGATGTGCACAGAACTATTGCAATTTGAGTGTGCCAAATGCACGTGTGCAAAGTGTGCAATGCACGCGAATCTTACGATGATCTGACAGAGAATGAGTGATGAAGTGCACCGTCAACTCATTTTCTGGACAGTCATGTGAGACTTGCACATCCCCCCCCCCCCCCCCCCCCCGCACCCCTTCGCAACCCCGCTCGGGGACTAGGGTGAAGATCATTCGATAGAGGGCAGTTTTGCAGATGACAAGGTTCTGCTCGCATGGGACTGAGGTCAGAGTTAATTTACTCACTTTGAAAGCATGACAGGCTGAGTCAACCCACTGGGTGTTAATTCAACGGCAAATGCAACTTGCACACCGCGCATGTACACGAAACGCGCGACACCAAATTACATATAGAATTACATATATATATTTTTCGATAGATATCATATAATATAGTTTTTTTTTTTAGTTTCCCAGCTTTGAGATGGTACAGTCAGTAAATACAAAGGCACAATAAATTTTTTGTAGGTTCAAATCCCGAGATTGTGTCTTATTATTATTATTTTTTTGAAATATCGATCGATTTATGAGGTCATCTTGCCCAAATTTCTAGTTGGAGCGATTTCGAATAGTTTTGTGGACATCTAAGGGACATTAAAAGCGGACATTTAAGTTTTGTGTGTACTACGAGGATAATGAGTGTGGAAATAGCGCATTGTTATGTTTTTTTCAGTCATTGTGTGGCGATGAACGGAAAAATTTCGACTATAGTTGCGAAATATGGTTAATAAGAAGGTATTTGTTGTGTGAACATTGTGATATGTTTAAAAACAATCTCTTTCTCGAAAAGGAAGCATAAACTATCACGACATAGAAAGGGCGGTGTAAAAGTAAGTAAAAATCCGGAAATGGAGATCGCATTTTTGTGCCACGAAATTATACACGTACGCACGCACGTACACGGGCGAGCGGGAGCGGACGGGACCCTTCATGAACGCATTCAGTGCGTGCGTGCCTTGCTGGTGCATGGTGCGCACACGGGCATGCGTGGCATGTTCTGTCGCTTCACTGGTCGAGGCGTGCGCGAGCACTGTGTATTTAAATTCACAATCGATGGCAAATGATTTCATTTTTTTCCTGTCGACAAATTACGAACGGGATTGGAAATGTTTTTTCCTGTCAACAAATTACGAACGGGATTGGAAATGTTTTTTCCTTTTCTCAAATGTACACTCTGTCTTTTGTCCCTGTCTCACTCTCTCACCCCTTTCCCCCCCCCCCCCAGACCCCCCCCTCCGCCCCCATCACCGCGTCTCTACCCTTACCATATCCTGATCTCCGCGCACCCCCACCCCAACCTTAACTTACCCCTACCTTACCCTTCTCACACCTCCTCCTCATCCCTCATCATCATCTCATCTTAACTGTATCGAGTGATGGGTGATAGTGACCTATGACCTCGGCACGCCAGTTTTTGTGTACTGTATTGTCACATCACGGCTGGTTTAGTATTGGGCGATCGTGCCGAGCAAACACAAAATTTTGGTCGTAAAATCGTTAATGGAGTTTATGAAAGGGTCTTCGTTGTGTGAACATTTTGACATGGCCCAAAATTTTTTGTTACGAAGGAAAACGGCGCAATTGTGTCGGGATGAATATCCGGAAGTATAGTACCTTCATGCGTTATGACATCATCACGTTTTTTTGCTATGCCAATCCATTTGTGTGGATTTTGGCCTTAAAACATAATAAATATTTATTATTTTGATAAGTAAATAACTCTATGCGATATAATTTAATGTTCCCTATTAAATGGGTATCAATTTAAGTCATAATTCTATGGTCACCACTGATGTCATGTCGTTTGAGTAAGGGAAAAGCTGACGTGTTTTTTGGAGAATGCTAAAACCTACGTTGGTTACCTGGCAGGAGTAAATTTTCCCTGTCAGTGGATCAAGGGGTTTTACTCCTATTGAGAGGAGTGGTCCCAATTGTATGAACCATGCACTGTGGCCCTTCGGGGGCATGATGCATGTGTTTGAATGACCATGTGCTTCAGCCTTGGGGTTGAGGTGCATGTGTAATGTTATTGGGACAGCCTTGTTGACGTTGTGCCTTGGCCATGGGGTCAAGGTGCATGTCCAAAGCTGTTCAAATGTTTGATTTTTTAAACCTTTTTTCACTGTAAAAAAGGCAGGCCTTAATTGCTGGCTTCATAAGCAATTTTTCCCTGTCAGTGGATCAAGGGTCCTATTGAGAGGAGTGGTCCAATGGTATGACCATGCATTGTGCCTCTTTGGGATCAGGATGCATGTGTTTTGAGAGGTTCCAGGTAGCAAATGCTTTCATCTTTGGATGAATATTGTATGACTATGATTATGATAATGATAATCGTTATGATCATGATTTTAAAATCATGACATTGTTTTGATTGACAGTGAGATCATGAAGTTTTCGGTGTAAAATGATTGCATGGGCTTAAAGGACAACTTTTGAGCCCTGTAGGATTAATGATGCATTACAAGTAATAGAGTTAAATGAAGTGTCAAAATTTGAGCATGATTGGATTAAAATTGGCAAATATTATGAATTAATTGTCATTCATTGGTAGAACATTTCAGGAGTTTTACAAAAAATTTTACAAGCTGCCGGAGTTCTGGGAAGCGCAGGCCGACACCTGGTTTCTTCAAGCCGAGGCCCAATTCCAGCTCCGGGACGTCACGGCGGACGACACGAGGTACGTCTACGTGGTCGCTGCCCTTGGCTCCGGCACGGCCGCGCGCGTCGTGTCCTTCCTCCGGCACCCGCCGGACGAGGGCAAGTACGCGGCGCTCAAGCAGCTGCTCCTCGATACGTTTGGCCTCCCAGAGGCCGACCGCGCCGACCGTCCTTTGGACCTTCCCGCCCTCGGCGACACACGCCCGTCCGCCCGCATGGATTACATGCTATCCCTGCTCGGCGACGGCCGCGCGGATTTCCTGTTCCGTGCTCTCTTCCTCTGCGCGCTGCCTGTACAGGTACGGCTCGCGTTGGCCGGGTCGACCATTACGGAACCGCGGGCCCTGGCCAGGGAGGCGGACAAGTACTTCGCAGCCCACGACGCGCGGCCGGCATATAGCATGGCCGTCGTGGGTCCCGGCGCCGCGCACGGCGCGGGTGGTTTGGATCCTTCCGAGCACGGCATAGGTTTGGCGGATCGCCGTGTGGCATGGCGTTCGGATCCTCCCGAATACGGCGTAGGTTTGGCGGATCGCCGCGTGGCATGGCGTTCGGTTCCTTCCGAGCGCGGCGTAGGTTTGGCGGATCCGTGCGTGGCCACCGCAATGCCCCGCCCACCACCGTCGTCGCAACCGGTGCGGCGACCACCACCGGGCCAGACCTGGTGCCATTTCCATGCCAGGTTCGGCCACAAGGCCAGGTCCTGTCGCCCGCCTTGTACTTTTGGCAGGTCGGGAAACGACCAGACCGGCGCTCGCTTCCTGCCATGAGCGTCGGCCATACTGGCAGCCTGTTGTTCATCACGGACACCTTATCCGGGCGCCGTTACCTGTGCGACATGGGAGCGCAGGTGAGTGTCATTCCCGCCGGTACGTCCGACAAGCAGTCCGTGGGCCGGGGCCCCGCGCTGCTTGCCGCCAACGGTACGTCCATTCGCACGTACGGAAAATGCTGCCTTTCTCTGCGGTTCGGAGGGCAGGTTTTCCGATGGTCATTCGTCACTGCCGATGTGCCTATGGCACTGCTTGGCGCGGACTTCCTGTGTGCCAATGGTCTACTGGTGGACGTCAAGCGCAGAAGGCTTGTCCAGGCTGAGACGTTCAGCTCGCTCGCTTGCGCGCTGCCCGCCTCGTTGAGCAGCTCCCGGAGCGGCTCATCGAGCGGCTCGCCGAGCGGCTTGCTGAGCGGTTCGGTTCCGGCCAGGTTCATCTGTACGCTTCCGGCAGCGAATGAATTCACCCGCCTCCTCACGGGTTTCCCGGCCCTCACGCGGCCCACCTTCTCGGCGGGGGCCGTCAAGCACGGGGTGGAACACCACATCCCCACCGCTGGGCCACCGGTCTACGCCCGGGCACGCCGCCTCGAGCCGACGAAGCTCGCCGTAGCTAAAGCGGAGTTCGCTACGCTGGAGCGGCTCGGCATCGTGCAGCGCTCCGAGAGTGCTTGGGCGTCGCCGCTTCATATCGTGCCAAAACCCGGCGGGGGATGGCGACCGTGCGGGGACTACCGGCGCCTCAATGACGCCACCACCCCCGACCGCTACCCCGTCCCCCACATCCAGGACTTCTCCGCCCGGTTGGCGGGCATGTCCTTCTTTTCGAAGGTGGACCTCATACGCGGCTACCATCAGGTCCCCGTCAGGCCGGAGGACATCCCGAAGACGGCGGTCATCACGCCGTTCGGCCTTTTCGAATTTCTTCGGATGCCCTTCGGTTTGAAGAATGCGGCTCAGGCGTTCCAGTGCCTAATGGACAGCATCTTGTGCGACTTGGATTTCGTCTACGTGTACCTGGACGACATCCTCGTCGCCAGCGCGTCCCGCGAAGAGCACCTACACCATCTCCGCACGCTCTTCGAACGTCTGGGCCAGCATGGCCTCATTGTGAACCCCGCCAAGTGCCGGTTCGGCATCGCCGACATCGACTTTTTGGGGAACCGCGTCACCAGGCACAGGGCCGTTCCCCTACCGGCCAAGGTGGAGGCGGTGAAGGGGTTTCCGCGCCCACGCACGATCAAGGGGCTCCAGGAGTTCCTGGGCATGGTAAACTTTTACCAGCGGTTCCTGCCCCACATCGCCCAGCACCTGCACCCTTTGCACGAGGCCCTCCGGGGCAAGCCGGGCAAAGGTGACGTTACCTGGACCGAGCAGATGGACGCGGCGTTCGCGGGCGCGAAGCTCGCCTTGGCTAACGCCACCATGCTCGTTCACCCGGCGCCCGATGCACCGATCGCTCTCACCACCGACGCCTCGGACTACGCGGTGGGCGCGGTGCACGAGCAATGGGTGCGTGGTGTCTGGCAACCGTTGGCGTTCTTCAGCCGGCAGCTTCGCCCACCCGAACGCCGCTATAGTACCTTCGACCGCGAGTTGCTCGGGCTTCACCTGGCGGTCAGGCACTTCCGCCATCTGCTCGAGCATGGGTTCGTCGACCACAAGCCACTGGTTTTCGCGATGGGCAAGGTCGCCGAGCCGTGGTCGGCCCGGCAGCAGCGTCACCTCTCGGCCGTGTCCGAGTACACGACGGACATCCGGCACGTCGCGGGGAAGGACAACCCGGTGGCGGATTGCCTTTCCCGGTCCGTCGCCCACGCAGTCCACCTTGGCATCGACTATGCCCGGATGGCGGCGGACCAGGCCGCCGACCCCGGCGTCCAGGCCTTACGGACCGCCGTCACAGGCCTCCGCGTCACCGAGGTGCTGTTCGACGGCGCGGCCCTCTTGTGCGACGTCTCCCTCTGGCGGCCTCGCCCCATCGTGCCCGCGGGCTGGCAGCGCCAGGTTTTTGACGCCATCCACGGCCTGTCCCACCCGGGCATGAAGGCCTCCCTGAGGTTGGTCGCCGACAAGTTTGTCTGGCATGGCCTCCGGAAGGCCGTCCGCGGCTGGACCAGGACGTGCCTCGCATGCCAGCGCGTGAAGGTGCACCGGCACACCCAGGCCCCATTGGCCCCGTTTACGGTGCCGGCACGTAGGTTCGACCACGTGCACGTGGACCTGGTGGGACCTCTGCCTCCCTCGTGGGGCTTCACCCACGTCCTCACCATGGTGGTACGCACCACCCGGTGGCCGGAGGTCGTGCCTTTGGTGGCGACGACGGCGGCGGACATCGCGCAGGCGTTCATCGCCACCTGGGTCGCCCGGTTCGGCGCCCCCTCGGACATCTCGTCCGACCGCGGCCCCCAGTTCACCTCGGAGCTCTGGGGGGCGGTCACGCGGGGGCTCGGGGTCCAGCTGCACCTAACCACAGCCTACCACCCCCAGGCCAATGGCCTGTGCGAGCGGTTCCACCGCTTGTTGAAGGCCGCGCTCCGGGCCACCCTCCGCGACGGCGGCTGGGTCGACAGGCTCCCCTGGGTCCTGCTGGGCCTCCGGACAGCGCCCAAGGACGACCTGCGCGCATCCGCGGCGGAGTTGGTCTTCGGACAACCGCTGCGGGTGCCGGGCGAGTTCCTCCCCGACCCCATGGCACCATGGTCCGCGGCGCAGGAGCGCTCCACGCTGCAGGAGACTGCCCGGAGGTTCGCCCCGGTGCCGACGGCGCACCACGGGCACCCGCCTACGCATGTCGCCCCGGAGCTTCGCACCGCGGAGTACGTCTTCGTCCGGCACGACGCCCACCGGACACCACTGCGGCCCCCGTACAACGGGCCTTTCCGCGTGCTGGAGACCGGGGTGAAACATTTCACCTTGGACATCGGCGGCACTCCCGACCGCGTCTCGGTGGATCACCTCAAGCCGGCCCACCTCGACGTGGACCACCCACCGCCGGTGGCTCGGCCCCCGCGTCAGGGCCGCCCCCCTGCGGGCGGACCCCCGGCACCGCCCAGGCCCGCCGCCCCCTGGTCCTGCACCCATCCCGGGTGCAACCGGAGGCATCCCTGCACCCCGGACGCCGCCAGTCGCCAGAGGGCGCTTCGGCCGGGTCATCCGGTTGCCCCGCAAACTGGCCCTCCAGGTGCGCGGGAATTCTGGGGGGGCGCGTGTGGCGGACACGAAAGCTCACTGGCGTGAGGGCATCATTCCACGCACCAAGTGGGCGGCGGCCACGCCCGAGGGGTAGGCGTGGCCGCGGGATATACACCGGGCACGCAGCCCGGAGCACTCCAGTGCGGATGAGTGAGCAATGAATAAAGAGCTCGATGATAACCAAAGCGTTGTGGCCTACCTTTGTTCAACGTGTGTGCTCCCGCACCACATGGTTACCATTGTGTGATTCCCCCTTCAACAGAACGGGATATCTTCTGATTCACCCATTTGATACTGACCCATTTGGCTCATCTGCAATACCGATCTGTGAGATTGGGTTGTGGAAAAGCCACAGGTGAGAGAGACTCTCTGGAAATCATCGTTTGAACAGGTGGAGAGATCCTTCCTGGAAGTACAAGTGGCGCTTATAGGAACAAGCTAGGCAACAACGCATCCAACGCTACTTTGATAAAAGGTGGAACAAACCCCAGTAGATTTTATTTACAGTACACATAGTGCAGGTGTATACAAGTGTATTCCAAAGTGCAGATCTTAGTAGTTTACTTGGTACATTGAGTGAATCCTGAGTGTTATTCACATACAGGCAGAATGGGGAATGGAGCCTGTAAGAATACACAAGGACAACCAGATATTCCACAAAAAGGTACTTGTACATATTATATGTACAACCATTATGGTGTAGAGGCTATTAGGGAGGTTGAGAATTGGTATTTGTGGACAAAGGGACATGCTAAGGAGTTTCCAAGAGATGGTACATTTGAGTGAAGTCGATTGGAGAGATTAGGACAAGAATTGAAAGCCAGGAGGAGACAGAATCTAACGGTAGACTGGCTTGCATTCCATCATTGGGATGTAGAAGCCAGGAAATGGGAACAGCAAGAACGGATAACGGACCTAGAACCTAAAATAAAAAGGATACAGGATACATTGTAGGAGATAAATGCACGACTGCTCTCGAATGTAGGAATAAAAGTGACAGTTGTCCCATCGGATTCCCATTTGTCTCCCCAAAAAGAACAGTATAGAGAATTTTCTTATGTTTCAGGAGATAACCAGAGATCGCAGTGGCAACCCAGGGATCCAGAGATGCAGCCCAGCAATACAAGTGAACAGGTGGACAGACCAGGCAATGACAGAAACCGGTGTTTCAATTGTGGAGAAATGGGACATTGGAAAAGAAGATGTCCGTATGTCAACAAAAGACAATTTCGCAAGGGCAAACCAAGATCAAGGGTACCAGTGCTTACCGGTACCTCAGATAACGATTAGGCCTTCATTGCTGCAGATCCCAAATGACGACTGGCCTCAACAGGTTAAATCACTAGACCAACATGAATAACTGTCGATGCTTCTTGTGTCTGAAAAGTTTTCGGAAGAAGAAATATTTCATTTTCTTTTTGCTTATTAGCAAATTAATAATTAATTGATCAAATGCCAAAATTGGATATTTTTTGGAACATAGAATTAAAAGATCGAGGATTAGAGTAAATTCTGGAAGGCTCATATTTGCCAAATATAAATGTGGGTTTAGGGAGCATTTTGGGCAAAACAATTTTTGAATTTACAAAGTTCGGAACGATTGCTTTGCAAATTTTTTTTTTGGAAACCAAGTGACAAGAGTCACATGATCATCAGGTGGGAATTTTGGACAATTTATTGTTTCGCATGATTGATAGGTCAGTGGTCGACTGATATGTAAATGGGTGTGTTGTCAAATTTTGGATAAATTATTGTGGGAGCCGAAAGGGTAATTTCAATGTGACATTATAGGGGTTTTCTAAGAATAAACTTTTTTGTCTATTTGTGTATTAGCGTTTCTAAAATTAAAGGACAAATTCTATGAAATTGAAATAAAATTGACACCCATCTTGGTCTGCAAATAATGGTTCCAACACAAACAAATATACATAATGCATGGGTGTGTTTGTTTTTTTTTGTGTGTCAATCTTACAAGATTGTTGAAACCGACAATGTGCTTGTCTGGAAATAGATAGTTTCATGTGGATGGGATTGAATATCCAGAGAATCTGTAAAATAAAATAGAAATATAATTTGATTATGAAAATTATCTCTTTTGTCAAGGGAGATGGAATATAAAGATTTGATGTGCTGAGTTATGAGCAGCCATTAATTCATAGTAAAGAATAATTGTGAGTAATTTTGGGATTCCATTTTTGATAGAATTTATATGAGAATAAAAGCTATTTATGGATATGAGCTTCATAAAAAATGTGGGAGTACAAAATTAGCCAAATTTGGAAGAGGTCTTACACTGATTTACCAGAGTACTCTGCTCATGGATTTTGATATATATATATATATAAACTTGAATTTTACCAGCATATAAATTGTGCTGTATGTATGGATGTGTATTAGGCATAGATAAATAAAAAAAATAGTAAAGAAAATCTTGCTGAATTGAACTATTGTGAGTTTTAAAACAGAATGCATTGTGAATCTTAAACCAAGGGGAAGACATGAACGCGCTGTTACGTTATTTAACCTCAGAACGCGATGTTACGTGTACCTGAAACATATTTGTTAATCTGGCACACCTATATTGGCATACTGGTGTCAGTAGTACTCACTAGTTGCATAGAAATGGATGAGCAACAGTTAAGGGGGTGTAAAAACACTTACTTGGATATTTTCTACAAAAGTAGGGGTTTCAATAAGTGGTAGCTGTACATATAGGATTCATCAAATTAAGTTTTGGAGTTTAAACAAAGTCACTGGTTAACAGACGGGGAATGGATAGTAAACAATTCTTAGATGCTGGGTAAATTAAGTATGATATTACTAAGACTTATAAGAGCTATTGTTGCTTACAGCAGTTGGGAAATATTAGATCCAACATAATGAATCTATAAATGAATGTGACAGGGATAATATCCTCAATTTGTATTAATTATTTGATTGTGGGTAAAGGAATTAATTTATCGCAGTGGATTGTTAACAGCAGCCTGAAATGCCCTGAGGGTGTGCATCCATATAATTAGAAATCCTAGATTTGTTTTAAAACAAAATTTTGGTAGAGGTCTTATGTGGATGAATACTTGCTTGGTAGATAAAAAACGGTACTGCATGTTGGCAGCCACTTTTGCGGCCATTTAGGCCAAACAAATTGGGAGAAAATTGTAATAAATACGTAATTTGCAGATGAGTATTTGGGAAGTAAAAGGGAATTTATTGATTTGGGAGACATTTTTCGAAGGTTTATTAAAGTGTTGCAATATGACAGTTGGTAAGGAAAACTATTGGATGGGGAAAATTAGATCTGTTTATAAAATGAATTTGTTGACCCCTTGAAGTTAATTCTTCGAATTGTTGTTTTACTAGTATTTTGAGTTCAAATTGGGAATAGTTTGGTAGAGCTTTGGTTAAAACCTTTGGTTGCGGTATTTTGGAACAAATTGATAAACCATAGGAAGTTGATAAGAATAGAAACAAATATGGACCCAAAATAGAAAGATTTTTATGATGATATGAATAATACCGAGATTAAAAGATTGAATCAAGTAATGTTGTAAATGAGTACAGTAGAGTTAAGATAATGGCATAATGAAAATGTTATGAATTGTGTCAGTTTCACAAGATCAGTGAACTCATATCACCACAAGTTCTTTGAAAAAAAAAAAGTAGGGAGGACTATGATAATGATACATTATGCATAGTTTGTTTGTTAAGCATAATTTGTTGGGAATTAGACATTCCTGTTTGTGATTTTAATCATATACACTCATTAATTAATGCATTTATTTTCTTTGATAGTGTTAAAATAACTGCATGAGTTTAATTTTTCAAACTATACTGATTTGAAAGCAATTTTAAATGCTCTATTCTTAGTTTAGTAGTCAAATATATACCTGATTTCAATATTATTTGTGTGACGCATATAAATGAATATAACTTTTTTGAATGTTTTAAGGAAAACAACAAATTGTTGAATGTGAAACTGTTATAAGAAATATATGATTAGTTAAAATATGGTGATTTCATGATAAGATGTACCCTATCTGATTCAGTGTGTGTGGAAAGTAGATTCAGATGTGGCTGAGTAAAAGGATAAGACCAGATCACATCTCAAAGGGAGTGTTAACGGAATTGGGAAGAAGTTTGAGAAAGAAAATTTGTGGCTAAAAATGAAGTTAATCTTGGCATACACCCTCCTTCTTAAAGAATGATGAAGATATTCTCCTTTGTAAATTTGGAGACAGATGCTTACCTTCACCAAAGAAAATTTATGTGACCATTTGCCTGGATCACACTGCAACATATGGAAGAAAGGCGATCACTTATTTTTGTTCAAATGCCTCAAACATTCATCAAGTCAGCAATTGCAGGACGGCGACATCTTGCCTGCGATTTCTACTGGATGCGGTGGCGTGTGTCATTACACCACCAACATCTGGAGAGCCAGTGTGGAGCTGTAAGTGGACGGCTGTTCTTTTCTTCCACAACAGCTGTGCACGATTCTGCTGGAGGCTCCTGGTATGAACCATGGTCCTAACATCGTTGTGGATGCATCTGGCATCTCTGTTCCACATCTTGCTGGTCAAGCAACATCACATCAACACTTGCTCCATGCTCATGATGAGTGAGGAGGGCAGGTCGACTACAACTGGCCGAAGGCCTTGTTCAAATCTACTATGGCTCACAGCAAGAGTGGCAAGGATGCTACATGCAGAGCAGGGTCAGTTTGTGACCCCGCCCAGCTATCACAACAGCGAAAAATCCTACGCGAAATAGTGTAGGTGCTATGAAGACACCAGAAGAAAATGTTTCATACTTGAATGTCAAACAAGTGATCAGCCTCTTTTCTTCTTTTCAAACACAAAGTCAATATTTGTTTTGAAGCAAAATGTATTGCCAAATGTTGCAGATGCTTTATTATTTTTAAATGGTGAATTGAAATTATTGTGGTGAAGGTGAAGTGTTGTATGCTTTATGAAAATGAAATGAATCGCATTATCAATATGGAAAGAGTCAATGAATAAAGAAATGTTTTGTGATCAGGTTCTTCCAGGATGACGATGTATGTCTTGTGAAAAAAAATTGGATTACCAAATTTGTGGTTTGAATATTTAATAGGTTGATGTTTAGATTAATGGTTAATATAAACAAAAAATAAAAAATCAGGGATTGTGGAATAATATATATATTCATATATATATTGTTGCGGATATGGGATTTGGCCTCCATATCCGCTTGTAAATATTCCCCTATTTCCCCAGTCCTCCCCAACTATCCCCAATCCCCCATTCCCTAGTCCCATTGTCTGTAAACAACACTCTGTAGAACCGACCTTCCCCTTTTTCCCCCATTAACTGTCGTGCCCAGGTTCACCGCATCTCACGTAGACAACTATAGGACCTCTTGCTAGTTATTCTTAGTCTATGTCAGTTAAGGACTCGTTTCCATTAATTCTGACTCTTCGTTGCACCAGAATGTGATTGTATGGCACCAGTAGTGAGTTTAGGACCTCCCCATACCTCCTCCCATCTTCCTCATGAAACAATAGCAACAACAACAACTACAACCACAGCGGGGGCGGCGCGGCCGCGGTGCGGGGAGTGTGCGTCCTCACACCGGCTTGGTTAGCCGCCATTGCCATGTGCGCCCACGGGGTTACCACGAAGGGGCTGGCTGTCAGCTCCTCGTCAAGGGCGGAGCCCGGTAACCCCCGCACCCAATAAGAAGCAACGGGTCGATTCCATCTGGGGCGGAGCTAACGAGCCGAGGGCGTGTCACTCCCCGCCGGATATACGCAGCGACTTACCGGACGTGACGTCAGATGCGCCTCAGCCACGAAGGAGAAACAGACGCCACCTCCAGCGCGACGAGACCTCCCGCATCTCTGGACCGGACCAGGTCGATTCTGCCCCTGCGCCAAGGTGCACCTTGAGCCTCGACTACCTGCCCTTCCTTGCCATCAATCCCCGTGTGAGTCAGTCTTGTCCCGTTTATCTGTCGTCTGTCGGGGTTACTATAAGACCGTATTTAAGTGCCTACCTTCCTATGCTGTCTCTCTCGTCCTTGTAATCTAACCTCCGAAATATTATAACCTCCTCCGGAGGTCTTGAGAACTGTACCCCTGGTGTCGTGTCATTTAATCCAGCCATTGTGTCCTTTCCGTAATTGATTTAGCATAGCGCGACTCGGCCAACGTTCGAGTATAATCGGGTAAACTGTGCAGACGCGGTCATACCAAACCGCTCGGTAAACCAACATCCACAACCGCGTCTGTAACATTTTGGTGTCGAGGAGTTGGATTCGGACCTGGGACTAAATTTGTTAGGCCCAAATTTTGGAACACCAATTGTACCATTAGGGTAACAATTGGTGTCGGGAAGTGGAATTCGATCCGGAGCGCGTTTTACGCGCTCGAAATTATAACGGCGAAATTTGATTTTGTTTTACGAAAATAAAAACCCGAATTTTGAAAGTCGCGCTATGGCAGACCAAGCCGGCTGGGTTCCGGTAGAAGAGAGTGAGGCAGGGTCGATCCAGGACCAAATTGAGGGACAAGCGGAGAGCGAAGCAGTGAGGGTAGCAGACGCACGAAATGGCGCCTCGCACATGGCCACGGCGACCGCGCCCGCGACCGTGGCAGCGCCCCTGGTGGATTTGAACCTTTTCCTCCTGCAAATGAGGGCCTTTATGGAACAAATGGGAGACCAAATTGGAGGTTTGAAAAACAGTATAGAAGCTCAGGGTGAGCGATTGGAGGGCAAAATAGGGGTAATGGGAAACGAAATGGGGGCAATGAGGGACGAAGCGAGGGGTACCGGTGAGGGGTTAGACAACGGGATAAAAGAGGTGAGAAATGGGTTAATGGGGGTAGAAAACAGAATGGCCGCTCAAGAGAATCAAATGGAAGGGATGCAAAAGGGATTAGAGGGGTTAGAAAACAGTATGGAAGGCAAATTGAGGGACATGAGGGACCAAGCGGAAAGGGAAGTTAAACAAATGGAGCAGCGGATAGAGGGGGTCAGAATGGGGGTAGAAACCAAACTGGATGCTCACAGGGAGGAAATGGAGCAGATGAGGGTGGCATCTGGGCAGGAGATGCAAGTGATGGGAGAAGAGATCAGAAGAGGTGTGAGTGAGGAGGTCGGAGGAGTGCGCGAGGAGGTGAGGCACTGTAAGGAGCACATGGAGAAGGAGGTGAGAAAGGGGACTGTAAAGTTACAAGGGGGCATAGAGGACCTGACGCAGGAGGTGGAGCAGCTGACGGTGGGACAGACGGAGTTAGTGGAGCAGGTACAAAGGAACACTGCGGTAATAGGAGGGTTAAAAGCGACACAAAATGACCTAAAAAATGACTTGGTAGCGACGAAGAGGGAATGTCAGATGGTACGTGAGGGATTGACAACGAGGTTGGACGAGGTGATAGAGGTAATGGAGACGAAGGACCGGCAGGTGAGGACGCACATGGAAACGGTCAAGGTAGCCTTGGAGGACGAGCTTGAGGAGACGTACCGGGGAATAAAAGAGGTGAAGCAGAAATTAGAAGAAGTGGAAGAAGGGGTGAGCGAAATTAAGAAGCGACGGAGAGGGGATAAGAAAGAGATAAAAGAGGAGATAAAAGAAGTGGTCCAAAGTCTGTGTTTGGATCGTGATGATGTGCTCATTAACCGGATGAGGGATTCACAGGTGATGGAGGAGAAGCGAAGAGGAAGAGGACCCGGTGTAAGTGGTGACCAATATGGTCGTGCGTATGATGCGCCAGGGGATTTAATAAGCTTGGGGGTCGAGATAGACCCGGGTGTTCGTGAGAGGCCAAGAGTGAGGTGTATGGCTGGTCCGGAGGGTATGGAATGAGAGGTGCGAGGTGTGGGTGAGCAAGGTTGTGGTGGTATGGAATGGGTAGCGGGTTGCGGAAGTGTGACCCATGCATCGACACCAACGGGGGTAGTTGTTAGAGGGACCGGGGAGGCACGAGAGCCCCTTGGGGGTAATGTACTGTGGGGGCCCGGCCGGTTCGGCCCCGCGCTGACCCCGCAAGGGGCGACGCACGGGGTCCGGCAGGCGGGCGACGACTCACATACAAGGTGGTCCCACAAGGTCCCACTCGCGCCGTATGACGGTGGGTAAGGGTGGCATCCCTGCCACCCTTCCCATGAGTGGGGGCAAATGCGCACTAGATTATGGGGTTTATGGCAGTGAAAACTAGCCCGGGTGGGTTAGGTTATATTGATAGGGATCTAGCGAAGATGACGTTAGGTAACGTTAAGGTTAGTTAGTGACTGATACCTGTAGTGGGGACGCAGGTAGATTAGTATGGATGATAATGACGTGGGAGCGCAATAGTTTAAAGGGACGACTGGGAAGCGCAAGTTTCAGAGGGGAGTAGTTAGCTGAGATGATGCCGTGTGTGTGAGGATTGAACAGGTGAGGATTGAACAGGTGTGATCGAACAGGTGTGATTGCACAGGTGTGCAACTGGACAGGTGTGTGGAGCAATGGATGAGTAGTGAGTGTGGTGGATCAGCGCGAAGGCGCTTGGGGAGAGAAGGGTGCAGGTGGCACCAGGTGTGAGAGCACAGGTGTGCAAGTACAGGTGTGTGGAATACATGGAGTATTGGAATGAGTGGTGTGGAGAGAGTTGGAGTAAGTGGTACGGAGTGGTGTGCATGGTGCGAAGGTGTGAATGGGGGAAGAGTGGACCCCCATCACGGATACCCGGGGCGGGTAGTGTAAGTGTTAGGTAGAGGGTATAGGTAAATTGTGGTTGGATATTGGCATTTGTGGTGCGGTTGCAGAATGGTATTGTGGATGGGTGCATTAGTGTTGTGGAAATGGCTGGGCGTGTAGCCTGTTAGTGTGTGTAGTTGGTTGGGCACTCCACCACTGTGAGGATGTCGGCCAGGTGAGGCCGCAGGTGGGCTCTGGGAGCCGTTAGTGTCAGTGGGGCCCGAGGATCCGGAGGACGGACCCGGGTAGCCCAGTGCCAGAGAGGGCACCGAGTGGGGAGAGCGCCAGAGGGCCTTCCCCTGGTAGTTAGGTTAGGGTAAGGAGCAGGTAAGCTCGGAGGCAACTGCAGTGGTGGAGGTGTGCAGGTGGGTAGACCCGCTGGGAGAGGTACACGCCACAGCCCAGAAATTGTGCGAGGGCACCCGGAGATGAATCGGGGGAGTGAGACCCCAAATTGAAAAGCACCACAGTTTGGTCAATGGGAATTGGTTTTTAGAACCCATAGTGTAAGTTGGCCAATGGATTGGCAGGGAAAGACCCCGGGTAATGTAAAGTTGTTAAAGTCATTTAGGAAATAGTTAGGATTGATGAACCTGTCGCACCATACGCAGCCACTTACCTGTGGTGATGATGATGACTCCACACTAAAGGTGGGCGCGATTCGGAAAATTTTAAGTCCGCTTACCGCTTATCCGCTCCGCCAGCCCGTGTAGTCCGATTCGCTTTTCCGCTTCAGCGGCCAAAAATCTTAGTCCGCTTACCGGTTATCCGCTTATCCGCTTCGATTCGATTTTTTAAAAAGCGCTTCGACGTTTTTAAAGCGATTTTTGACGTTTCTAAAGGGAATTTAATGCTTTTTAAGCCTAAATAGCCATTTCTAACTACTACAAAGACAAACAAAGCTTTTAAGATCAAAAATATACATTTTTATTTAAATAAAATTTATTCAAAATTTATTGAAATAAAGTTTTCCATTCGACTCTACTCTACTCTACAGTTAATTTAAATATAATTTTAATATATGCAAGTTACATTAAAGAAAAATCAATTTGCCCATCCTTTCTTTGACAAGAGAGTCTACTAGTCAACAGACTAGCAGTCTGTTGACTAGTCCTCGTCTTCCTCCTCCACCTCGTGGGCCTTCTTGAGGATTTGGAGGTTGCCCTTCATGAAGACGAGGGCCTCGAAGTTCGGTGCAGCCAGGGCCGACCTCTTAGGCTTGAGGATGTCCGACCCGTAGCTGAACACGCGCTTGACCGAGGCAGAGCTCGGGAGCGACCGGGTTGTGGATGTCGCTGTGCTGGGACTGCTGGTTTGCGTCGCTCGTGTGCCTGTCCCTGGCACTGCCGCTGGGCTGGAGAGTCAGAAATCTCTCCATCTTGACGTTATTGCCGCTCTAGCGTCCAATAAAATATTCAGTTTTCACTTATTATTCACTTAAATAAATATTCACAATTCTAGAGTAACGGCTCAGGCTAACAGCTGATTTGGCGAATCGCGATGCGCTTTAATTTTTCGGTAGTCCGCTTACGCTTATCCGCTTCGGTTTCCGGGGGTTGTTCCGATTCGCTTATCCGCTTCGAAAACGTTAGTCCGCTGCAGCGGATAAGCGGATAAGCGGACTTTCGAAGCGGACCGCCCACCTTTGCTCCACACCTGTGTTTTCTTTTGTTCTGTGTGCAGGAAATGAGAATTGCTGTGAGGATTTGTGAGACGCATCACGACGTGGATGAGACATTGGGGTGATTCCATCTCTCCCTCCTTAGGAGGGACTGATGATGAATTGGTAATGGCAAATTATGATGTTGAGTTGGAGATGGCAAATTTTGATGAGAGTTGAAAATGGCAAATTTGATTGGTTAGGAGGGAGAGAAGACGAATTTGGTTTATGGGAGGAACGGGGAAGACAGTAGGGACGTTTGTTGATTTGTAAAATAGATGTTTATGGGTAGTGTTGTGTTTTGTGGATACAGTAAGGGGTAAGGGAGGGGCCATGTAGGTTACCTGGTGGGGGGGGGGGGGGCGTACGGTAGGAACGTACCTGTCTCACCTGGTTCCCATGTGCCCCCAGTGTGCATCATCTTGTATTGCGTGCAGTTTTGCGCCCTTACCACCTTACTCACTTGTCTTCTTCTTTTGTCTCCCACCTCCGAGGATCTGGCTGTGGGGCAGAGAGAGAGGAGAGAGAGGTGCTGGCTCCGCAGTTGTGGGCCTGCACTTTCGCTGCTTGCTGCCTGGATCGATACACCATATGGACCGCAATTTTGGTGGCCACCCACAATGGACCGCAGTTCTTTTGCGGCCAAGCACCACCCGTGGATGGACCTCTGGGTCAACGTGGCACCTATGCCATACAGGTGAACCACTAATAGTTAGCCCCCTGACGGCCACAATAAGGAAATGGACGCGGTTGGCGCCTTTCTTTATTTTCTAAGGAAGCTCGAAGGCCAAGCACTACACGAAGGCAAGACCAGCGGCAGAACATCGGCCGGCTGCGACACCACACCATGATTATTAAACATTTTATTGGTGCACCGGATGGTGCTGACTGTGTGATGGGGTGGTGCTTTTGGTGCTTGGAAGGGGTGCTCTGCACATTATTAAAGGCCGTAAGGCCACAGAGCACTCGTGGGTTGGTGTATCGATGCTGGCATGCGTGCTCTCTCTATGCATAACATCTGCATGTGTTCCTCCAAAAACAGGTCCTGGATCGTAGTGTAAATATCAGCGTAGTCTTGTAAATAATGCTCCCTACCGGCTGTATGTTTAGTTTGCGAATTCTTTCCGCGATTCGGTTATCCTGTGGGTGTGTTTCTGTGAGGAGAAGGGTGCAACGTCGCAGGGGGACATATTTACTCATTTGTGAATATCTGCAAAACTGTCGCACTCAGGGTAGAGTTAATAGTAGAGGGAACTACATCTGAGTGCCACACTAAAATAGGTAAAAATTTATCGGGTCGGGACGCCCCGAGGGTAGAGAAGGGTGCAATGTTGCGGATATGGGATTTGGCCTCCATATCCGCTTGTAAATATTCCCCTATTTCCCCAGTACTCCCCAACTATCCCCAATCCCCCATTCCCTAGTCCCATTGTCTGTAAACAACACTCTGTAGAACCGACCTTCCCCTTTTTCCCCCATTAACTGTCGTGCCCAGGTTCACCGCATCTCACGTAGACAACTATAGGACCTCTTGCTAGTTATTCTTAGTCTATGTCAGTTAAGGACTCGTTTCCATTAATTCTGACTCTTCGTTGCACCAGAATGTGATTGTATGGCACCAGTAGTGAGTTTAGGACCTCCCCATACCTCCTCCCATCTTCCTCATGAAACAATAACAACAACAACAACTACAACCACAGCGGGGGCGGCGCGGCCGCGGTGCGGGGAGTGTGCGTCCTCACACCGGCTTGGTTAGCCGCCATTGCCATGTGCGCCCACGGGGTTACCACGAAGGGGCTGGCTGTCAGCTCCTCGTCAAGGGCGGAGCCCGGTAACCCCCGCACCCAATAAGAAGCAACGGGCCGATTCCATCTGGGGCGGAGCTAACGAGACGAGGGCGTGTCACTCCCCGCCGGATATACGCAGCGACTTACCGGACGTGACGTCAGATGCGCCTCAGCCACGAAGGAGAAACAGACTCCACCTCCAGCGCGACGAGACCTCCCGCATCTCTGGACCGGACCGGGTCGATTCTGCCCCTGCGCCAAGGTGCACCTTGAGCCTCGACTACCTGCCCTTCCTTGCCATCAATCCCCGTGTGAGTCAGTCTTGTCCCGTTTATCTGTCGTCTGTCGGGGTTACTATAAGACCGTATTTAAGTGCCTACCTTCCTATGCTGTCTCTCTCGTCCTTGTAATCTAACCTCCGAAATATTATAACCTCCTCCGGAGGTCTTGAGAACTGTACCCCTGGTGTCGTGTCATTTAATCCAGCCGTTGTGTCCTTTCCGTAATTGATTTAGCATAGCGCGACTCGGCCAACGTTCGAGTATAATCGGGTAAACTGTGCAGACGCGGTCATACCAAACCGCTCGGTAAACCAACATCCACAACCGCGTCTGTAACAATATTAATATATGTTAATATTGCTAAAAACAGTTAAATTGCATCTCAATGTGATCTTGTGTAAAATGGGTTTTCAAACCGTGCAGTCTGGCAAAGCCTTGGAACCGAAGAGATAACCTTTGTCCCATAGATGGAGAACACCAGGCTTGAGTGTTTACTTAAGCCAAAAGGTGGAGGCATTAGTCAGAGAGTGGAATTGTGTAGGACAGAGAAGGTTGACATAAGCGGAGATAAGTGACCTATGGTATGCCTTGAGTGACCGATAACGAAGAGCAGATGGGTCTTGGCACCAGGAAGACAGGCTGCTGAGTTCTGTGTTGATCTCTGAATTCTAATCCCACTACATCAAAGGAGCGAAGGTCTAGTTAAGCACCAATGCTCCGAAAGAAGACTGGTCATCTGAAGAAGCAGAACGAGAGGGGAGAAGGTTTCTTCAAGCGACGCGTTATATCTTAGTTCGATTTTGTGTAACAAGTTTCCCTCCTAATTCGGAATAAACCTTGGCTCGAAGAGACATAACAAGTTATTTTGTATCTGAGTTTCATCTCAAATTATTACCTTCAGGGTTCAGTAAAAAGTTCCCTGACACCACGAAGTAATTCAAAACACCTCACCACCAAGTAATTCAAAACACCTCACTACCAAGTAATTCAAAACACCTCACCACCAAGTAATTCAAAACACCTCACCATCAAGTAATTTAAAACACCTCACAGCCATAAAACACGTAATAAAAACACCTCCACCACAAAATTAAAAACACCTCACCACCACGAAATTGAAAACACCTCACAGCCATAAAACACATAATAAAACACCTCACAGCCATAAAACACGTTATAAAAACACCTCACAGCCATAAAACAGTTAATAAAAACACCTGACTGCCATGAAATTAAAAACACCTCACCACCATGTCATTTAAAAACACCTCACCACCAAGTAATTCAAAACACCTCACCACCACGTAATTCAAAACACCTCATCACCAACTAATTCAAAACACCTCACCACCACATAATTAAAAACACGTCACCACCAGGTAATTATAAATACCTCACCACCACGTAATTCAAAACACCTCACCACCATGTGATTTAAAAACACCTCACCACCATGTGATTTAAAAACACCTCACCACCATGTGATTTAAAAACACCTCACCACCATGTGATTTAAAAACACCTCACCACCACATAATTCAAAATACCTCACCACCACGTGATTCAAAACCACCACAACGTCATTAAAAACACTTCACAACCACGGAAACAAAAGTATGAGGGAGTCGTTAAGTGACAACACAGACACTGCCCAGATGTGTAGATATATATATAGATGACTGTACCCGAGTTTCCGTTCTGTCATGGTTTAAACCAATCATAATTCAAACAATTATTTTGCACAAATGTATTTGTAATATACGTGATATCACATTTTATAAACAATTGAAGTTGAAAAATAAAAATTTTCCCAAAAAATTCCAAAAAGAATTTTTTTAAAAATTGGAACATTTTTCAAAAAACATATACCCTTAGGACATATCGACGGGAGAGATATGTGCATACCAGAAGTTTGGTACGATTTCACAAAAGTTTGAGAAAGTAGTTCAGTGACAACACAGGACAGACGCTGCACAGATATATATATAGATGACCGTACCCGAGTTGCCGTTTTGTCATGGTTTAAACCAATCATAATTCAAACAATTATTTTGCACAAATGTATTTGTAATATACGTGATATCACATTTTAGAAACAATTGAAGTTGAAATAAAAAAATTCCCAAAAAAATTACAAAAAAAAAAAAAAGAAAATTGGAAATTTTTTAAAATAAAATACCCCTAGGACATACCGACGGGAGAGATATGTGCATACCAGAAGTTTGGTACGATTTCACAAAAGTTTGAGAAAGTAGTTCAGTGACAACACAGGACAGACACTGCACAGATATATATATATATACATACATATATATATATATATATACACAAAGAATTAAGTTAAGCACCCCCCCCGTTTTTTTACAACCTCGCACATTACAAGTTTGTTGTCGTCAAAACAGTGTAATATACCCATGTTATTGCTATATTTTCTGGAGAAGTGATATTATGGTCACATAAAAACATAACAATCATGCCGTTTTCAATATTTTATTCTGAATAATTTAAGGTGAAATTTTTTGGGAATTTTAGGCATATTTTCACCTCAATTTAAGTATGGAGCTATAGGTCCATCACGGACAGTGTGGATGACGTTTATGTTTTCTAACGTACAGTCATTGTTCTGAGAAGACCTCTAGCGATCTTTGCGTCAATAACGTGTGTAGGACCCACGTGATCGGATCACTGACTCAACCCTACGTCTCATAGACCCTGTAAGCCGTCGTATGCGTTGCTGTGGCAGGTTGTTCCATTCCCGATGTAATGCACGTTCCAATTCATCCAGATTGGCTATTGGAGGGACCATCTTCGCAATTTGTCGTCCCAACATGTCCCGAACGTGCATTACATCGGGAATGGAACAACCTGCCACAGCAACGCATACGACGGCTTACAGGGTCTATGAGACGTAGGGTTGAGTCAGTGATCCGATCACGTGGGTCCTACACACGTTATTGACGCAAAGATCGCTAGAGGTCTTCTCAGAACAATGACTGTACGTTAGAAAACATAAACGTCATCCACACTGTCCGTGATGGACCTATAGCTCCATACTTAAATTGAGGTGAAAATATGCCTAAAATTCCCAAAAAATTTCACCTTAAATTATTCAGAATAAAATATTGAAAACGGCATGATTGTTATGTTTTTATGTGACCATAATATCACTTCTCCAGAAAATATAGCAATAACATGGGTATATTACACTGTTTTGACGACAACAAACTTGTAATGTGCGAGGTTGTAAAAAAACGGGGGGGGTGCTTAACTTAATTCTTTGTGTATATATATATATATATATATATATATATATATATATATATATATATATATATATATATATATACATATATTATATATATATATATATATATATAAATAAATATATATATATGTGGGGGTTCAGACCCCACCCCCACCTCCCCCCTTGTGTTCTATTATCGTTTTTTTTTTTTGTTTTTTTTGTTTTTTTTGTATACAAGATCGAGGCTCGTGAAAGAGCGAACATTAATCACACAGAAAGACAAACCGACACATAAAACATATAACATAGGGAGCGGTAGACAAGATGGGGAGAGAGGGGGAAGGACACAAACACAACATTTGAGAGCAGGGACCGAGAGACATGGAGACATCGAGAGATCTGAGAGAGGGCGAGGGCTTTGGGGGGTGGGGGGGCGTGGGAAGGGGGCAGTGGGAGAGGTATAAAACATATGGACACTGCCAGGACTTCCAGGAAAGAAGTTGGAATTTCAAACAAGGTGGATCTGGGGTGAATTCGCGGGGGTAGAAAAGATCAAGGTTTTGGATGGGGGAAGATAAGAGATGGTGGTGAACAGCTGTTTTAAAGACCTGGAGGGAGGAGTGGGATTGAAGGGAGTGAGGGAGTTTGTTCCAGAGGCGGGAGAAAAGAGGAATGAAAGAGTGAAGGTGAGCGGAGAGCCGAGATTTCGGCAGTTTAACCATCAGAGGGTTGCTGGCAGATCTTGTGCGACCTGTAGGAATATTTGGGGGACAGAGCACAGAGAGAGCTGGGGGTGCAAGGCCGGAGAGGAGTCGGTAGAAGACAGAAAGACCACCTACCTGCCTGCGGTGAGTGAGTGAAAGGCCCTCAGAGATAGCTTCATCGCGGGAGATTCCAATAATTCTGAAAGCTTTGGTTTCAACAGCGTGAAGCCGAGCTAGGTGTGAGGCAGGAGCACCAGCCCATAGGGGAGAACAGTATTCCATTGAGCTGCGGATGAAAGCCTTGTATGTGGTGAGGAGCTCAGGTGTGCCGAGGAAGGACTTCGCACGACGGAGGATGCCCAGTCGGCGACTGGCTTTGGAGGCCAGCTTGGAAATGTGGTTTTCCCAAGAAAGATCATGGCAGATAGTGAGACCCAAAATCTTGAGCGACAGAACTTCTTGGAGAGGATTGTTGAGAAAGTAGATGGGAGGGTTGTCCAGTCGATCTTTTCGGAGAGACATAGTAAGAGTGTGAGATTTGTCAGGATTGAAAGACATGTTCCACTTGTTTGACCAGTCTGTGATTTTGTCCAGGTCTTCAGAGAGTGAGGAGGCAGCAGACTGCCGATCTGAGGGAAGAGGAATGGAGCGGCAGAGAGTGGAGTCATCAGCAAAGAGATAGAGAGGATTTTCGAGAGAGTCAGAGAGATCATTGATGAAGACCAGAAAAAGCACGGGGCCCAGAACACTGCCTTGGGGAACTCCAGCCTGAACAGGAAGAGGAGATGAGAGAAACCCATTCAGGGCCACACGTTGACGACGACTAGAGAGGAAGTCCGCCAGCCATGCGTGGAGATTTCCATGGATACCAAAGGAGGAGAGTTTGGTGAGCAGAGCGGGGTGCCAGACCGTGTCGAAGGCACGTGATATGTCGAGGGAGACAGCTCTAATTTCCTGTTTGGCATTGAGGACCTCCATCCATTGTTGAGACAGCAGAAGCAGCATGTCCAGAGTAGAGTGACCTGGTCTGAAACCAAATTGATGATCAGAGATCAAGCCATTGGAGAAGAGGAAAGATTTCATATCAGAAGCAATGATGGATTCCATGACTTTGCTGATAATTGGGAGAAGGCTGATTGGTCTGTAGTTGCTAGGATCTGTTTTTGCACCTTTTTTGTGCAAAGCGGTGATGTTGGCTGATTTCCAAGCAGATGGCAGTTGACCTTGAGCAAAAGAGAGGGTGAAGAGAACAGAGAGAGGGTGAGATAGAGCAGCAGAGCAGGATTTTAGGACCCGTGGGCTGATGCCGTCGGGTCCAGTTGCAGAATCAGAGTCGAGGGTTGACAGAGACTTTTCCACCTTGTCAGGAGGAAAGGACACGGAGTCCAGGAGCAGCAGGGTACGACTGGGTATGGTGGGTACAGAGAGGGATGGGTTTGGGACACAAGATTTAGAGGCAAACACAGAGTTGAGGCATTCAGCTTTTTCACGTGCGGAGTCAGCTGTGTAGCCGTTTGAGGTAAGGGAGGGGATGGAGGGGGAACAAACACCAGAAACGGATTTGACCAGACGCCACCAGGATTTGGAAGAGGGAGACAGATAAGAGAGTTCGGTCTTGAGAACGGAGAGATATTGTTTCCTGGCTCTCCTGAGGGTGGACACACACTTGTTTCGGGCTTTGTGAAAGGAAATGAGATTTCCTTCCGTTGGATTTGCTTTCCAGGAGACGAAGGCAAGTTGTTTCTGGGCAACAGCCTCACCACAAGATTCCGTGTACCATGGACGGGAGGAAGGGTATGACAACTGAAGACGAGATGGGATAAATCTGTGCATGAGAGAGAGCAATTTACTTTGGAAGAATTCCCAGGATGAGTTGATGTCAGAGGTGGTAGAGATGGGAGACCAGTCCAGATGATTGATGGCTGCTTGAAGACCGTGCCAGTTGGCCTGAGTGAAATGCCAGACTCGTCGACGCTGAGCAGGCTCCCTGAGGATGGTCAGAGAGATGTCCACTTTAACAAGGACATGATCAGATGATCCGATCGGAGCAGAAGAAGAGCAGCAGACATTTTCAGGGAAGTTAGTCATAACCAAGTCCAGAAGAGAAGATGTTCCGTTGACTGAGATCCGGGTCGGGAAATTGACAGATTGTGTCAGTCCCAGTGAGTCGCAGAAGTCCTTTGCTGAGGAGCCATGGCTGGTGAGAGAGGTACCCACACCCAGCCAACTGGCATGATGACAGTTGAAATCACCACATATGAGGAAGAGAGAGTTGGGATGAGTAGATAGAAGTTGGTCCATATCATCAGACAGCGAGATGTAGATGGAGTCATCACTGTTTGGTGGACGGTACAACACACATATGAACAAGAGGTGGGAGCGAAGGGGAAGCCGTAGCCAGAGGTATTCCTGGGGGTGAGGTGGAGAGAGTGCAGTGCAGGGCGAGTGAGGAAGAGAGTTTTTGATAAAGATAGCAACCCCGCCTCCAGGACGAGGCTCAGGTCTATCATACCGGAGGAGGGAGTAGCCCGGGAGAGATACTATGGAATCAGAGACATCATAAAGGAGGAAAGTTTCTGTTAAGCAGATCACGTCTGGTTTGACAGAAGCAACCTGTATGGAGAGATCAGTTAAGTTTGAACGAAGGCCCCGGATGTTTGAGGTCCATACCGTTAATGAAGAGGAAGGTGGAGCATCAGATACAGAACAGGGGGGAGGAGGGGTAGGGTAAGATGTGGAAGAGGTGGAAGAGGTAGGGAGAGCTGTTGAAGGTGTGTCAGAGATTTCAGAATAGCTCGGAGAAAGGGAAGGATGGGGCGGACAAAAGGTTTGATGGTGATTGGGTGAGCCACAATGAGGTGTTATTTGAGGAGGGGGAAGAGCGAGGCAGAAGGTTGGGGGAGATGGAGGTGAGAGTTTGAAGGGGGAAGAAGCGGGGAGGACGCTTTGAGGAGGGGGAGTGAGAGGGGGGAAATTGAGAAGCAATGAGGGTGGGGAGATTTGAAGGGGAGGGGTGAGGGGGGAGTTTGGGAGGGAAGGGACAAGGGGAGGGATTTGAAAGGGATGGGATATGGGGGAGATTTGGAGGGGAGGGGTGAGGCAGGAGTCTAGGAGGGGAGGGGCGAGGGGGCGTCTTGGCGGGGAGGGGTGAGGGGGTAGTTTAGGAGGGAGGGGGCAAGGGGGGAGATTTGAAAGGGATGGGTGATGGGGAAGATTTGGAGGGGAGGGGTGATGGGGAAGATTTGGAGGGGAGGGGTTATGGGGAAGATTTGGAGGGGAGGGGTGAGATTGGATTTTTGAAAGTGTACGATTTATGGGAAACGAACATTTATTGCAAAATGAGTTTCTTGTGACCTTCGAGTTAAAAATACGTTTAAGGACGCTGGATGGAGGATGGAGTGCAGGAGAGTTTAGGGAATGTAGAAAAAAGGCACTATAGGAGATGGATATTTTTTTTGGGATGAATTGATTTGGTGAGCAAGTCGAAAGCAGCCTTTTAAAGAAGAAGAAGAAAAAGGTGTTATAATAAAATATGACGGAATACATAACTTGAGGGGAAAGTGTAAACATTGAAGGTTAATGAGTGAAAACTATCTGGGGAAATGGGGGAGAAACACGTGGACGAAGAACGAACGAACGAATAAGAATGAATAAACGAATGAGAACAGAGAAGGAAATGTTATTTTTTTTTTTATTTTTTTTTTTTTTTAGTTGAGATTTACACAAGGAAGTAGGCTATGGGTGAAAAGACTGGGAATACAGAGAACGAAAGTTATTGGATCACAAACGACGGACCACTGAGAGAAAAATAAAGCCTCAAGGTTGTACAGTGCACACTGTACAAGGCCTTGCTCGCGACACGGCAAACAGACGATCAATTTATGAAAGATAAACACCGAGAAACAACCAAAGTTGCACACAATAACTTCACACACCGAAAGATAAATACAGTTTCGACAAAATACAATTGTGAACAGACTTAACTTCGAAAAACGTGGAGACCGTGTGGAGCTTCGAAAATCCCTGCCGCCGTCTCCAAGATCTCGCGAGATCTCAAGTAGATGGTCTCAAGTAGATGATCTCAAGTAATAGTTTGACCTATTACCAAGTATAAACAAGAAAATGTTCTGTTTTTGATTGATTTATGTATCCTCATAATACTTTCATGTTCTTTGGAAACCTGTTATCCCAGTATTAGGCGAAAGATGTTGCTCAATTACCAAAAATAACTAATTTGTATGTGTTGCTTTGTAAACCTTATCCATTATATTTCCTGTTAAAGAATTAAGTTACTGTGATGGCATGTTCTCTTACTGTCGAAATATTTCTTTGGAAACTTGTTATAAAAAGTTATATGCTTTGTAAATCCAGACCCTGATGATATAATCCCTCTGTGAAGACCAACCTATCTTTCCCAGTCCCCCTTAAGGGACTGCGTTATATCACTTTCATGTTTGACATTTTTACGACTTGCTGAACTCCCCCAAAAATCAGGTTTCTAGAAAGTAGTCAACATGTTGTTTGACCCTTTAATGACCTTGGAGACCACTCTGTCTTTCCTTTGTCTCGAGAGCTAAAACCACACCCCAATATTCCCTTTATAAAATGAAAGGCTTGACCGAATTATTTCAGAGCATCATGTTGGAATCCTGGTCCTTGTGGGCCTCAGTTTTATGCATTTTGCTTTCCACAAGCTTGTGTGTTTGATTAATCAAATAAATATCTCAGTTGTTCCTTCTCTCAATCATGAGTCTTGAGTCCTAAGTCACGGATCCATCAAATGGTGAGCCAGGCAGGAGATCAGCTCCGGCAGACTCGGGACGCGGCTCCAGGCGCGAGTGAGTGGGAAAAAACACCAGCTGGTTTGATCGGTCTGGGTGAGGTGAGCCTTGGGTTTATTTTGTTATAGACTGGGATGTTAGGCTAAATTGGAACTCACTCTGTCGCTCGGTGTCGTTTGCCTGTTTCCTGCTCGAGCCTGATCCTCGAACAAAATTTAAGAACGAGCCGTTTTTGGGCTCCAGAACAACTGAGCTGTTTATAGGATTCGTCAGGGTAACGTTACGGGACGGGAGAGTAAGGTGCCCCAAGTGGGCGCCGAGGATAAGGAATAGATTGGTTTCGAAAGTAAGGTTAGAAGCGTCATAAGGACGCCGGCAAAAGTAAGGTACAGTTAGCATATATGCGGGAGAGATCTCTGATTAGGCGGCTATATGCGGGAGAGATCTCTCGGGAATAAGGAGTAAGGTTGCCTGATTACCTGGCGGTTAGCTGGACAGGTAAGATACGGTTAGCACACAGAAAGTTGAGATGAGGTGGTCGAACCTCTTCAGGAGTTATGTTAGAGAGCTGAGATGAGGTGGGCGTACCTCTGGAGTTAGGCTAGAGGGCTGTGAGGCGGGCGAGCCTCTCGGCTCTCGATGGCCTGAGGAAGCAGGCAAACTAATTGCATGTGCAGGATGAGGCGATTAAGGAAATAAGATAGGTAAGCGAGCCAGGGAGCGACCAATGTCGCTCGTTGAAGATCAAGACCCGTGGAGGGGTTAGGTAGATCAAACCCCTACCCCCCAAGCCCTAAGCTCTGTCCCGGGGCTTCAGGCAACACACCCTGCGCAGCGAGCCCCGCCTGACCCCCCCCCCTTCCCCTGCCTCAACCTTCTCACCCCTTTCCTCCCCTTGTCCCAAAAATCCCCTTCTCCTCTGAATGAAATGAGACGTATACGAATGAATGGGAATTGCTGCACAAGATGCTCTGAAATTGATGGGTATGCATGAATCCACGTGTGCTGTAATGTATGCGGTTAGTGTCAAGTTGGTCGGATATAAGGAAACACATGAAATGCGAGCCGGTTTGACAGTCACGTGGTATGAGGAACATGAACGAATGTGGATTTTGATGACCACTTGATGTGCAACACCACTGTGTGGGCTTCGAATCATTGTGATTGGCCGCATGCGGTGCGGGAATCCAGACCGGGATTGCCGATTCTGGCATCCATCCGAGGGTCCTGGTGATGTTCGGTAATTGACGTGTGTATTTTTATTTGTTTGGGAGGAGAGGCGAACGGATGGTCTGGCGGTTCTTTTATGGTGTGCGAGCGGGCACATTGAAGTGTGTGAGGGGAGATTCAGTCGGCTTGGGGTTGGTGTAGACCTGGGTGTTCGTGAGAGGCCGCTGGTAAGGTGTGCGACAGGTACAGAGTGTGACAGGAGAGGATGCAATCAACGATTATATTGTGTATTGGCGACTCGTGTATTGGTATATCCCTGAGGCAGCTCACCTTTAGGATGATGTTATGTCACGTTTTGATGATGATGATGATGATGTGATGTGCATTTTGGGTCAGAGAGGTCAAGGGTCAAAGATCCTGTTTTTTGCGATGATTACGAGCTAGGGATGAGTTAATGACCAGCTGATTGACAGCTAACTATGTTGACAGCTCAATGTTTTGACAGCGGACTGTTATGACAGCTGTCAAACTCGTTTCACGTCCCGACGCGAGGTAAACCCCGCCGTGAACGCGAATAGAGCGGCATGCAGGCTGGTTGCCGCGGCAACGGCCCTCGCAGGAAAACGCGAGGCGGGAGTGTTGGGATTCGTGTGGAGGCACGAGGGTGCGCGCCGGGACGGGGGGGCGGCGTGGCGTCGCCGCATTGAGTTGGTTGTGCCAGGTCGATCGGCGATCTCTGAATTTAAATCGGATTTTTGTCGTGTGTATTGTGCATTCGTCATTGACGTGTGTGTGTCGATTTTAGCGTCTATCCGAGGACCCTGGCGACGTTCGTTTAATTAAAGTTCTGTTGGTGTGGAATGCTGTCAGAGGTGCGAAATACACACCTTTGATCTGGAGGGGAGGTATTTTGGTAACTTACTTCCGTGATTTCCGTTTCATTGGATGGGAATTGGGAAATGCGAGCCCTGCCAGGGTTTTGAGTTTGTTGAATTGGGTTCGGAGCATGGGATTTGCTCAGAGTGCCGGTGATAACTTGCCTACTCTCAGAGGGGATGTGTCCCGCACAGGGGGAGAATACTGCTATGAGGTTGCTCGGATGATGTGTGCCCAGATGCATTGTGGGTCATTGCGACTTTGCTGAATGTCGGTGAGCAAGGGAGACATTCGTGTGTGTTTTATGCGGTGTGCTGGACGCCATGTCAGAATGGTGGGCGCCTGCGACATGCCATGCATTGTAAATTGTAATAAGGAATACATTGTTTAAGATGGAATAACAGGAAGTCTTGTTCATACAGTAAATGAGGTACAGTGTAAATGATGAGATTCAGAGAGATCTCTGATTGAGGTAGATGAGGTTGTCTAGAGCAGATGAAATATAGAATAGCAGTTGCAAGATCGAGGTGCGGAGTGGCGGCTGGAAGATGCATCGATGCATTTGTGTTGATCGATGCGCCGGACATTGGCTTTGCTGGCGAGCGATGCTGGTAAGATTTAGTTATGAAAATGCATGTGGTTCTAAGGGCAGATAATGTGGGACAAGCTGCCTCACGGGCGCTGCAGGGAGAGTATTGGAAATTCAACAAGATTCTGTGTTCAATAATTTGAGCAGAAATGTCGCGTTTTCAACCGAACGCTCATCCGAGGGATGAAAACGGTCGAGGTTTCAACTGTCGGTATGTGTTGTGGTTCACGCCGGGCGAATGATGTGTGGATGGGTTGCGTAATGGCTAATGCATCTTGGAGATGCATCGGTGCAAAGACACAGGGAAGGTGCTGAGAGTGACACGGAGCACGAGTTGGTTGTGGCAGGTGCGAGAGGATGCACACCTGGAATGAAAGAATGCACGCTTGAGTTGGTAGTAGAGCACGTGATTGGGTGTGCGGAGGAGTTGTCACAGAGGAGTGGGCGCGAGGAGATGTGTTGAGGAATGTGCCGAGCGAGCACACGTGCGAAAGGTGTGCACCAGGTAGGGAGGGTGCTGTGGTCAGGTGTGTAACGAAGCTTGGGAGCGGAATGTGTGTACCTGGGAGGATATTGTTCCAGGCACGGAGATGGTAGAGCACGCCTCCCAAGAGAGGCTGTGGGATTTTGGCGGGAGTTCTTGCAGAGGCAAGATGCACCTTTCTTCGTTTGAAATTTGACCTTTTTTTGAAGTTCATTTGACCTATGTTTGAGAATGATTTGAGATCATGGGAATGATTTGGAATGGGAATGAGGTCAGAGTGAATTCGCTAGCCTTGAAAGGGCGACAGGCTGAGTCAATCTATTGGGTGTTAGTTCAACGAATTGTTATAGAAGTTAAATCGGAAAAAGGAACAATATATTGTTGGTTAAAACTGAAATTGTGGACGTAATTTGTGGATAGAAGAATATCGATTTCTGAAATTTGTTATAGTTGTGGTTGACGTTTTAATAGGTGATTCAGGGGACTCGGGAAATAAACAGATTTCCGGTGCCGACCGGAAGCGTCAGTTAAAGTATGCTTTGAATTTAATTCAATCGTGCTGTGAGTACAGTGATGAGTTTGATCGAGCTCTGGGGTTATTCACGTTACATGGAGGACATTTGAGAGGGTGCGAGGAGATGCAAGTAGCATGGTCCAAGTCGTGGTATCAAAAGGGTTGGTACCTTTTTGTAGAGGGTGGGTGCCCAAGTGCATTGTGGGTTATCATAACTTGCCGATTTTGGGGCACGCACCAAATACAATAGAGATCGGGCTGCATGGTGAAGCATGGCACCCCGTGTGGTTCGTGTTCGTCACGTGTGCGTGAGGCTGCAGTTGCGTGGAATGCAGTGAACCTGTCAGATTTTTTGCCTTGTGAGGCTCCAGATATAGGTTGGCATATAAATGCTGTGAATAGGTGATGTCCTTTGTTGGGGCTTGTGATACGCCTCTGTTATCTGTCTGTCTGTCTGTGAGTTACAGTGTGTCTGGAGAGGAGGTCAGTCAAGTAGGATGGGGCCAGGTTATGGAGGACTTTGTAGGTCAAGAGGAGGATTTTGTACTGGATTCTCTGGGGAATGAGGAGCCAGTTTCAGTTATAATGACGGGGGTGATGTGGTCACGGGCCCGGGAATGGGTGAGTAGACGGGCAGCGGAGTTCTGACCGTATTGGATTATTGAGGTTTGGTGATTATTGATGATTATCGAGGGTGAACCATAGAGAAGGCTGTCTTTGTGATCTGTTTGGTGTATTTGTCGAAGGAGAGGGTTTGGTCAAAGATGGTGCCAAGATTCCGGTTGTGAGTGGAGGTGGATACTGGGAAACCGTCGATGTTGGGGGCAAAGTTATGGGTGGATTTGGTAAGCGGTTTTGGGTAAATGAAGATTAATTCAGATTTATCATAGTTAAGTTTGAGGAAGTCGATTTGAAGCCAGGATTTTATTTCAGTAATGCAGTTTGTCAGGAGATGGATTTGGTGGAGATGAAAAGCTGGATGTCATCGGTGAAGCAGTGGAATTGGAGACCATGGTGTATTGGCCATGGTGCACGACGGATTAAGTGACCGAGGGGGATAGGTACAGGATGAAGAGGAGCGTTTTGGGCCAAGAACTGAACCTTGGGGGACACTTTGAGGGGGAGCGAATTGTGGTGATTAAGCTGGTGTAGATGCTGTCAATTTTGCTTTGGAAGAATGAAAGGAAGGAGATGCAGTTTTCTACTGTGAATGACTGGGTGGTGGTATCCAGGGCGCTGAGGAGTTTGTTCGTAGTTGTATTTGAGGTTGTTTGTTCACGTTGTAGGGTTTGTTTATTTGTTTGTTTATTTAGTTTGTTTATTGTAGAGAAGAGTGCTTTTGGGATTCTGGAGCCAGAGTGGATAATTTGAGAGTAGTAGGCGGAGTAGAGGGCATCTTTGTAGTGCTGTAGGTGGTCCTTGTAGGCTTGGGAGTGAACTGATTTGGGTTTTTTATAGGCGCAAGCTGGTCAAGGATGGTGTGATTGATGATGTCAAAGGCGGCGCTGAGGTCGAGGAGGATGAGAATGTTGAGGTTGCCGGCGTCAGAGGAGAGAGAAGGTCATTGGTGATTTTGAGGAGAGCAGTTTCAGTACTGTGGTTGGAGCGGAATCCGGATTGGAATGTTTCATACAGGTTATTGGCAGAGAGGTGATGTTTGAGTTGTGGCCACAGAGCGTTCCAAAACTTTGACAGAAAGGGTAGGTTGGAGATGGGTCTGAAGTTATTTAGGGTGTCACGGTTTAGTCCAGGTTTTTTCCAGAATGGGAGTGAAGTTTCACGAGGTTTTTGGGAAATCGGTATGTGAAGCTGGATTAAGTTTGAGTGGTTATTACATATGCTCTGAGTCCATGTGGTTCATGTGATGTGACTTTTAAAAAAATGAATTGGAATCGCTGTAAACAGTGTAGATGGAAAAAAGAGATAGACAGGGACAATGGGCTGCTTGGTGAGCCATGGATATTGGCATTGGATATTGGCATTGGATTGGTGGATATTGGTGGATATTTTGAGTAAGTTTCAACGGGGACTGGACATATGAGACGGGGACGGTAAGACATATGAGAACTATTGTATTATCTTTATTTTATTTTTATTTTTCTATTTTATTATTCTATTTTTATTTTCAATATTTATTTCCACTATTTTTATAAATAGACCAGGTTATTTTTATTATTTGTTTATTTACGAAAATAAATAAATAATAGGGGGAGGTTAATGGTGGTGTGTTGGTGGAAAAAGTCGTTGTCATTGAAAGTCGAGTTGAAACAATTTGTATGGGATTTATATTGTAGATATTGGACAGTGATTGGGCCAGAGGCTGAAACAACCTTGTAGGGAATTCTTGTAGTGAATTTGGAAAATGCGAGGTGTCCTCACATTCGCAGGTTCGGTGATAAAGAATTTGGAAGAATTTGGAGAGATAAATAGATAAAGAGACAAAGAATTTGGAGGCCACCAAAGGGCGGACACTGACGTTGCTCGGGGCAACGCAAGGGCGGACAGGAAGGGCCGCCAACCCATGGATAGGATGCACAGATTGTCAAAAGGATAGGATGCACAGATTGTCAACACATACCACCAAAATTAGGGCAGGAATACGGAGTTGGTTGAGAATGCCGGCGATAACTCACCGATGTGTGTCCCTGTGTCTGTCTGGTCGTCTAGCAGGCCATGGAGTTATATTTCTGAATCATGGATTTCAAAGAGGCAGGTGTGTGCCCTGAGAAAAATTTTGATGGGTCTGATGGATTTTTGGATGGATGGGTTTGATGGATTTTGATGGAGCGGGCACTTTTGATGGGTCTTTCTGTGTAGATGTTGTCGCGTGACAGGGCTGCTGTTGTGTGGACTGGGGAACGAGGGCGGCGTAGGTGATGTGAGGGGAATGCCACGCACTGCGACCGTCTCCCCCCAAGACCGAGGTTGTCGGGGACATGAGTGGGATGTCGATTGCAGTGATGTGGGATGTCGATCACAACCTGACGATGTTGTTCATGGAGGAGGTCTTGTGTTAAAGTTGGGACGCGTTGCTGGGGATCTGGGTGGCTGGCACCCCGTGTGGTTGGGGGTTGCAGGTTCACAGAAGGAGGTTGGAATCCAGTGTTATGTTTGGAGCACGCAAGGCTGAGCAGGATGGATTGCCATTGGGACGTGTTCTCAAATGATTTTATCAAAATGATGGCTCCTGAGTAAGGGGAGGGAGCAGGGAAAAATATTCACTGTAACAGGTGTTGTTAAACTGTTTGTCTGCATGAGGATGGCAGAGTTGGCCTTCGAGACTCATGTGAGTTGTGTCTGGAGGCAAGGTTCGGGAGGGAGTGTGAAGAAGGAAGGACAAAGGGTTGTAAAAAGTTGATGGTAAGGCAGGGTATAAGGGAAAGTGGTTGTGAAATGCTGTCTTAGTGATAAGGAAGTGTTGGTGGTTGGCCTGCACTGGGAAGAGTGTGACAATGAATGGAAAGTTGTGGCTTTTATTTGACAAAATGGTGCTAGGTTGCCACAACACAGGTTGGGGCTGGTGCAGATGGGATCACGGCTCTGCAGACCAGGTGAGCAGAACTCCACCAGGTACGCTGGAATCACATCAGTTGAATTATTGCTCGGAAAGGAAGGTATTTTCGGAAATTGGTGAAAGTAAAAATAACATTTGAATTTCCAGACATGACGCAGGAAATGCAGCTATAAATAGAGATGAGGTAACTAAATGCCAATTGGTGGGCAGGGGGGCTAGGAATACTAATCAAGGATTTAGTCCTTGCATGTGTGAGCATATGTTCCACAGGATGAACCCAAATGAACCTCCGGCTGTCGACGTGACTGCGGACCCTGGAACGATGACCCGAACGAGTCACTGAGCAGCAATGATGAGATCTCCGCGTCTGAAGAATGTTCTTCCATTTTATTTTGAAAATGATTTTGATTATACTGAAAAATTGAATTTGGATCCGGATGTGGACTTGCTTTTCACGGACCCAGTCTAGTAATTCTCTTGTCACTTATGTCTCACGAGCTCACAGCAGTTCAACCCTTGCTGTCCCAGCCCTGGATTTTGACTCGGCTCCGGGCCCAGATGCATCGCTGGGCCCACCTGCCAGGAAACCGATTATCCTGGATCCCAACATGTCGCATGCAGACGCAAACGACTACTTAAAGGAAGTTTCTCTCTTTTTCATGGAATGTAAGGCTCTGACTGCTGGTCTTCCAGGCTGCAGGTCTAAGCCACTTGATACTAATGTTGATATGTACTCCCCGGCAGAACGACGGCACATTAACGGCCTCATGAACATGAATATCGACTGAGCGCCAAGATCGACAAGGACTGCGCCTGCAGAAGCTTGGGCGAGCTCCAGCTAGGGAGGGGTCTCGGTTGCACCTTCGAGGCCAAAGGGTGAGCCGGGAGATCCTCTCGGGTGTGGACCCCTGTGGAAGCAGACAATTTCGTTGCGGATCCAATGAGCTATTGGATATTCATGTCTCTGTGGCCAGCACACTTAACACACGCACCCACACACACGCGAATCGTCCTGCTGGGTGCTATGCGAGGTGCTTTGGGTGTGGGGCATGCCCACTGGGCCGCATTCGCGTGGTATTTTCATTGACTGTCTCCCTACCTTGATTTAATAAAGGCCCTTTTTTTGGCTCGTAGATAGCGTTGTATCTTTAATCCAAGAGGACGGTATGTGGGGGTTCAGACCCCCCCCCCCCCACCTCCCCCCTTGTGTTCTATTATCGTTTGACCTATCACCAAGTATAAACAAGAAAATGTTCTGTTTTTGATTGATTTCTGTATACTCATAATACTTTCATGTTCTTTGGAAACCTGTTATCCCAGTATTAGGCTAAAGATGTTGCTCAATTACCAAAAATAACTAATTTGTATGTGTTGCTTTGTAAACCTTATCCATTATATTTCCTGTTAAAGAATTAAGTTACTGTGATGGCATGTTCTCTTACTGTCGAAATATTTCTTTGGAAACTTGTTATAAAAAGTTATATGCTTTGTAAATCCAGATCCTGATGATATAATCCCTCTGTGAAGACCAACCTATCTTTCCCAGTCCCCCTTAAGGGACTGCGTTATATCACTTTCATGTTTGACATTTTTACGACTTGCTGAACTCCCCCAAAAATCAGGTTTCTAGAAAGTAGTCAACATGTTGTTTGACCCTTTAATGACCTTGGAGACCACTCTGTCTTTCCTTTGTCTCGAGAGCTAAAACCACACCCCAATATTCCCTTTATAAAATGAAAGGCTTGACCGAATTATTTCAGAGCATCATGTTGGAATCCTGGTCCTTGTGGGCCTCAGTTTTATGCATTTTGCTTTCCACAAGCTTGTGTGTTTGATGAATCAAATAAATATCTCAGTTGTTCCTTCTCTCAATCATGAGTCTTGAGTCCTAAGTCACGGATCCATCAAATGGCGAGCCAGGCAGGAGATCAGCTCTGGCAGACTCGGGACGCGGCTCCAGGCGCGAGTGAGTGGGAAAAAACACCAGCTGGTTTGATCGGTCTGGGTGAGGTGAGCCTTGGGTTTATTTTGTTATAGACTGGGATGTTAGGCTAAATTGGAACTCACTCTGTCGCTCGGTGTCGTTTGCCTGTTTCCTGCTCGAGCCTGGACCTCGAACAAAATTTAAGAACGAGCCGTTTTTGGGCTCCAGAACAACTGAGCTGTTTATAGGATTCGTCAGGGTAACGTTACGGGACGGGAGAGTAAGGTGCCCCAAGAGGGCGCCGAGGATAAGGAATAGATTGGTTTCGAAAGTAAGGTTAGAAGCGTCATAAGGACGCCGGCAAAAGTAAGGTACAGTTAGCATATATGCGGGAGAGATCTTTGATTAGGCGGCTATATGCGGGAGAGATCTCTCGGGAATAAGGAGTAAGGTTGCCTGATTACCTGGCGGTTAGCTGGACAGGTAAGATACGGTTAGCACACAGAAAGTTGAGATGAGGTGGTCGAACCTCTTCAGGAGTTATGTTAGAGAGCTGAGATGAGGTGGGCGTACCTCTGGAGTTAGGCTAGAGGGCTGTGAGGTGGGCGAGCCTCTCGGCTCTCGATGGCCTGAGGAAGCAGGCAAACTAATTGCATGTGCAGGATGAGGCGATTAAGGAAATAAGATAGGTAAGTGAGCCAGGGAGCGACCAATGTCGCTCGTTGAAGATCAAGACCCGTGGAGGGGTTAGGTAGATCAAACCCCTACCCCCCAAGCCCTAAGCTCTGTCCCGGGGCTTCAGGCAACACCCCCTGCGCAGCGAGCCCCCCCTGACCCCCCCTTCCCCTGCCTCAACCTTCTCACCCCTTTCCTCCCCTTGTCCCAAAAATCCCCTTTTCCTCTGAATGAAATGAGACGTATACGAATGAATGGGAATTGCTGCACAAGATGCTCTGAAATTGATGGGTGTGCATGAATCCACGTGTGCTGTAATGTACGCGGTTAGTGTCAAGTTGGTCGGATATAAGGAAACACATGAAATGCGAGCCGGTTTGACAGTCACGTGGTTTGAGGAACATGAACGAATGTGGATTTTGATGACCACTTGATGTGCAACACCACTGTGTGGGCTTCGAATCATTGTGATTGGCCGCTTGCGGTGCGGGAATCCAGACCGGGATTGCTAAAACCACACCCCAATATTCCCTTTATAAAATGAAAGGCTTGACCGAATTATTTCAGAGCATCATGTTGGAATCCTGGTCCTTGTGGGCCTCAGTTTTATGCATTTTGCTTTCCACAAGCTTGTGTGTTTGATGAATCAAATAAATATCTCAGTTGTTCCTTCTCTCAATCATGAGTCTTGAGTCCTAAGTCACGGATCCATCATATATATATATATATATATATATATATATATATATATATATATATATATATATATATATATATATATATATATTGTTGCGAATATGGAATTTGGCCTCCATATCCGCTTGTAAATATTCCCCTATTTCCCCAATACTCCCCAACTATCCCCAATCCCCCATTCCCTAGTCCCATTGTCTGTAAACAACACTCTGTAGAACCGACCTTCCCCTTTTTCCCCCATTAAATGTCGTGCCCAGGTCCACCGCATCACACGTAGACAACTTTCGGACATCTTGCTAGTTATTCTTAGTCTATGTCAGTTAAGGACTCGTTTCCATTAATTCTGACTCTTCGTTGCACCAGAATGTGATTATATGGCACCAGTAGTGAGTTTAGGACCTTTCCCCTACCTCCTCCCATCTTCTTCCCCAAACAACAACAACAACAATTACAACAACGGCGCGCGGGGGGAGTGTGCGTCCTCCCACCAGCCCGGTTAGCCGCCATGACCATGCGCTCCACGGGGTTACCACGAAGGGGCTCCTTGTCAGTCCCTCGTCAAGGGCGGAGCCGGTAACCCCCCCCGCACGCACCCAATGAGAAGCGACGTGCCGATTCCATCTGGGGCGGAGCTAACGAGCCGAGGGCGTGTCACTCCCCGCCGGATATACGCAGCGACTGACCGGATGTGACGTCAGATGCGCCCCCAGCTTGAGACGACAAGACGCCACCTCGAGCGCTGTGAAACCTCCCGCATCTCTGGACCGGACCGGGTCGATTCTGCCCTGAGCCCAGGTGCACCTGGAGCCATCGCTACCCGCCTTTCCTTGCCATCAATCCCCGTGTGAGTCAGCCTTGTCCCGTTTATCTGTCGTCTGTTGGGGTTAATATAAGAGTGTGTCTAAGTGCTTGTCTTTCTATGCTGTCCCTCTCATCCCTGTAATCTGACCTTCCGCCTTAATATAATCTCCTCCGGAGGTCTTGAGAACCGTATCCCTGGTGTCGCGTCATTTTAATCCCAGCCGTGTGTCTTTTCCTTCATTGATCTAGCGTAGCGCGATTAGTCAACGTTCGGGTATAATCGGGTAACTTGTGCAGACGTGGTCATACCAAAACCGCTCGGTAAACTAACATCCACCACCGCGTCTGTAACAATTGGTGTCGAGGAGTGGAATTCGGACCCGGGACTAAATTTATTAGGCCCAAATTTGTAACAATTAGAATCGATTCGGAGCGCGTTTCCCGCGCGAAATTATAACGGCGAAATTTGATTTTGTTATACGAAAATAAAAACCCGAATTTTGAAAGTCGCGCTATGGCAGACCAAGACAGCTGGGGTCCGGTAGGGGAGAGTGAGGCAGGGTCGGTCCAGGACCAAATTGAGGGACGCGAGGAGAGCGAAGCAGCGAGGGTAGCAAACGCACAAAATGGCGCCTCGCTGGTCACCGCGCCCGCGACCGTGGCAGCGCCCCCGATGGATGTGAACCTTTTTTTAATAGAAATGAAGGCCCATATGGACAAGAATAATAAAGAAATGGAAAACAGAATAATGGTGGGAATGAGGGCTAATAGTGAGCGATTGAAAGGCAAATTGAGGGACATGAGGGACGAAGCGAGGGCTCGGAGAAAGCAATTGGGGGTAATGAGGGACGAAGCGAGGGGTACTGGTGAGAAGGTAGACAAAAATTTTGAGGGGTTAGACAATGGGATAAAAGAGGTGAGAAATGGGTTAATGGGGGTAGAAAACAGAATGGCCGCTCAAGAGAATCAAATGGAAGGGATGCAAAAGGGGTTAGAGGGGGTAGAAAACAGAATGGCTGCCCAAGAGAATCAGATAGAGGGAGTGAAAAATGGGTTAGAGGGGTTAGAAAACAGGATGGAAGGCAAATTGAGGGACATGAGGGACCAAGTGGAAAGGGAAGTTAACCAAATGGGGCAGCAGATAGAGGGGGTCAGAATGGGGGTAGAAACCAAACTGGATGCTCACAGGGAGGAAATGGAGCAGATGAGGGTGGCATCTGGGCAGGAGATGCAAGTGATGGGAGAGGAGATCAGAGGAGGAGTGAGTGAGGAGGTCGGAGGAGTGCGCGAGGAGGTGAGGCACTGTAAGGAGCACATGGAGAAGGAGGTGAGAAAGGGGACTGTAAAGTTACAAGGGGGCATAGAGGACCTGACGCAGGAGGTGGAACAGCTGACGGAGGGACAAAAAGGACTAACGGAGCAGGTTCAAAGGAACACTGCGGTATTAGGAGGTTTAAAAGCGACACAAAACGACATAAAAAACGACTTGATAGCGACAAAGAGGGGATGTCAGATGGTACGTGAGGGACTGACAACGAGGTTGGACGAGGTGATAGAGGTAATGGAGACGAAGGACCGGCAGGTGAGGACGCACCTGGAAACGGTCAAGGTAGCCTTAGAGGATGAGCTTGAGGAGACGTACCGGGGAATAAAAGAGGTGAAGCACAAATTAGAAGAAGTGGAAGAAGGGATGAGCGAAATTAAGAAGCGACGGAGAGGGGATAAGAAAGAGATAAAAGAGGAGATAAAAGAATTGGTCCAAAGTCTGTGTTTGGATCGTGATGATGTGCTCATTAACCGGATGAGGGATTCGCAGGTGATGGAGGAGAAGCGAAGAGGAAGAGGACCGGTGTAAGTGGTGACCAATATGGTCGTGCGTATGATGCGCCAGGGGATTTAAGAAGCTTGGGGGTCGAGATGGACCCGGGTGTTCGTGAGAGGCCGTTGGTGAAGTGTGCGACAGGTCTGGTGTGCGAAAGAGGAGGTGTGCGAGAAAGTCCGACTCTGGGGTGTGTGAGGAAAAAGTGTGTGCCAAGGAGTGAGGGTGCTGGCGAGAATGAGTCGGTCGTAGCGTGTGTGCGAGGGAGCACGTGGAAGCGTGGTGTGGTGAGTGTTACAGAGGGTGTGATGGGAGAGTGTGCGCGAGAAAGGTGTGTGACGGACAGGTGCATGAGGAAAGAGTGCGCTGTCAGAAGTAAGGAAGAGTGTCCACCTGTGGTGAGTGTTACAGAGGGTGTAACGGGAGAGTGTGCGCGAGGAAGGTGTGTGACGGACAGGTGCATGAGGAAAGAGTGCGCTGTCAAGAGTAAGGGTGAGTGCACGGTCAAGAATGGAGGTGAGAGTAGTGAGAGTGACAAGGAGAGTGAGTTTGTTGTGACAGGTGAGCGAGGATGTACACCTGGGATGGAAGGATGCACACCTGGAATGGTAGAGCGTGAGTGGGAATGCACGCTGGAATTGGTAGTGAGGCACGTGGTAGGATGTGCGAGTGAGGGCACACCTGTGATTGTCACAGAGGAGGTGACCGAGGAGGGGGCGCGAAGCGGTGTATTGGTGAGGTGTGCGAGCAACGAATGTGTGCCAAAGTGTTCGGTGGTCAGGTGTGTGACCAAGGCTGTGAGTGGAATGGGTGTACCTGGGTGTGTAAGGAAAGGTACGAGGAGCATGGGCACAGCTGGATGTGTGAGCAAGGAACGGGCTGCGGGGTGTAAGCGTCCAGGTGAAGCATCGACGTTAGACGGGGTAGAGTTTAGAACGACTTATAGCCGAATCGGGCCCTCGGTGCGTGCTGGGCCTCGCTTTGAACGGCCGCGTCCGTGCTCCACTAGGCGGAGCGGGCGGCCCGATAGAAAGAGTCGTCATGGCGACCACTTTTTGTTGAGGCATTCCGGCAGGTCGAGATCGGGACATTGGATGGCTCCGTGCCGAGATGGTGCGTGGGATCTCGGCCCGGGTAAACCCCCGTCCCTGCACCGAGTGCCGGACGTGTCCAGCCGCTGGCACAGAACAACCCGCATTCATGGCTTGGCTTTACGAAGCCGGGCTTTGGACAGGAATTGGCGCACCGAGAGGTATTAGTGAGTAGACTGAGTGATGAGGTTAGTGTTTTGGACCCAAAATTAGAGAAAAACAAAATTTGATGATTGGCAAGGGATTGGCAGTAGTGATTGGCAGATGATGGGCAGTGATTGGCAAATTTTTAATTTGTTGAAATTTGATGTGCAAAATTGGTAGTGAGCGATGGGCCCGGTGGGTAAGGGGGGCATCCCTGCCACCCTTCCCATGTGGGGGCAAAGGAGCAATAGCTTATGGGGTGTATGGCAGTGAAAACTAGCCCGGGTGGGTTAGGTTATATTGATAGGGCCCTAGAAGATGACATTAGGTGACGTTAAGGTTAGTTAGTGACTGACACCTGTAGTGGGGACGCAGGTAGATTAGTATGGATGATAATGACGAGGGAGCGCAATAGTTTAAAGGGACGACTGGGAAGCGCAAGTTTCAGAGGGGAGTAGTTAGATGAGATGATGCCGTGTGTGTGAGAATTGAACAGGTGTGATTGCACAGGTGTGCAACTGGACAGGTGTGTGGAGCAGTGTGTGAGTAGTGAGTTGTGGATCAGCGCGAATGCGCTTGGGGAGAGAAGGGTGCAGGTGGCACCAGGTGTGAGAGCACAGGTGTGCAAGTACAGGTGTGTGGAGAGAGTTGGAGTGAGTGGTACGGAGTGGTGTGCATGGTGCGAAGGTGTGAATGGGGGAAGAGTGGACCCCCATCACGGATACCCGGGGCGGGTAGTGTAAGTGTTAGGTAGAGGGTACAGGTAAATTGTGGTTGGATATTGGCATCTGTGGTACGGGTGACAGAATGGTGTTGTGGATGGGTGCATTCGTGTTGTGGAAATGGCTGGGCGTGTAGCCTGTTAGTGTGTGTAGTTGGTTGGGCACTCCACCACTGTGAGGATGTCGGCCAGGTGAGGCCGCAGGTGGGCTCTGGGAGCCGGTAGAGTTGTGGATGGGGCCCGAGGATCCGGAGGACGGACCCGGGTAGCCCAGTGCCAGAGAGGGCACCGAGTGGGGAGAGTGCCAGAGGGCCTTCCCCAGGTAGTTAGGTTAGGGTAAGGAGCAGGTAAGCTCGGAGGCAACTGCAGTGGTGGAGGTGTGCAGGTGGGTAGACCCACTGGGAGAGGTACACGCCACAGCCCAGAAATTGTGCGAGGGCACCGGGAGATGAATCGGGGGAGTGAGACCCCAAATTGAAGAGCACCACAGTTTGGCCAATGGGAATTGGTTTTTAGAACCCATAGTGTAAGAGGGCCAATGGTTTGGCCGGAGAAAGACCCCGGGTAGTGTAAAGTTGTTAAAGTCACTTAGGAAATAGTTAGGATTGATGAACCTGTCGCACCATACGCAGCCACTTACCTGTGGTGATGATGATGACTCCACACCTGTGTTTTCTTTGTTTGTTGCAGGAAATGAGATTGCTGTGGATTTGTGAGACGCATCACGACGTGGATGAGACATTGGGGTGATTCCATCTCTCCCTCCCTAGGAGGGACTGATGATGAATTGGTAATGGCAAATTTTGATGTTCAGTTGGAGATGGCAGATTTTGATGAAAGTTGAAAATGGCAAATTTGATTGGTTAGGAGGGAGAGAAGACGAATTTGGTTTATGGGAGGAACGGGGAAGACAGTAGGGATGTTTGTTGATTTGTAAAGTAGATGTTTATGGGTAGTGTTGTGTTTTGTGGATACAGTAAGGGGTAAGGGAGGGGCCATGTAGGTTACCTGGTGGGGGGGGGCGTACGATAGGAACGTACCTGTCTCACCTGGTTCCCATGTGCCCCCAGTGTGCATCATCTTGTATTGCGTGCACTTTTGCGCCCTTACCACCTTACTCATTTGTCTGCTTCTTTTGTCTCCCACCTCCGAGGACCTGGCTTTGGGGTAGAGAGAGAGGAGAGAGAGGTGCTGGCTACGCAGTTGTGGGCCTGCACTTTCGCTGCTTGCTGCCTGGATCGATACACCATATGGACCGCAACGTTTGTGGCCACCCACCATGGACCGCGGTTCTTATGCGGCCAAGCACCACCCGTGGATGGACCTATGGGTCAACGTGGCACCTATGCCATACAAGGTGAACCACTTATAGTTGGCCCCCTGACGGCCACAATATAGAAATGGACGCGGTTGGTGCCTTTCTTTATTTTTGAAAGAAGTAAGAAGGCCAAGTGCACCACATGAAGGCAAGACCAGCGGCAGAACATCGGCCGGCTGCGACACCACCGGTGATTTATAGACACTTTATTGGTGCACCGGATGGTGCTGACTGTACATGATGGGGTGGTGCTTTTCGTGCTGGGAAAGGGTGCTCTGCACGTTATTAAAGGCCGTAGGCCACAGAGCACTCGTGGGTTGGTGTATCGATGCTGGCATGCGTGCGCTCTCTATGCATAACATCTGCATGTGTCCCTCCAAAAACAGGTCCTGGATCGTAGTGTAAATATCAGCGTAGTCTTGTAAATAATGCTCCCTACCGGCTGTATGTTTAGTTTGAGGATTCTTTCCGGATTCGGTTATCCTGTGGGTGTGTTTCTGTGAGGAGAAGGGTGCAACGTCGCAGGGGGACATATTTACTCATTTGTGAATATCTGTAAAACTGTCGCACTCAGGGTAGAGTTAATAGTAGAGGGAACTACATTGCGTGCCACACTAAAGTAGGTAAAAATTTATCGGGTCGGGACGCCCCGAGGGTAGAGAAGGGTGCAATGTTGCGAATATGGAATTTGGCCTCCATATCCGCTTGTAAATATTCCCCTATTTCCCCAATACTCCCCAACTATCCCCAATCCCCCATTCCCTAGTCCCATTGTCTGTAAACAACACTCTGTAGAACCGACCTTCCCCTTTTTCCCCCATTAAATGTCGTGCCCAGGTCCACCGCATCACACGTAGACAACTTTCGGACATCTTGCTAGTTATTCTTAGTCTATGTCAGTTAAGGACTCGTTTCCATTAATTCTGACTCTTCGTTGCACCAGAATGTGATTATATGGCACCAGTAGTGAGTTTAGGACCTTTCCCCTACCTCCTCCCATCTTCTTCCCCAAACAACAACAACAACAATTACAACAACGGCGCGCGGGGGGAGTGTGTGTCCTCCCACCAGTCCGGTTAGCCGCCATGACCATGCGCTCCACGGGGTTACCACGAAGGGGCTCCTTGTCAGTCCCTCGTCAAGGGCGGAGCCGGTAACCCCCCCCCCCCCGCACGCACCCAATGAGAAGCGACGTGCCGATTCCATCTGGGGCGGAGCTAACGAGCCGAGGGCGTGTCACTCCCCGCCGGATATACGCAGCGACTGACCGGATGTGACGTCAGATGCGCCCCCAGCTTGAGACGACAAGACGCCACCTCGAGCGCTGTGAAACCTCCCGCATCTCTGGACCGGACCGGGTCGATTCTGCCCTGAGCCCAGGTGCACCTGGAGCCATCGCTACCCGCCTTTCCTTGCCATCAATCCCCGTGTGAGTCAGCCTTGTCCCGTTTATCTGTCGTCTGTTGGGGTTAATATAAGAGTGTGTCTAAGTGCTTGTCTTTCTATGCTGTCCCTCTCATCCCTGTAATCTGACCTTCCGCCTTAATATAATCTCCTCCGGAGGTCTTGAGAACCGTATCCCTGGTGTCGCGTCATTTTAATCCCAGCCGTGTGTCTTTTCCTTCATTGATCTAGAGTAGCGCGATTAGTCAACGTTCGGGTATAATCGGGTAACTTGTGCAGACGTGGTCATACCAAAACCGCTCGGTAAACTAACATCCACCACCGCGTCTGTAACAATATATATATATATATATATATATATATATATATATATATATATATACGTATATATATATATATATAGATATATATATATATATATGTATATATATATATATATATATATATATATATTGTTGTGGATATGAGGATTGTGTTTTTTTGATTGTTTTATTGTGGACCCTCCTGCCTCCAGTCTGTGTATAAAGGTAAAAGGTCGTTCCGTAGTTATTTCATAAACAATCACGTTAGCCAATCATAGATTTCCTCCTTGTTGACAGTTATTTCCTTATTCTGTGTAGTAGGGTAAGGCCTTGTCTTCCATTAATTTGACACTCCATTGCACTGCATTAAATAAGGTAGATCCCTCCGAAATGGCATCTTCAAAGTGCCAGGTTTGCCAGGTTTGCTGCAATTGCCAACTGCATTTGGGCGGTTTTCTTCATTCGCCATTGCTGCCCTTTGGCTGGGGCTGGCTCGAATCGCCCCAAAACCACCATTAGCCACGAGGTAAGGCTGGGGAAGAAAGGCGTGTCTCCACCTCGTCATAGAGAGGAGGAGTGAACCAGCCCTTGCCGACCAACCCAGAACGAGGGTTTGGCTTTAGAGGGCGGAGAGAGAACGTTTGGGGGAGGTTCGCAAAAGGGTCAAGGGTGGGGCTTATATAACCCGCGGGGGACGCCCCCAGAAGAGAAGAGGAGGGAGGAGATCAGATCACAGACAAGCCTGAAGAGAGTCCTGTGAGTTTGAGAGAGAGGGAGAGAGAACCCGTAACGCCAGACCCCCCACCAGCAGCGTTGGCTCCACCAGGCAGCTCCGACCCGTTACTCCGCGCACACCACAGGATCGGTGACATCGGCGGCCGTCGAGGTCCAGCCCGACGTCCCGTGCGGGATCAAGCTCCAGCCAGCTCCGTGCCTTCCTCCCCCTCCAGCCACCCACCTCCTGCCATTCCTGTCATCATCCCTTTTGTGTATGTGAGTTTGTTTTGTGTGTTCTGTCCAGGGTATAAGTTAAGCCTGTTTAGATAAGCTAGCAATTTTCACTGTCTCCTTGATTTCTTCTGTAAATTATTTTATTATCCTTCCTCCTCCTTGGTTATTTTGGTCCTGTAAATAGTAATAAATAATAATCGTATTTAAAACCTTTTTTTTGCCTTCTTCTTCTTCTTCTTCTTCACATCTGCGTCGTCTTTGTCTTTTCCCAATTGAATATCTGTGGCACGATTTGGCCAATGTTCAGAATCGGGTCTAGTCATTGTTAACGGTTCGGGCCGCGGCGCCATCCGCTCGGCAAATTAACATCTTATCCACGGTCCGTAACAATAACAATATATATATATATATATATATATATATATATATATATATATATATCTAAATATCTATAAAGCTCAGTTGACTTTTTGCTCCACCAAATAACAGCGAAACGGGGTTGAGTAAAAGGGTGAAAATTCTACAGATGCTGTGATAAATAACTATCTCTGTCGGTTTGAATGTTTGAAAGAGAATAGACGTCTGGAGGGTGATTGAAAAGTAACTCCCTATTTTAAAATATTTAGAAATTATTTATTTATTGTAATAGTTTTCTCAAATTTTTAGTGTTTGTTCCTTGATGTATGAGAATTTAATCTGTGTTGGATTTTTTTCAGAAACTTGACTACTGTTACTACTTGACTTGACTACTGTCAAGCACTCTCTGCTGAAGACTGCGACATTTGCATGGAGTTTGGGGAGGTGATGCTGGCTTGGTATGAAGATTGGTCTGATCTCTTTAAAAATATCCTCTGGTCTGATGAAGCGGTATTTCACATCGGTGGGTTTGTGAACCGTCACAACTGCTATTACTGGGCAGGAGAAGATCCTCGTGTTATTTCTGAAAAAACGCAATATCGGCCCAAGGTAACGGTGTGGTGTGGAATGACTTCGGAAAGGATTGTAGGTCCCTTCATTCTTCGCGATACCATGAATGCCAAAAGGTACCTCACCATGCTGCAAGACGAAATCTGGCCAATTATCAGTGCTTCGGAGAATGTTGAAGATTTGTTTTTCATGCAAGATGGCGCTCCTCCACATTTTGCTATTGTTGTTCGTGAATGGCTGAATGCCCACTTCCCTGGGAGATGGATGGGTCGTCGTGGTCCGTATGAGTGGCCAGCCAGGAGCCCTGACTTAACACCATGTGACTTTTTTATTTGGGGTTGGGTAAAAGAGCAAGTCTATTGTACCAAACCAACGACTTTGAAGAACTTGAAGGGCAAATACGAGAAGTTATGTCTTCCATCCCACAAGAGTTCCTGGTGAAATCAGTTGACGCGGTTCCGGGCGGCTTGAGAAGCTGGTGGCGAATTCTGGTGCCCATATAAAATTTTAAATAAAACTTCATGCTATACGCTTTCTTCTTATATCCATTTCTTGTAAAGAAATAAATTATAAGTATTTTAAAATAGGGAGTTACTTTTCAATCACCCTGTATATAAACGCGAGTTGTCTGTGTGTGTGTGTCCGCGTTTTATTCAGAGATGGCTGAATGGATCTTCATCAGACTTTCAGAGGTTCATAAGTGAGTGCCTGGGAGTGTTTTAGGCAAAAAAAAAAAGTTTGAAAAAAAAAGTTCGTTTTTCTTGGAGTTAAAAAAAAACAAAAAAAAAACCCCCTAGGACATACCGACGGTCCTCCCCTTCCCCCCTCTCGATAGTGCCAAAGCCTTTTAAAATGAATGACAGTTATATACAAGTACACATTCACATAAATAAAAACAAAATACAATACAAATACAAATACAAAAATAAATACAATACAAAATAAAAACAATTACCAGACATTTGAATGCAAATAAATCAAACAATTCCAGAAGTGTACGAATTTGGTAGTATGGCTTCTTCTTCTTCCTGATCGGCATCACACTTAACTCAGAAACGTGAGCCACATTCACTCAGAAACGTGAGCCACATTCACTCAGAAACGTGAGCCACATTCACTCAGAAACGTGAGCCACATTCACTCAGAAACGTGAGCCACTCCCCTTCCTCTCCTGCCTCCCCCCTCCCCTCCCCTTCCCCCCTTCCCCTTCCCCCCCTCTCCCCCACCCTTCCCCTCTCCTTCCCTCCTCCTTCCCCCCCTCCCCTTCCCCCTCCTTCCCCCCCTCCCCTTCCCCCCTCCCCTCCCCTCCCCCTTCCTCCTCCTTCCTCCCCTCCGCCTTCCCTCCCCTTCCCCCCTCTCCTCCCTTTCCCCCGTCCCCTCCCCTTTAAATATAAATTCTCTGTAAAAGATCTTCCACATCTGACTGCTCCCCTTCCCCCTCTCCCCACCCTTCCCCCCTCCCCTTCCCCCCTCTCCTCCCCTCCCCCTCCCCCTCCCCTCCACCCCTCCCTTTCCTCCTCTCCCCTTTAAGATATAAATTCTCCATAAAAGAGCTTCCACTTCTGACTGCTCCCCTTCCCTCCTCCCCTCCCCTTCCCTCCTCCCCTCCCCTTCCCCCCTCCTTTCCCCTTCCCTCCCTCCCCTCCCCTCCCCTCCCATCCCCCTCCCCCTCTCCTCCCCCTCGTTCCCCTCCCCTCCCCTCCCCCCCCCGTTCACCTCCCCTCCCCCACCCGGCAACGCCGGGTACTTCTGCTAGTGTATATATATATATATTACTCAATGAATTTAGACATTTCCTCAGTAATTATATATTGAAAATTAAATGTTGACACATCTCGGACTACTGTGAGTATCTCGTTCAAACTTTTGAATGCCCCTCGTAAAGTAAACTGGAGTAAATCTTTAAATAGTAATTAGTGATTCCATACTGCTCTGTCTATATTAGTAAAGGCTTCAGTCGGACCATGTAAATCTGCCAGGCCAGACTCGCGATTAAAACCCAATGGGTCCACACTGTGATGTCTCCTAACAATGTTTGAAGCCACACTCATCAAATCACAATCGATCACTGAACACACACTTGCCCTGAAGGAGGAACGGCACAATAAAGAGCCGATACTGACGAAATGTGGCATAAAGCACTTGTGATAGTTACACCTGATATTACGAATTGAATGAACCATTATTCATTCATATCCCTATACTGTATATGATTCCTCACCATCCCAGGTATCCTCATTGTATACAATCTACGCCTACTCTTATACGGGCTAATTTTTGGCTCTAGAATTGAATGTAGGATTGTGATTATGAATAAGATTTAAGCACAAGTTCAAGTATAAAGCCTAAGTAATAAAATATCTCAGTAAGACCTCACCAAGACCATCATACGATATCCTAAAAAGGACACCTGTACACGTAAGCGGTGAGGGAGTAGCCACAGGTACTACAGAGTACTGACCGTCATGGATGGTCGAGCTCATTTCGAGGTATGTATGAACAAGATGCATGCATGACATTCCACTGCTGCTCTTTTAGAATCACATGGGATGCGGTTATAGTCTGGGATGTGCAAGGAAGCATAAATAATTAAAGATTTAACAGTTACCTGCATACACAGCAGCAGCGGTGTGCCTGGCATCATATGGACACTTCGCCGTCCCGCTCACCTCTTCACCTGTGAACTCGAGTGAGGGTAGCTGTTCGGAGGGAGGGTAGAGAAGAGTGCTGCATCAATTAAGTCATCACAGAATTGTAAATTGGTGATCTCAACAGGTGGGATGAGTGTTTGCATGATGAGTGAGTGTTTGTTTGCATGATGAGTGAGTGTTTGTTTGCATGATGAGTGAGTGTTTGTTTGCATGATGAGTGAGTGCTTGTTTGCATGATGAGTGAGTGTTTGTTTGCATGATGAGTGAGTGTTTGTTTGCATGATGAGTGAGTGTTTGTTTGCATGATGAGCGAGTGTTTGTTTGCATGATGAGTGAGTGTTTGTTTGCATGATGAGTGAGTGCTTGTTTGCATGATGATTGATGAGTGAGTGTTTGCATGATGAGTGAGTGTTTGTTTGCATGATGAGTGAGTGTTTGTTTGCATGATGAGTGAGTGTTTGTTTGCATGATGAGTGAGTGTTTGTTTGCATGATGATTGATGAGTGAGTGTTTGCATGATGAGTGAGTGTTTGTTTGCATGATGAGTGAGTGTTTGTTTGCATGATGAGTGAGTGTTTGTTTGCATGATGAGTGAGTGTTTGTTTGCATGATGAGTGAGTGTTTGTTTGCATGATGAGTGAGTGTTTGTTTGCATGATGAGTGAGTGTTTGTTTGCATGATGAGTGAGTGTTTGTTTGCATGATGAGTGAGTGCTTGTTTGCATGATGAGTGAGTGTTTGTTTGCATGATGAGTGAGTGTTTGTTTGCATGATGAGTGAGTGTTTGTTTGCATGATGAGTGAGTGTTTGTTTGCATGATGAGTGAGTGTTTGTTTGCATGATGAGCGAGTGTTTGTTTGCATGATGAGTGAGTGTTTGTTTGCATGATGAGTGAGTGCTTGTTTGCATGATGATTGATGAGTGAGTGTTTGCATGAGATGTAACGACGAATCCCAGTTTTAATGGAGACTCCCTTTCTTTAAAAATTGGAAGGCACTTTGTGAATAGTTTTTCCCCAATCGAGCCTTCATTACCTCCGCCACCAAAGGTGGATGGAGGTTGTTTTCACCCCTGTCTGTTTGTCTGTTTGTCTGTCTATTTGTCTGTGAACGAAATATCTCAAAAAGTTGTGGACGGATTCGGACGAAATTTGGCAGACAGGTAGCGTATGTCACACGGACGAAATGATTAGATTTTGATGAAGATCCGGATTCGGATCCGGCTAGTATAATTTTTTTAGTGATTCTTCACCATTGAGTGATATGGCCAACCAGGTGGAGGTATGCTCTCTACTGAGTGCCGTTCTCGTGTTTCATTTGATTGAGAGTGGAATGTTAGGAAAGAGACACGGACATCAATGTTAGGAAAATATCAATCGATGACAGATTTGCTTCAAATTTGACAAATGTGATCCTCAATGTTTGCATCACCAAATATTGGTTGTTTTTGGGTCAACCTTGTTGAGGCATACAAAAGGTAAAATGTTTCGCAAGCCAAATGCGAATGGCAGTCAAGCATTTAAATATGACAAATCTGCATGTTCACCTCCTTATTACTATATAAAAGGTAAATAGGTGATGGTACACTAAACGGGCAGCACTCAGTTGGCCTGTTTAGCATTCCCTTATGAGGACGTACCTCATTATGATGGTGTTTTGGGTCTACGGGGTGTTTTGGGTCTTCGGGGTGTTTTGGGCGTTCGGGATGTTTTGGGCCTTCGGGGTGTTTTGGGTCTTCGGCGTGTTTTGGGTCTTTGGGGTGTTTTGGGTCTTCGGGGTGTTTTGGGTCTTCTAGGTCGTTGGTGCCATTTGGGGCTTCAGGGTCTTTTGAATCCTCTGGGCCTTTAAGGGTATTTCGGGTCTTTGGGGTGTTTTGGGTCTTCAAGCTCTTTGGGGTCTTTGGGGTATTTTGGGTCTTCCGGGTGTTTTGGGTATTCGGGGTGTTTTGGGTCTTCGGGGTGTTTTGGGTCTTCGGGGTGTTTTGGGTTTTTGGGGTCTTTTGGGTTTTCGGGGTCTTTTGGGTCTTCGGGGTCTTTTGGTTCTTTGGGGTCTTTTGGGTCTTCAGGGTGTTTTGGGTCTTCGGGGTGTTTTGGGTCTTCAGGGTGTTTTGGGTCTTCGGGGTATTTTGGGTCTTCGGGGTGTTTTGGGTCTTCGGGCTCTTTGGGGTCTTTTGGGTCTTCGGGGTGTTTTGGATCTTCGGGGTGTTTTGGGTTTTTGGGGTCTTTTGGGTCTTCAGGGTCTTTTGGGTCTTTGGGGTCTTTTGGGTCTTTGGGGTCTTTTGGGTCTTCAGGGTGTTTTGGGTCTTCGGGGTGTTTTGGGTCTTCAGGGAGTTTTGGGTCTTCGGGGAGTTTTGGGTCTTCGGGGTGTGTTGGGTCTTCGGGTGTTGACCTATTATGTTGACCCTCACTACAGTGTGTTTATTTATCCATTGTCTAATGACGTTATAGTCATTCATCTAAAAATGCATCGACGTGTCTCAAAATGTCCTTGTCCTTGCCTGTTACTTGTGTCAGATCCCCAATGACCTCAAATGAGTGTTAAAACAAAACTGCTGATATAGTCTAGTAGGAAGACTAGGTCCCCCTGCACCCCCCGGAGATATACTTCTAATCAGTGTTTCTAGATTGGAAAAAATGTGTAGAAAATGACTAGCTATGGCCCCAAGCTGAAAAAATGTCCCACATACCATTTTTATGCAAATTACTGCTGCCATTATCAAAAAAACGATTTTTGACATATCTCAGCCAATATTGCAGATAATTGAAAAATGAAGGTGTCTAGACCCATGTTTTGAAGGGCATAGATCATGATAGAACTATTCATAACATGATTACATGTGTCTATGGTATACTAGTATGCATATTAATGCTGTAATTACAAAATAATCAGTTTTACAAATGATAAGGATACGTTAATACTGCAGATAACTTAACATGGTACATAAGGGGTCTAAACCCAGGTATTTTCAAGGTTAAATGTCAACAAGATGCTCCTGAGTCTTGCATAGGGGCGGGACATTGGCAGTAACATTGGTACCACTCAACTTTTCTTCCCACCATTGACTTTGTATTGCGAGAGATTTTCACTTGCTTATTTAAAGGTTTCTCACCCAGCCCACGTAAAATCTACCAACTCCTGCTGTTAACTCCCAAACATATTTTTTTATGTTATCCAATCACAGTGCAGAAATGACAGACTAGAGATCCAAATTAGTGCTGCTATAGCTGCCATTTTACATTTCCATCCATGTAACATGCGCGCTCGCGCGCTCGTATCAATTGGTAATGTCGCGCGCTCGTATCAATTGGTAACGTTGATGTTATTGAATACCTCAGTTGAAAGTTCAGTCTTCCATTCCATCTGTGTGTTGTTCTTGGTATTCATCCTCCAATCTAGCCAGGTAAGATGCTAACTATAATGTTACTCACACTCTTGACTTCAGTTTCTGCATGAAATCATAAACAGGCAGAATAACAGCTGAGCCAGCTAGCACCATGTTAGCTAACGTTAAAGCTAGCCTCATCTATGTACAGTATGTTCCTAATGTCGGTGTAACTTAAACTTTTGTTAATGCCAAACATGAGACATATCTGTTGACTTCTGTATATGAATTGAACCAGAAAGAGGCACGACAGCTGAGCTAGCTACAGTAACTTAGCACAATGTTTCATTGGCCTAGATAGCTAACGTTAGTGTGGAAGAATTTAGATGTTTTAGCTATTAGCACTTTTGATGCCACTAAACATGGTTTAGTCAGCTAAAAAGTACCCTAGTGTAGAACATGACTCAGAACCTCTGTTACCTCACTGAAAACTCAGAGCCTCCTTTCACAGGCACTTTTAACATCATTCGTGATTTCTTATTTGTCATTTAACAGTGATGGTAGACATCGACAGCAAGCATGCCCAAAAGAAAACGGAGTGTAGAACCTGCAGCCCAAAGCTCTCCTCCTACATGCATCCTTCATGTACCATCCATGTCTGATCATGGGGATTTCACGCCCCTCCGTAAAATTAAAGGATCTGCTTCAGAAAAACTGCAACTGCTTCAAAAGATCCGGGATAGACGTCTCAACCAACCGCATGACTCCCCATGTCGTATGCAATCAGTATGTGATCAGATCCCGGCAACTCTTCCTGATGACCTAGAAAGAGTAGGATATCACAGCAAGTGTTATAAGCACTTTGTCCGCCACTTTCATCGTCTGGGAGATGATACAGAACCAGGGCCATCAACCTCATCATGGCATCACTCTCCTCGTAAACCAGGAGGTTCTGCTGAACCCATCTTCCCGCCAGAGTGTATATTTTGTGAGAAAGTTGAGACCAAAGATGCTCATCGCAATACTGAGAGGCCTACAACCTTCCCATCCTTTAAAAACAAAGAAAATGCATGGGAGCAAATCGAAACACGGGCTGAGAAAATGGGTCTCTATCGACTCCATCGAAAGGTGAAAAACAAAGACCTCTTTGCATGTGAGGCCAAACACCATCCGTCATGTTTTAAAGCTTTCCGCACAGCATTCTACAACTATGAGCGTGCGATTCACAGAGCCGAAGCACCAAAGGAGCAGGCTTGCATGTCAGCCGCCCATGAAAAGGCATTCAACTCAGTACTGGAACACATTCAAACCCAGGTCATCCAGCAGAATAAAGTTCTACAGCTTTCTTCCTTGCGCTTGCTCTATGTCGAGGAACTGAAACTGAATGGATATGAGAACTCAAATTATCGGTCAGAGAAACTACTGAAACGCCTACAGAATGACCCAATCAAGGAGCATATCCACTTCACGAAGGTTGATCATGACAAATGTGATGTCATTTCTTTCTGGCTTGTGCACAGCTCAAACATAACAGTTTCCAATGCTCTCGCACGAGCATTCACACTCGGAAGCACAAACAAGAACCAAAATGTTGCCCTCCAACTTCGCCAGGGTATTCTACAGGCTTTCAGAGAGTGTAAAGACCAACCATGGCCACCAACAGCTGAAGACATGGAGCTCAATCCTGAAGACATCCTACCTCCAGACCTTGTCCGCTTTCTCAGCGTGCTAATGACTGGCAAGGAGGGCATCGAGACAGAAAAGGTGAAGCGTCTGGTCTTCTCCATTGGACAAGATCTGTGCCGTGCAGTGTCAGATGGAAAATGGAAGTTACCAAAGCACATTCTCCTCTGTGTGACTGTAAGGCACCTGTTCCGAAGCAAACAGCTCACCACAATACTACACAGGCTTGGACACTCTGAGAGCTACGATTTCGCCTTGGAGTTGGAAACTGCTCTCGCCAAGGTCCTGGATGAAGTCTCAACTTATCGTACACCACAAATTGTGACAGGAGAGGGCAACCTTGTATTCCACTGTGAGTGGGACAACTTGAATAAAACCACTACCAGTGTGCACGGCAGCAACATTGTAAACAGTGCTGGAGGAATCATGGTGCAGGAGGTCAAGCCCGGGTTCGAGAGCAGCAAGGACCGAATGCTACCTACCATCAATAGGTCACAACAGCGTAGCCTGAAGGTCGACACACCAAAAACTCTCCCACCCTTGCACTTTACTCGCGTTGGCCCGAAGTTCCCTGAAGGCTCATCATTCACACCGCCAGCAGAGAATGACACAGTCTATGCCACTACGATGCAAGAGTACTACATCTGGCTCTTCATCAGATACATCGGAAGCTGTGGCCTGCAGCCTGTGCCTGGGCTAGGGGGTTTCACCTCTGCAACTGGTTCTCCCCCACCCAGCAAATCAACAGTCGACTACTGCACGCCTATCCACCAACCGATCACAGACAACGCAGTTGTTCGTGAGCTACTGAAGCGTTCCGAGGCAGCAACTGCTGAGGTGGGTCAGAGATGGGTCCTGAATACATTTGATCTGGGTGTCTGCATGAAAGCCCTTCCCATCATCTGGCGCTGGCCAAATGAATTTGCTAGTCATGTAGTAACGATTGGACCCTTCCACACATCCATGAACTACATCGGGATGCTCACTGGACACAAGATGCGTGGTTCTGGATATGCAGAGATTCTCTTTGAGGCACAACTAGTAACAAGTGGATCTCTCAAAGGTGTTCTCAGTGGAAAGGCCTACGCAAAGTCCCTCTTTTGCCTCAAAACAGTGTGTGAGGCAATGGAGAGGCTGTTGATGGAGAGATTCACTGAGGAGGAGAACATCATGATCTCTGACCCTGCTGTGCTTCTCAGAATGACCCAGTCTTGCAACCGAGAGCACCTCGATGAAGCCCTCAAAGACCCCTCAACTCTACTCCTCATCAAAAAGTACCATGCCTTTGAGGAAAAGGTGCGCAAGGGCCACCTGGGGAAGAAGAGTTTGACTCTGACGATTTCGATGAAAATGATGATGACTGACTCAGTGTAGAATCACTAATGCTAATGATGTTTATCTAAAACAAGCAAGAGAAGAGTGGTCACATTGAGTGCTAGGACTATTTTGACAGTTGTAATATTTAGAAAAATAAAACTTTGTGTTAACGTCTGTGTAGACGGACCTTAATATGAGTCTATTATTTCGTAAAACTGTGATTATTTTGTAAATAAAGCACTAATTAGCATACTAGTATACCATAGACACATGTAATCATGTTATGAATAGTTCTATCATGATCTATGCCCTTCAAAACATGGGTCTAGACACCTTCATTTTTCAATTATCTGCAATATTGGCTGAGATATGTCAAAAATCGTTTTTTTGATAATGGCAGCAGTAATTTGCATAAAAATGGTATGTGGGACATTTTTTCAGCTTGGGGCCATAGCTAGTCATTTTCTACACATTTTTTCCAATCTAGAAACACTGATTAGAAGTATATCTCCGGGGGGTGCAGGGGGACCTAGTCTTCCTACTAGACTAATATGAAAGTGGTCAAGTTGGAGGTTTTCTGTGGGTTGTTAGACAAATGAGTATGTCAAAGATGGGAATATATCTGAATGCCATGTAAGACAGCAGAGCATGGAACGAAATAAATAAGATGTAAAATTTCAAAATCACGGCACGGCAACAACATTTCGAAATGTCCGAATAATGAGGAGTCCTATGATTTGATGTTAACACACAAGCAACAGTCCATGAACCAGTGGTAGAGGCAGACCATTCGTACATTGGCATCTAATATGGGACCTGGTTCATGTACTTAAACGATAATGGGCAATGTAACTCAAGTATGTTGGAAACATGGACATGGACATGGACAAAAGGATATGCAAGGAATTTGGACGCAGGAGGAGGCCATTTGGCCCATCAAGCCTGCTCTATATCTAAACATTAATTCACTTTAACAGTTCAACAACTTGAATTCACTGGGGGAGGAGATGTGTGGGATGGAGGAATGAGGTTGAGAACAGTGGGGCAAGTACAGACCAAGTTATTTTATACACATACATAATATGACAAATAATATGTATTATCTATCTATAATTCCAGTAATCTCTGTCTGTCTGTCTGTACGTCTGTTTGTTTGTCTGTGACCGCTGTTTCTCGACAACCACGGGTCCGATATACTTTTAACTTGCCAGGTATATTGCTGGGGACCCGAGGATGTGCCTTTTCAAGGTTTCATATTAATCGGACAATTACTTACCGAGCTATGTCCAAAAAACGATTCAACCAATCAGAGAGCAGCGAACGATCGCGTGTGCCGAACGTGGAGGACACACTCTGCCTCGGATGGCACATTTGAGAGCGTATTCATTTATTTCACGTTTGCAAACTATGTTGGCGTTAAACTATGTTTTAAAACTAATAAAACCGAATTTGCGATTCATTCGCTTTCCTGCGCGTTTGTGCACGCGATGGCGATTTCTTTACCAAACTCCGGAAGCCGTTCGCTTTGGACCAAACCATTGCATGTAAATAGAGGGGGGGGGATTGTCACCGTACTCGCAAGCCGTTCGCTTTGGACCAAACCATTTCATGTAAATAGAGGGGGGGGATATAATTTTAGATATAGATATAGTACGGGCAATGCCCTAGTCTATCTATAATTCCAGTAATCTCTGTACGTCTGTACGTCTGTACGTTTGTCTGTGACCGCTGTTTCTCGACAACTACCGGTCCGATATACTTGAAACTTGCCAGGTATATTGCTGGGGACCCGAGGATGTGCCTTTTCAAGGTTTGAAATTAATCGGACAAGTACTTACCGAGCTATGGCGATTTAGCCGTTCGCCGTTCGCTTTGCCGTTGCGAATGGACCAAACCATTCATGTAAATAGAGGGGGGGGGGGGGTTCTGTGGTCGTTCGCTTTGGCTTTGCGAATGGACCAAACCATTCATGTAAATAGAGGGGGGGGTTCTGTGGTCGTTCGCTTTGGCTTTGCGAATGGACCAAACCATTCATGTAAATAGAGGGGGGGGTTCTGTGGTCGTTGCGAATGGACCAAACCATTCACATCGAATCATCGAATCACATCGAATGGACCAAACCGTTCGCTTTGGACCAAACCATTGCATGTAAATAGAGGGGGGGGGGTTCTGTGGTCGTTGCGAATGGACCAAACCATTTCATGTAAATAGAGGGGGGGGGGGGATATAATTTTAGATATATATATAGTACGGGCATTGGCAAGGAACGGGCACCCACGTACGGGCAATGCCCTAGTCTATCTATAATTCCAGCAATCTGTGTGTGTGTGTGTGTGTGTGTGTGTGTGTGTGTGTGTGTGTGTGTGTGTGTGTGTCTGTGTGTGTGTTTGTCTGTGACCGCAGTTTCTCGACAACCACGGGTCCGATATACTTGAAACTTGCCAGGTATATTGCTGGGGACCCGAGGATGTGCCTTTTCAAGGTTTGAAATTAATCGGACAAGTACTTACCGAGCTATGGCGATTTAGCCGTTCGCCGTTCGCTTTGGCGTTGCGAATGGACCAAACCATTGCATGTAAATAGAGGGGGGGGGGTTCTGTGGTCGTTGCGAATGGACCAAACCATTCATGTAAATAGAGGGGGGGGGTTCTGTGGTCGTTACTGCCACGTGGTTTCAAAGTTTTTTTTTGTTGTTGTTGTTTGCACGCATGTTTTTTTGCACCCACGTACGGGCACGCCCTAGGATGTTTACACACACACACCCCTACACAAATTTTTTTTTTTTTTTTTTTTTGGCAAGGAACGGGCACCCACGTACGGGCACGTCCTAGCTTATATATAGTACGGGCATGCCCTAGTCTATCTATAATTCCAGTAATCTGTGTGTGTGTGTGTGTGTGTGTGTGTGTGTGTGTGTGTGTGTGTGTGTGTGTGTGTGTGTCTGTGTGTGTGTGTGTTTGTTTGTCTGTGACCGCTGTTTCTCGACAACCACGGGTCCGATATACTTGAAACTTGCCAGGTATATTGCTGGGGACCCGAGGATGTGCCTTTTCAAGGTTTGAAATTAATCGCAGAAGTACTTACCGAGCTATGGCGATTTAGCCGTTCGCCGTTCGCTTTGGCGTTGCGAATGGACCAAACCATTGCATGTAAATAGAGGGGGGGGGGGGTTCTGTGGTCGTTGCGAATGGACCAAACCATTCATGTAAATAGAGGGGGGGGGGGTTCTGTGGTCGTTACTGCCACGTGGTTTCAAAGTTTTTTTTTGTTGTTGTTGTTTGCACGCATGTTTTTTTGCACCCACGTACGGGCACGCCCTAGGATGTTTACACACACACACCCCTACACAAATTTTTTTTTTTTTTTTTTTTTTGGCAAGGAACGGGCACCCACGTACGGGCACGTCCTAGCTTATATATAGTACGGGCATGCCCTAGTCTATCTATAATTCCAGCAATCTCTGTGTGTGTGTGTGTGTGTGTGTCTGTCTGTGTGTGTGTGTGTGTGTGTGTGTGTGTGTGTGTCTGTGTGTGTGTTTGTTTGTCTGTGACCGCTGTTTCTCGACAACCACGGGTCCGATATACTTGAAACTTGCCAGGTATATTGCTGGGGACCCGAGGATGTGCCTTTTCAAGGTTTTAAATTAATCGCAGAAGTAGTTACCGAGCTATGTCCAAAAAACGATTCAACCAATCAGAGAGCAGCGAGCTATCACGTGTGCCGAACGTGGCGAACAGACTCTGCCTCGGATGGCACATTTGAGAGCGTATTCATTTATTTCCCGTCGGCAAACTATGTTGGCGCTATGTTGGCGTTAAACTATGTTTTAAAACTAATTAAAACTAATTTGCGATTCTTTCGCTTTCCTGCGATATGCGACCTTCCGGACAGTCAAATGAGGACGTCACTTCCGGACTTACGGATAGTCATAGTGACGCTGAACTGATGCTGAACGTGGCGAGCAGACACTGCCTCGGACGGCACATTTGAGAGCGTATTCATTTATTTGACGTTGCAATCTGTGTTGATTGTTGTAAGGTACGATCGATTGTAGTACATACATATTTATATTTTGTACATATTCATTACGGGCACGTCACGGGTACGGGTACGGTACGGGTACGGTACCGGGTACGGTAACGCCACGTACGGGCACGTCCTAGTTATTAAAAAGGCAGGATAACCTAGAACTAGAGGTACACACACTCGCCTTTGAGGTGTCTAGCTTGGGTTGGAATCCTGAACCAGCTATAAACTGCCATTCCGGTGTTGCACAAACAGGGCGATTCATCAGTGTGTGTGCCCGTCCCTCGCATGGGCATTCAACTGGGCATCCCGTCCGCTGCCATGACTTGGTGGACGTTAAATATCCCATGGTGTCCTTCTTGGAGAGTAGGAGAGCTATCGCCGGGACCCTGAACAAATTCCAAATTCCTGCCCTAAGTACTGCTGAGAAAGCAATGGCAAACCACCCAGTATAACAATTGGCAATACACTGCTTCGGCAGCACCACCGCTCTGTAACAAATTCAATCAGAATTATTTAAAATCCTAAAATTGTTTTTATTTTTAAACGTTTTTTTGGGGGGTGAGGGGGGGGGGGGGACAGTTGTAGGGTGAAGAATTAACAAACATAGGTAGCACATCTGTGTTTGCTCATGTCTGTGAGAGGGTCTCACAGACCTCACAATCACTACACAGATAAACAATAACCCATCAATACCTCAGGTACTTAAGTAACATCCCTGCCAATGTCCATCATCCATGTACCCCTCTGTCCCCAATGCTTTGAGGTATCTATATGATTCATGTTTAAACTTATCTACTGTTTGTGCTGCCACTATCTTTCCAGGGCGACCATTCCATCCATTTACTTCTGTGAAAGACCGGCCTTGCCTTACTACCACCCTAAACTCTCCTCTTCTTAACTCTCAGGTGTGGTCCCTCATCCTGTCAGTGTCCATTATGCTGAAAACCCTTCATTTTCTTAAACATCTCGATCAGATCCCCTCATAATCGCCTCCTTTATAATGTAAATAGTCCTGGTCTCCTTCATGCAGCCACTCTTCATAGGTTAGTCTGTGGCTAGGCCTGGACCCAATCTCGTCACTACACTGAACCCTCTCTCTTTGTCATTCCTCAAATGTGGTGACCACTTGGGGGTTTGTTACCTCCACCACGAAGGTGGATAGAGGTTATGTTTAACAACTGTTTGTCTGTCTGTCTGTGACCACGATTGTGGATGGATTCGGACGAAACTTGGTGGAGAGGTTGGGTATGTGACACAGATGAAATGATTCGATTTTGGTGAAGATCCGGATCTGGCTACTATAATTTTTAAATGATCCTTCACCATTGAGATGTGGGGCTCATATATATATATATATATACAGGGTTGCACAAAAGTAACCTGATTTATTTTGCCGATAACTTTTGTAAGATTAAATAAAAACACAAACTTTGAATGACAAACAATTCTTTAATCCATTAAGATTTTATTACATTGGACAGGAAAAATTACGTAATGTCAATGACGGCCTGCTTTGCATTCACAAATCTGAGCTCTTTTGACGGGTTTTTCCATCACCCTGGCCAAAACCTCTGGTGATAAATCATTGATTTATTGGACAATGTTGTTTTTAGCTGCAACAGAGTGGATGGATTATTTACATGCACACGTTCTTTGAGATAGCCCCACAAAAAGTCATCTGGGGGTGATAAGTCAGGATAACGCGTTGCAAAAACTCGCCGAAATTCTTTCTGAGTTGAAATTATTGAACAATTGTTTTTGAAATATTAGTTCAACTATTGCTGCACGTTGCTGAGGTGTATACCAGCTCATTATTAACTTCAAGTGTTTCACTTTATATGTGCAATAAAAGGAAAAATAATTAAAATGATATAACACAAAATACAGCTATTTCAAATCAGGTGATTACTTTTGTGCCACCCTGTATATAATATGTATACAGAATATACGTCAGAATTTTTTCACACTAGCCCCATGCAGAAATTTGCTTCCTGTTTATTAAATTGCTAGATGAGTTCATCTTCAATGCACTTTCACACACGTACATACACATACACATACATACACTCACCTCCGGGGTCTGCCCAGCAGGCATGTAAGACATCGGCCATTATAAAGCTCGCAGTGTTCATGTGAGAAATCTCTGAGGATATCCCGGAGACTCAATAGCTCAGTGTGCTGTCACCACGTAAGTGATGAGGTTCGTGGGTTCGAGTCCTGGGTTGAGTCAGTAATTCTTTCACCCTAGCCCACGCAGGAATTTACTTCCTGTTTACTATATATATATATATATATAAGTTCAAAACACACCTGGTCACAAGTGTGCTGCACTGACCGGGTCCTCAGTCGAGGTCCTCAGCATCATCCTGTTTCGGCCCCTCAACCTTGATACGGTCAGCTAAGGTGGGCCAGCAGGGGCACGTACACATCCACATGCAGCAACTGCATCTGGATGCGCACATACCCCCACCCCCAGCCAGTGCGAACAACAACAACAACAACAACAACACCTCCACATCCAGAATCCACAGCAACCAAACAAACATGGTGGAACACTCAATCACCCACCTTTATACCCTTCACCACTCACCAACAAAACACACCAGATCATTCATACACACTAGGGTGGTCCAAAAATGCAAAAAATCTCTTTTTTATCTGGATTTTGATGCTCCATTGGATTATTGTTAGAAATGGTCTAAATCATTCACCCAAAAAATATTTTGCATCTGAGTCATCTATAAACTCATACACACTCAACATATAAATTTGTCATTTTGGTCAATTTTAATGAAAATCGTCCATGTTGAGAGGCTTACAAAGACTTTAGAAATATTTTTTTCCTAAATAATGTCATTGATGGTACATACCCCTGTGAAGTCCTCATGGTCGAAACATGAGTCAGACATGTATGAACATGTTTCAAACATGTTTCAAGCATTGTCAAACATGTTTCGACCATGATGATTTCACACTCACAGGCGCAAGCGCATGCAAAAAGTCATGAACCACAAAATGGCTTCGTACAATAGTGCATGTACTTTTTCCACCTAGGTTGCTATTGGATTGTTCTCATTTAGCCAAATTTGGTGAAAAACGCCATGTTTCAATTGAAGTGTGTATGAGTTTCTAGATGGAATTGAGCGAAAATATTTGGTGGGTGAATGTCTTAGACCATTTCTAACAATAATCCAGTCGAGCATCAAAATCGGAGAGATCGATGTTTTTTGGACCACCCTAATACACACACATACACACCCAAACACACACATACATACAGAACACCAACCAAACAACCACCTACACTTACATCATACACCACTCAACACACAAAAACACACTCATGCAAAAATTAATTAATGCAAAAACACACCCTCACACACTCACTCATCTATCTATAATTCCAGTAATCTCTGTGTGTTTGTTTGTTTGTACGTTTGTACGTTTGTTTGTCTGTGACCGCTGTTTCTCGACAACCACGGGTCCGATATACTTGCAACTTGCCAGGTATATTGCTGGGGACCCGAGGATGTGCCTTTTCAAGGTTTTAAATTAATCGGACAAGTACTTACCGAGCTATGGCGATTTAGCCGTTCGCCGTTCGCTTTGGCGTTGCGAATGGACCAAACCATTGCATGTAAATAGAGGGGGGGGTTCTGTGGTCGTTGCGAATGGACCAAACCATTCATGTAAATAGAGGGGGGGGGGGGGGGGGTTCTGTGGTCGTTACTGCCACGTGGTTTCAAAGTTTTTTTTTTGTTGTTGTTGTTTGCACGCATGTTTTTTTGCACCCACGTACGGGCACGCCCTAGGATGTTTACACACACACACCCCTACACAAATTTTTTTTTTTTTTTTTTTTTGGCAAGGAACGGGCACCCACGTACGGTCACGTCCTAGCTTATATATAGTACGGGCATGCCCTAGTATACACAAAATAAGAAGTAATAATGGAAGTAAATATTAAGATATATATATATATATATATAGTATATATATATATATATATAGTATATATATATATATATTTATATATATATATATATATATATATATATATACATACATACATACATACATATATATATATATATATATATATATATATATATATATATATATATATATATATATATATATATATATATATATACATACATACATACATATATAGGAAGACATCTCAAAAAGTTCTGGACGAGTTATGCCAAAACTTGGTGGATGATTTGGTCATGTTAAAAGAACAAGCCGATTGCATTTTAGTTCAGGTCTGCATCCAGATCTGACCAATCAGTGGATCCAAAACGTAAACTGTTCAACCTAGCAGAGGTATGCTGTCTACCAAGTGCCATTCTAGTTTCTCATGTATCTGTTAAACAGCTTGAGAGTATATGAAGAGGGTCAAACTGCAATCTGCTGAGAACAATTGGTTAGTATTTTTCCAAAACCCTAATACATGTATGTGTATGTATGTGTAATATATATATATATATATATATATATATATATATATATATAATATATATATATATATATATATATATATATATATATATATATATATATATATATATATATATACGTATATATATATATATACATATAAATATATATATAATCGGGAGGTTAAATCAGACGCGGACGTAGCTTCAGGACGTCGATCTTTAATTTGACAAGCTTTCGACCAACAAAGGTCTTCTTCTTAGTCTACAAAAACACCAGGCATGTATATCAGTCAAGTATGTATAGTGATATGTGTGTAAGATGTGTGATATGTGTAGAAAATGCATACAAAAGGAAGAGCCATGCCAAAGCTCACTCACCGTCCTCAAGTTCAACGGAAGTGAATATATATATATACAGTATATATATATATATATATATATATATATATATATATATATATATATATATATATATATATATATATATATATATATATACTAGCAGAAGTACCCGGCATTGCCGGGCGGGGGAGGGGAAGGGGAGGGGAGGGGAACGGGGGGAGAGCGAGCCCCTTGGTAAAGCGAGCGATTTTTTTTTTCATAGCGTCATAGCGTCATATCGTTCATAGCGTCATAGCGTTCATAGCGTCATTTTTTTTTTTTTTTATTTTTTTTTTTTTTGTATACAAGATCGAGGCTCGTGAAAGAGCGAAAATTAATCACACAGAAAGACAAACAGACACATAAAACAAATAACATCGGGAGCGGTAGACAAGATGGGGAGAGAGGGGGAAGGACACAAACACAACATTTGAGAGCAGGGACCGAGAGACATGGAGACATCGAGAGATCTGTGGGAGGGAGAGGGCTTTGGGGGGGAGGCATGTGAAGGGGGGAGGCATGTGAAGGGGGGGGGGGGTGGGAGAGGTATAAACATATGGACACTGGCAGGATTTCCAGGAAATAAGTTGGAATTTCAAACAAGGTGGATCTGGGGTGAATTAGTGGGGGTAGAAAAGATCAAGGTTATGGATGGGGGAAGATAAGAGATGGTGGTGAACAGCTGTTTTAAAGACCTGGAGGGAGGAGAGGGATTGAAGGGAGTGTGGAGTTTGTTCCACAGGCGGGAGAAAAGAGGAATGAAAGAGTGAAGGTGAGCAGAGAGCCGAGATTTCGGCAGTTTAACCATCAGAGGGTTGCTGGCAGATCTTGTGCGACCTGTAGGAATATTTGGGGGACAGAGCACGGAGAGAGCTGGGGGAGCAAGGCCGGAGAGGAGTCGGTAGAAGACAGAAAGACCACCTACCTGCCTGCGGTGAGTGAGTGAAAAGCCCTCAGAGATAGCTTCATCGCGGGAGATTCCAATGATTTTGAAAGCTTTGGATTCAACAGCGTGAAGCCGAGCCAGGTGTGAGGCAGGAGCACCAGCCCATAGGGGAGAACAGTATTCCATTGAGCTGCGGATGAAAGCCTTGTATGTGGTGAGGAGCTCAGGTGTGCCGAGGAAGGACTTCGCACGACGGAGGATGCCCAGTCGGCGACTGGCTTTGGAGGCCAGCTTGGAAATGTGGTTTTCCCAAGAAAGATCATGGCAGATAGTGAGACCCAAAAGCTTGAGTGACAGAACTTCTTGGAGAGGATTGTTGAGAAAGTAGATGGGAGGGTTGTCCAGTCGATCTTTCCGGAGAGACATAGTAAGAGAGTGAGATTTGGCAGGATTGAAAGACATGTTCCACTTGTTTGACCAGTCTGTGATTTTGTCCAGGTCTTCAGAGAGTGAGGAGGCTGCAGACTGCCTATCTGAGGGAAGAGGAATGGAGCGGCAGAGAGTGGAGTCATCAGCAAAGAGATAGAGAGGATTTTCCAGAGAGTCAGAGAGATCATTGATAAAGACCAGAAAAAGCACAGGGCCCAGCACACTTCCTTGGGGAACTCCAGCCTGAACAGGAAGGGGAGATGAGAGAAATCCGTTCAGGGCCACACGTTGACTACGACCAGAGAGGAAGTCCGCAAGCCATGCATGGAGATTTCCATGGATACCATAGGAGGAGAGTTTGGTGAGCAGAGCTGGGTGCCAGACCGTATCAAAGGCCCTTGATATGTCAAGGGAGACAGCTCTGATTTCCTGTTTGGCATTCAGGACCTCCATCCATTGTTGAGACAGCAGAAGCAGCATGTCCAGAGTAGAGTGACCTGGTCTGAATCCAAATTGATGATCAGAGATCAAGCCATTGGAGAAGAGGAAAGATTTCATATCCGAAGCAATGATGGATTCCATGACTTTGCTGATAATTGGGAGCAGGCTGATTGGTCTGTAGTTGCAAGGATCTGTTTTTGCACCTTTTTTGTGTAAAGCGGTAATGTTAGCTGATTTCCAGGATGCTGGCAGATGACCTTGAGCAAAAGATAGGGTGAAAAGAACAGAGAGAGGGTGAGATAGAGCGGCAGAGCAGGATTTTAGGACCCGTGGGCTGATGCCGTCTGGTCCAGTTGCAGAATCAGAGTCGAGGTTTGACAAAAAACTCCTCCACCTTGTCAGGAGAGAAGGACACAGAGTCCAGGAGCATTTGGGTTCGACTGGGAAAGGTGGGAACAGAGAGAGATGGGTTTGGGACTAAGGATTTCGAGGCGAACACAGAGTTGAGGCATTCGGCTTTGTCACGTGCGATGTCAACTGTGTGGCCATTTGAGGTAAGGGAGGGGATGGAGGGGGAACAAACACCAGAAACGGATTTGACCAGACGCCACCAGGATTTGGAGGAAGGAGACAGGTTTGAGAGTTAATTCTTGAGTGAGGAGAGATAGTGCTTCCTGGCACTCCTGAGGGTAGACACACACTTGTTCCGAGCTTGGTGGAAGGAACTGAGATTTCCTTCAGTTGGATTAGCCTTCCAAGAGGCAAAGGCAAGTTGTTTGCGTCATAGCGTTTCATAGCGTCATAGCGATTTTTTTTTTCATAGCGTCATAGCGTTCATAGCGTCATATCGTTCATAGCGTCATAGCGATTTTTTTTTTCATAGCGTCATAGCGTTCATAGCGTTTCATATCGTTCATAGCGTTCATAGCGTCATAGCGATTTTTTTTTTCATAGCGTCATAGCGTTCATAGCGTCATAGCGTCATCACGTGATCGCTCTGAGCGAATCAGCGCCCACCTGCTCTGATTCCGTTGATTCCGTGCGCTGAAATGCACTGAGGTAAATATGAAGAGAAAATATGGATCATCAAATATTTTGAGTTCGGCCATGTTCGTCCCAGGCTCAATGGGCATGTCTATGCCAAATATCAAGCACGTAAGCCTCTCCGTTTAGGAGTCTATCGGTAACATTACACACACACACACACACACACACACACACACACACACACACACACACACACACACACACACACACACACACACACACAAACTGTGTTTTATTTATATATATATATATATATATATATATATATATATATATTTATATATATATATATATATATATACAGACTTGGCATTTAATATGGAATATTTTTTTTTCTTGACTTGGGTTTCCTTTCTGTACTCAGAATATCAATCTGGTGAGTTTCTTTTACGCTTCGGTGATTTCTTTGTTAAAAGAACCATGTCACTGATTGTCTGTCACAGCAAGAAGTCAATAACAGGATTATATCACAGGTGGCGTGACAAAATGTACGGACAGGTACATTTGACGATTGGCTTCACAATCGGGTATATAAGGGTTGTTGCATTCTGTATTAGTGGAAAACAACTGCTGCACGTCTACAAAAGTTATTGCCGCTTCCTCTGGAGATGGTCCATCAACTCGACAATGCTGTTTGTCATGGAGTGGTGGCTTTACGAAATTCCGGCATGAAACAGTGTGCTATTGCTCGGCAGTATGGCATCACTCAAGGCCAGGTGTCAAAGATCCCGAAACGAAATGCTCAGAGGGGTGTCCCTCCTCCAATATCGAGGCCAGGACGTCCCCGCAGAACCGCAAGGAGGGATGATCGCCAGCTACACCGGTTAGTCCGCAATGGCCCTACCAAGTCAGCTAATCGGCTTAAGGCTGAGTAGCAGCAACTGACAAATGTGCCTGTATCCAGAAGGCGAGTCAACCAACGACTGGTTCAAGCAGGCCATCGTGCCAGGCGTCCCCTGAGAAAGCCACGCCTGACAAGACAACACCGCCAGCGCCAATTGCAGTGGGCCAGAGAGCACTGTCAATGGCAGCCAGGACACTGGAATCACGTGATCTTCAGTGACAAGTCTTGATTTCTGGTCTATCGTCAAGATGGCCATGTCTGAGTGCGCAGACAAGTGCCTGAAGCCGACAACGAAGATTGTATAGTGCCAAGAGTCCAGGCTGGAGGTGGTGGGGTGACCGTTTGTTCTGCTTTTCATGCAGGGGGCAAAACTGACCTGGTTGTTCTGAATGGAAACCTGAACCAGTTCAAGTACTAGGGCCATTCTGGAAGAAACATTGCTTCCATTTGCTCGTGTAGCCTTTCGAGGAAACTTTGTCTTCCAAGATGACAATGCACGGCCTCATCCTGCTCGCATGATCCAACACTTTCTTGCTGACCGTGGTGTAGAGCATATGGAGTGGCCTGCCATGTCCCCGGATATGAATCCGATAGAGAACTTGTGGGCAGAATTAACGCGGCAAATCGACCACTGGGACCAGCAGCCTACCTCTGTGCGTGAATTGCAGCAGGCTATTGTCGCTGCATGGCAAGCGATTCCTATCCAAACCTTGGCAAATCTCGTGAACAGCATGCCTCAACGTGTACGTGGTCTCCTGAATGCTCGTGGGGGTTACACGACGTACTGAACTGTAATTTTACTGTCCGTAATCCCAGTTGTAATTTAACTTTTGTTTTTGTTAAAAAAAAATTTGGCTAATGTGCAAAATAAAGAAATACTTCTGGAAAACGTACAGAAGTTTAACACAGTACTGTCTGTGAATTGAGTTCAATATCAGTTTGCATCACTTTCAAGGATCAATTTATTTGCTTCGAAATGTCAAATGTGGTTTTTGTTTCTTTTAAAGGTCACATTAACAAAATCTAGAATAATTTCAACATAATTCCAATGAACTTTTGGTTCTGTCCAAAAGACAGAACCAAAACCCCCACAAAAGTAAGTTCACCCCCACAAAATATATATTGTTGCGGATTTACTCGTCGGCCTTTCCCCTTGCCAAGGGGGGGTTAGTCCCCTTGTCTTTGAGTAGCCGACAGGATCCGGGGCTATGACGTCACTTCCGGTCAGCGTTGGGTAGGGTCGTAGGACTAATCACGAATACCTAAGTACCAACGCCGCCCAGGAAGCAAGGAAATAAACCCCGCCCGAATCACGGTTGTAGGTGGAAACGCCGAGCGATAGCGAACCATGATCCGAGCCGTTAACAAGGACTAAACCCGATCTGAGCGGTTCCGAATCGTGCCACGCTTACCCAATGGAGGAAAACACTGATATGGTCGAATCAGGAAAGACAGGAAGAACAGATTGGTTTATTTACAATTTGTACAGGAAGGAGAAGAAGAACACACAGTGCAGCTTAATACAGTCTTAACTTATCCCAGGACACGGGCCCGTTTCACACTCAGACACTCACACGGGGATTGCAGATGGTCAGATTGATGGTCCAGGGATGATGGCGTCCAGGCAGTTCGCTCCGGTCCCCGACTCGTACCGCGAAGAGATGGTCAAGGCGGCAGAAGCTCCCCGCGAGTCATTGACGCAGATCGGACAATTACGGGGTTAAATGCGGGGCGAAAGGTAGGGCTGGCTGTGTGGTTACTTGCGACCATGGTCGCATACGTAATAAATGAACCGGGCTTTATATGCGCTCCCAATATAGTTCACTGGCAAAGCGCCACTCCCGCAGGAGTCCTCACGCAGAGCACAAATCGGCCAAGTCCTTTTACAGTGCGCGTATCCTCTGCAGGTTCTCTTCACGAAGCGCAATTCTTTGCAGTCCTCTCACAAAGCCCCTCGCTCATCAGTCCTCCAGGTCAGTCCTTTCATACGAGCGCTGTTGCGTCAGTCCTCTCACAAAGCCCTCTCCCAACGAGTCCTTTATCATGCGCAAGCCCAAGCATGCGAGTCCTTATACATGCGCGAATCGTGCCAGTCCTCCTTCATGCGCGCTCTCCCAACAAGTCTTTTCGCACGAGTCCTGTGGAAGGGCTTTGTGCGTGCACTTATATAGCCTTTTCAGCGAACCTTCCAGCACTTGCTAGATGCGCCCTTACCCCGCCCTCTTAAGCCATGCCCACCGAGCCCTGGTTGGTGGTTGCCCTTACCATCACCGCCTTCTGACGTGCTGCTTGATGCGGCCACACCTCGTCCTCGTGCTCCTCCCCCTTTCCAGGCCTACCTCGTGGCATTTGACTGGCTTCGAGCGAAAACCCAAGGGCAGTGAACGCTGCTGGCAAACGAGGTGGATTAGCCGAATCAGGGCGCGGGATGGATGCTGCCCAACGAGGTAGATTGGAGGGTGGCCGCAAAATGAACCGGACCTAAGCTTATTATTTCTTTACACAACGCAGATGTCACTCGGGAAATGGCCTACTCTTACACATACTATGACATAACTAATGTTCTAAGGGGCCTACGTGTTGCTTGTGGACTAACTATGGGGGCAAACCTTTAACCTTTAATGATGTTATATTTACACTCTCAGAACCGTAACAATATATTGTTGCGAATATGGAATTTGGCCTCCATATCCGCTTGTAAATATTCCCCTATTTCCCCAATACTCCCCAACTATCCCCAATCCCCCATTCCCTAGTCCCATTGTCTGTAAACAACACTCTGTAGAACCGACCTTCCCCTTTTTCCCCCATTAAATGTCGTGCCCAGGTCCACCGCATCTCACGTAGACAACTTTCGGACATCTTGCTAGTTATTCTTAGTCTATGTCAGTTAAGGACTCGTTTCCATTAATTCTGACTCTTCGTTGCACCAGAATGTGATTATATGGCACCAGTAGTGAGTTTAGGACCTTCCCTTACCTCCTCCCATCTTCTTCCCCAAACAACAACAACTACAACTACAACTACAACAACAATTACAACAACAACTACAACAACGGCGCTGCGCGGAGGAGTGTGCGTCCTCACACCGGCTCGGTTAGCCGCCATTGACGATGCGCTCCGACGGGGTTACCACGAAGGGGCTCCTTGTCAGCCCCTCGTCAAGGGCGGAGCCGGTAACCCCCCCCCCCCCCCCCAGCACGCACCCAATGAGAAGCAACGTGCCGATTCCATCTGGGGCGGAGCTAACGAGCCGAGGGCGTGTCACTCCCCGCCGGATATACGCGGCGACTGACCGGATGTGACGTCAGATGCGCCCCGAGCTTGAGAAGACAAGAGAGCCACCTCCGAGCGCTGAGAGACCTCCTGCATCTTTTGGGCCGCGCTATCCTGTCCCTGAGCACAAGGTGCACCTTGTGCTGGCCATCGAATACCCGCTTTCCTTGCCATCAATCCCCGTGTGAGTCAGTTTTTGTCCTGTTTATCTGTCGTCTGTCGGGGCTATTATAAGACCGTAATTAAGTGCCTATCTTACTATGCTGTACCTCTCATCCCTGTAATCTGACCTTCCGCCCTAATATAATCTCCTCCGGAGGTCTTGAGAACCGTATCCCTGGTGTCGTGTCATTTTAATCCAGCAGTTGTGTCCTTTTCCTTCATTGATTTAGCATAGCGCGATTTGGTCAACGTCGGGTGGAATCGGGTGAGTTGGGGAAGAATCGGGGCAACTGTTAGGTCGCGGCAATACCACCGCTCGGTAAATAACATCTAAGCCGCGTCTGTAACAATATATATATATATATATGTATATATATATATATATATATATATATATATATATATATATGTATATATATATATATATATATATGCCAACGCAGGTGGAAAAGAAGGGAGGGGGATCACGGTTTGATTACACCTGTAAGGAGGTGTATTGAGCATTTAATGTCTGGCTAAGTCAGGTTTATGCATGTTCAAAGACTTGTGTAGATTCGTGCTGATTCAGTGTAAAGACAAAGCTGAAAGTTTTAACATAAAATTGATGTTGTCCTGCTGAGTCCCCCCTCCTTTTTGTGCTTATAGACCCTCCTTCACCCATCCGTCCAATTCCATCACAAGTGACTGTTAGTCAGTGCATTGGTTCAGTGTGATGTTATTGCTGGCATACTTGTGATTTGATGTGGAACTAAATGTTCATTATACACGACTCTCATGTGTGTTGAGGCGAGATGTTTATCCTACGAGTCGAGCGCAGAAATATGTACGTCGAAGTCAGCATAAAAGCACGTTTTAAGTGCGGATCTTAAAACAAGGGATGGAAAATTGGAACAAAGTACATCTGATGTTGTGAAATGAAAACAGTGTATCAGAAATGACAAAATGAGAATGTGTTTGACAAACTCAGCATGTATATGGACGTAGTAACGAGACTCACGATTACTGTTCCGTCCTTCCATACCTTTGAATTTTTGAGTCTAAAAGCACTTAACATCTCAATCCTGTTTATTATATTTGTGAATGCTTTAATGCTCTGTGAGAAGTCTGATCACTGAATCAATCATTTTATAGAAAAAAAACAACAACCTATTTATTTATGACTCACTCGTGAAGTCTTTGATAACAAAATGCATGTTTTTTGTTTCATGTCCATTTGCTTGATTTAAAAAAAAAATTCCATCAACAAATAGACTACCTGTAAATCCAACATCAACATCAACATCAACATCAACAACAACCAACATCAACAAAACAAAGAGGACAAAAAAAACAACTACCTGTAAATTGCAGGAATGAAGAACAGAAACAAAAGAATGCAAAAACAACGAGAAGACGTCATGCAGAGCACAATACTTGCAAAATTCACCCCTCCCCCCCAAAAAGGTGGCCATGGATACATCAAATTGTCCATTTCATTAATATTAAAATTGATCTAAATCAAAGCTTGGGTCAATCGGATTAAAATTGATCACTTTTCAGAGGAAAATTGATGTTATTAAATGTTTGACCTTTAGTTGACCTTTGACCTTTTGACCTTAAGCATAGTCGGTTTCCCAATTCAGTGAGGGACTATGCAATTGCTGTTTAATTTTCAAGTCAGTCGGATGAAAATTGACGATTTTTCAGATGTAAATTGATGATTTTAGAAGTTTGACCTTGAGTTAACCTTTCACCTTTTGACCTTAAACATAGTTGGTTTCCCAATTCAGTGAGGCATTGTGCAAATGCTATTTAATTTTCAAGTCAGTCGGATGAAAAATGGCAATTTTAGAAATTTGACCGCAAGACGACCTTTCACCTCAAAGTCAATAGGCTTCTTCCTTATGACCAATTTTACCATCTGGTGAAGGTTTGTGAATATCGGATTAAAATTGTGACCTGTAGGCGATTGACAAACAAACAGACAAACAGACAAACAGACAGGATAACAAACGCAACCGACCAATATACAGTACTTGAAAAATCTTCGATTTTGCAAGTAATAAATAAACAAGACAGGTAAAATAAACACTCAGGTGTTTATTAAAGACCATAACGGAATTATCGAAGGAAGTTTCTAGGAAATGCATTCATGGTGTGAGGAACGAAAGAAATAAAGAAAAAGAAAAATCAGGAATGGAAGAAAGTAGACAAGACAGAAAGAAATGCTAACATTATTTATACTAGGGCATGCCCGTACTATATATAAGCTAGGACGTGCCCGTACGTGGGTGCCCGTTCCTTGCCAAAAAAAAAAAAAAAAAAAAATTTGTGTAGGGGTGTGTGTGTGTAAACATCCTAGGGCGTGCCCGTACGTGGGTGCAAAAAAACATGCGTGCAAACAACAACAACAAAAAAAAACTTTGAAACCACGTGGCAGTAACGACCACAGAACCCCCCCCCCCCCCCTCTATTTACATGAATGGTTTGGTCCATTCGCAACGACCACAGAACCCCCCCCCTCTATTTACATGAAATGGTTTGGTCCAAAGCGAACGGCTTGCGGTGTTTGGTAAAGAAATCGCCATAGCTCGGTAACTACTTGTCCGATTAATTTCAAACCTTGAAAAGGCACATCCTCGGGTCCCCAGCAATATACCTGGCAAGTTTCAAGTATATCGGACCGGTAGTTGTCGAGAAACAGCGGTCACAGACAAACATACACACATACACACATACAAACACACATACACACATACACACAGAGATTAATGGAATTATAGATAGATTGCAATATGCAGTTTACATATTACATATGCAAAATGATGGAATTTGTTATTTAGACACCTAATCATTCTACTCCACTCCTTACCTTTCTCAGTTTAGTCACCCACCCCCTCCTGCCCCCACTACTACCCAGTTTATCTCCATTTATCTATCTATAATTCCAGTAATCTCTGTGTGTATGTGTGTATGTGTGTTTGTATGTGTGTATGTGTGTATGTGTGTATGTTTGTCTGTGACCGCTGTTTCTCGACAACTACCGGTCCGATATACTTTAAACTTGCCAGGTATATTGCTGGGGACCCGAGGATGTGCCTTTTCAAGGTTTGAAATTAATCGGACAAGTAGTTACCGAGCTATGGCGATTTCTTTACCAAACACTGCAAGCCGTTCGCTTTGGACCAAACCATTGCATGTAAATAGAGGGGGGGGGGGGGGTTCTGTGGTCGTTGCGAATGGACCAAACCATTCATGTAAATAGAGGGGGGGGGGTTCTGTGGTCGTTACTGCCACGTGGTTTCAAAGTTTTTTTTTGTTGTTGTTGTTTGCACGCATGTTTTTTTGCACCCACGTACGGGCACGCCCTAGGATGTTTACACACACACACCCCTACACAATTTTTTTTTTTTTTTTTTTTTGGCAAGGAACGGGCACCCACGTACGGGCACGTCCTAGCTTATATATAGTACGGGCATGCCCTAGTAAATACAATATGGAGATGGTTTCTCGGTTTTATTAATACGAGTTCCCTTTATTTATTTTCTATTTTGTTGGATACAAGATCGAGGCTCGTGTAAGAGCTAACATCAATCACAAAAAAAAAGGCATGGGGGTGTCGGTAACAAATATTCGCAAAAAAGGTGTTACAAAGAAATGGCTGACAGAATGGCCTACAGGTCCGCACACTCGCCTCTGAGCTGTCTAGCCTGGGTTCGAATCCTGACCCAGCTATAATCTGAAAGTTTGGTGTTTCACAGGCAGAGTGATTCACATGACACCCAGACACATGGATGCTAACCGGGAGTCCCATCTGCCAGCATGATCAGCTATAGACTTCCAGTCCTTAACCAACTGCCAGTTAAAGATCCCATGGTGTCCTTTGCAAAGAGTAGGCGAGTATCGCCGGCACCATGGCCAAATTCCAAATTCCTGCCCTAACTAGGCGAATGTCAGGCCTGGCCAGGCCGGTTCATGAAAGACTTGGGCCAAGCTTCCCCCTGCCGACCCCACAAGGTGGGATAATAGTGGTGGTTAAAGAGCAACAAATTTCCTTGCAAAGAAACTTCAATGATGGAAGGGGCCATTCTGCGCTATGATTGCTGACCTATGGTTGTTTGTCCGTGCTACATCCTTTTCAAAAGCTGAGCAGATCTAGCAACCCCATTTTTAAAGAGGCAGAGGCAGCTAACTCCATTTTTAAAGAGGCAGAGGCAGCCCACCCCATTTTTAAAGAGGCAGAGGCAGCTAACTCCATTTTTAAAGAGGCAGAGGCAGCTAACTCCATTTTTAAAGAGGCAGAGGCAGCCTACCCAATTTTTAAAGTATTCGTTGTGACTTGGACGGGGTTTGGACCATCGACCTCCAAGACTCAGAGCGGACGCTCCACCGAGTCTGGTTCTTTGACAAATCCCTCTGTAGCTCGGTACCCTAGTCGTCCTGGGATTCTGTGCAAGCTAACCTCCCATCGTTTATTAATAAAACCAGGGTTCATCAATTTTAAATACCCACACAGCCGCAAGATTTCCAAAGTCTCTCGGCAGCGGATATAGCAAGACCGGAGAGATTTTTTGGTTCATCGAAGGGTTACGACATCTCATCATGCGTCCCGATTTGTGAGCATCATCAATATGTGCCCTGAGATGACCAGCCCGTGTTATTCAAATTCATTAACAATTGCACACAAACAACCACTCAATATTCATTCGGGTTGATTTCCCATTGAAGAAAATCTTGTAACAGCAGACAGCTCACCCGTTTGATGCCATTTTGGATGTCATTTTGGGTTTCAGAGTTCATTCTAAAAGCAAGAATTAATTTATTCTTCAAAAAGTACAAGTGGAATTTTTTTTCTTCTTCCAACACCGTACTAAAGGTTATAGTCATTGAAACTTAATTATCATTTCTACTTGTGAGAGCAAAGAGCAATGCCCCTTTCACGTCCCTCTCCTCGCGCACTGAATATACAGAATAATGATAATACGCCATGAAGACTTATACATATCGAGGGATCATTTGGCCCATCATTTCACTATCTACTCGATTTACTGAATTTTATAATTTTATCTGCATTTATTTAATTTAATCTACGTATCAAATGTTTTCGCAAGGTTTACTTGTGATGAGAGAGCCGGTGAGTGCAGAACTACATCAATGTCCTTTTTACATCAATGACATTGTCAGGAGGGTTTCTTGGCCTAACAATTAGCCATTCACCTATTTTTAGCTGAACGTATCTCCCAGATGGTCTCCAAGGCAGTCTCTGCCTCGGTATTCCTGGCAGAACCGTGTCCTTTCTCAGTGATCTTTGGATCATGACAGAATACAAAGCCTTCATCAGAAGTGTAATTGAGTGTTGCTCTCAACTCTGGGCTGATGCAGCGGCTTCACTTGGATCTAAGTACCTCTGAATCGTTGAAATCCCTTGGCCGTGTCATGGGTCTGCTTCTTCCTCACTAAAGACACCTTGAAGACCTCGCTTCTCCTCCGTTCGCCTAGCCATTCAGTGCAGTAAGTGTTCTTCCAAAAATCCAAACATTATTGCGCAAGCTTCATACCAACCTCCATTCCGTCATCTTCCTATCCTCTTATCCATGAACCTCCATCCTGAATCGCTCCTCGAGTGCACATCCCTCCAGTTCTTCAATTCCACAGCCCATCATGCCCTCATCCCCTATTTCTGAGCTTTCCTACACTATTTCACTTATTATGAAGCCTCTGTGTCTCTGTCAGTCGGTTGAAGTTCCTCCCTCTGTTGTTCGGCTTTTCTCTGAGCGTTGCCTACTTTAAATGAAAAACCAACACAGTACATGGGATTGGAACTTAGGATGCCAGCATCATATGGCAAGTACTCATAGAAGAACACCAAAAAGGCCAAACCCTTTAATCTACTGGCAGATGTTCAATGGCAATGATTATGAATACTTTCACAGAAGACATCATTGGATTCTGGGGTCTTTTTTACAGTCACATGATCAGCTTTACATCAGCTTCACAACCCTCCCAGAAGCACGGTGTTCTCTACATTGCAGCACCCTCCACAGGCTCTCCAGCAGATGGTGTACAACTTTCATGGGAATGAACCCATGACTACACGACTCAAATACGAGTGATTCAAAAATAAAAGTGGAGCGAAGCAAACGTGACAAAGACTGCGATTTGGAAACAAAATCCACGAGGAGATTAGATGAAAGTAAGATCTAGATAGAATACACGACAACATAACTCACAATCAAATAATTATATTGACGTATGTTATAAATGTTAGGGGGGGGGGGGGGGAAAGGATGTTCACTCACAGTGATGGGTGTCATACCTTGTACATCCTGCAAACGGGGTTGTGGGCATTGGTGCCACACACGAAAAGTGCATCGTCACGCATTTTCAGAAGGATCTTGATGAAGTTGAAGCAATCGTCCTGCCCGGAGAAAGACGAGGATGTCGTGCGGGTTGTGCGAGGTGAAGTGTGTGTGGATTTAGAGTTGAGAAGTGTGGTGCAATGAATTTCAACAAGATGAAGGTTGGGTTGGAGTAGAGGCAATCTGCCTATTATGTTGACCTCTGTCTGCCCCCATTCTCCCTCTGTTTAATTAATCTGTAAATAAAGAGTGATTTATCATGGTGGAACTGGAGTGGCAAATTGCTTACCTTTTTCCGACCTTGCCTCATGCACGTCGCTACCTTTTTGTCAGACACTCCCCAGAAGAGCCTCTGAGATGACAGGGTCAAGAGGCATTGCAAAGTTACATGACGTGGCATTTGCTAACATTTCTGTAAAATAAAAATAAACATGCTTGTACATTGGTTGTACCTTTTATATTGGTTGTACCTGACAAAAACATTGTCAGGTTCTCGGGTGGTCTGAAGGTTAATCTCGTAAACCAAGTACTATGACAACTGCATGCACCCTTCTCTCAAACTACAAAGGCTAATTTCTAGTAAAGCACTGCCAGGCCTTCAAAATGCCAACTGCTTGGCCTGCCAAATTCCAGCTCACAGAGGCTGAACATCTTTGTCTGCCTTGTGAAAAGATGAGAGTGATTTGGACATTGAGAGTTTGCAGCGACCGCGATAATTTATGCTTAGTAAACGGATGGATGAACTAGACCATTGCCAGCCCTGCCACCATTTGTCCCATCGAGTACAATTGGCCACAGGACTCACTCTTCCATTGGGTGCTCGCACCAGGGAGCTACTCATCGTCAAAGCCAAAATGCGCTCTTCCCTGGTTTCCTGCTTTCCGAATGGTCAACAAACAGATAATATGACTCGAAGCTGCCAGGGCCAAGATGCTCACCTTTTCAAATGGAATCTCTGTTGACATCGAAAGACGCAGGTCCACCGCATAAACCGAGTCTCTGCCAGAAATGCATCAAGATGAAAAACATATGAGATACACTCGCCATTAATTCCCGTTCGTTATTTTACACCTTAACAGTTCTTTTCAAGCCAAGTTTAGTGCTAGTCATAACTATAAAAGTCTGGTTGAATGAACACATTTCAAATGCCTATAATGACTTCCCTGTCTAGTCAGGCGATACCAACTCTCTGGCAAAGTTACTACTCTCTCTGCTCCTCAGTGACAGCCTTTGCACCTGTTATTCTCCTTTCACCCCTTCACAGTAATTATACTATAAAGAGGGAGATTCAATGGAGGACCTCATAAGGAGAAGGGCGAGTTTTGCTGAAACCCCTAACATATGGATGAGATGGTTTTGAATTGCTTAACAATTACTTGTACCACACCTGGGTCTCTAAAGACAATCTAAAAGGCTCAATATCTATTCTTTATCCTCCAATTGAGGACATTTTGCATCAGCTGGTCAGTTTAGTCTTCTTATTTGGTTTTCCCTCGATTTGAGGATGATGATCTTCCATAGTTATTCTATCTATGGGTCCGTGGATGACCGATGAGGCCTATCCGGGATGGGCAGACTCTCACAATTTGGGAACGTGTCTCCGAGCGGTAAGGGAGGCCCTCGGCTGTTGTATCTGTTCATGATGTGCTGTTTCTGCCGCACCTGTTTTTTCACCTCGTGTACCTCTTTTTCCACCTCTTCCACCATCTGAGGCAGTCTTGGACATTAGTTTCCTACAAATTAGTGTCGATGTAACATTATTTTCATGTTGACCTTGAGGACATCCTTAAAGTGTTTGATCTGCCCTCCTCTTTATCATTCACCTTGACTGAAGTCAGTTCAATATAGTAAGGTCGACTACAAAAAAGATATTTTAGAAGCAAGACGTCTGTCTTGGTATATGAAAGCTGAAAGACCAGTTTATTAACAACATTGATGAGAATGGCAATTATATTCACACTTAAAGCAGCTCTGAAAGCTCATTGAGCAGATGCCATTTTCCCTACCTTTGGCAACCTCTGTTGGCTTGTTGGTGAGGACACAGGACTGGAAGGTATCCTACAGGTTCAGGTCCAGCTGAAAACACTTGTATTATAGATTTTGATTCCATCTTTCAGGAAGTTGAGTTCGATTCAGGAAAACTGTTACATCTCTGTTGGATTGGAAAAACACAGGTGGTGATACTCTGCAGGCCCCACCTGGTTTTGTCTACACGCGACGCCAGTCTTCCCTTCCCTTGTTACAGGGGCTCATTCTGAAAGACTATTGGTCTGACTCTTCTTCTGTACTTACAACATCTAAAACCTAAACCACCATAAGAATTGTCCATTACCATGATAACCGAAGGGAATATATGAGCTCACCAGGTCAATCTTTGTGCCAAGCTCTCCAGTTGAGCGGACTTCCCGGTGTACTTCCCACAGAATGCCATTGCTTGAGCCGGACTTTCTCAAACGGCCAAGTCGACATGACGGATGATACAAAAACGCTGCCTTAGAAACCTGCATTGGTTGACATCCTGCTCGTGGTTTTGGTCGAATGGAAATACCTTGGTAACAGGAGTAACCTCGCTAGCTTAGCTGCATACTGCATCTCATGGTTGCCTTATTTGTCAGTTTCATCAATATCCGTTATCACACGTTATTAGGTATGAGTATACTATTTTCAAGAATATCTATTGTATATTATGTACAGTCCTTGTAACAAAATGTTTAATGAGGCTTTAAAAAAATTTTTCCTCCAATGACTCGCAGGCAATTTGCATTTAATTACTATTTTCATGATAGGTAAATCAATTTTGCAGCATTTCCTCTATTCATCTCCATCCGTGCATCGGTGCGTCAAATTCAATGGGGTATATAATAAAAATAGAGTGATAAATAAAATGCTAATTTGCTTTAGCATTTTTTTGAAATAATACACAGGCTGGTATTAGTATCTGTTCAGTGGGCTTGGAAAAGCTTACATCCAATAATGCAGAAAGAGGAAGAAGGAGAGAATACACCATTCGCTTTCTGGGAGGGAGTGTGAAAGATGGGCCCCAATTGGACTAATTTGAAGGAAAGACCAAAAAGGACATGCTGCTGCTTCTCTCTCAGCAATGGTTGTGGAGGCGCTAAATGTCAAACAAGTGGTCAGGATCATATCCCTGCAGATATCAAAGGCTTTCGACACAGTCTGACATCCTCCTTGCTTAACAAGCTCGCCACCTGCACCATACGTGGCTTCCTTCGCTCATATGCTCAGCACGTTGCCATCAATGGAATCCTTTCCTCTCCTCTCGCAGGGAAGGCTTGAGTGCTCCGAGGGATAACATTGGACCCAAACTGGTTCGTCATTCATAAACGGCCCCTGTGATGCTCTGGAAACGTTCTCTTCCGTTTAGTAAATGACTCCATGTTATATGCTCCACATCCACAATACACCACCATCAAATTGACATGCAGGCAGCAGCAGCTGCATCAATGTCTGCTTATCTGGAAAATGATTGCATGCTCACTGACAAATGGAACATGCTTTTCAATCATAGCAATTTCTAGCAACCCCACCCTGTCACTCCGGCTTCATCAAAGGAACGAACGATGGAACAACATCAAAGGAACAACATCAAAGGAACTCATTTTTTAAGGTTCATTCATTCCCTTCCTTGTTAAGTCCGCCTGTCGCCCTACTGTCAGTATATTGTCGTTTTACCCTCGATCACTCACTTTTCCAT
>NC_136266.1:58158368-58270868 GCF_964187855.1 Myxine glutinosa | reverse complement strand
CTTGCGGAGTTTGGTAAATAAGTCGCCATAGCTCGGTAACTACTTCTCCGATTAATATGAAACCTTGAAAAGGCACATCCTCAGGTCCCCAGCAATATACCTGGCAAGTTTCAAGTATATCGGACCCGTGGTTGTCGAGAAACAGCGGTCACAGACAAACACACACACACACACACACACACACACACACACACAGACACACAGAGATTACTGGAATTATAGATAGATAGCGTGATGAACATGTACACCACACAGGAACTCCAAATGAAGTTTTTCCTAACGCATTCTAGTTTTTGACATTTTCTATTAGACCAGCTTAACGATCTGCACAACTTGCAGAGGCATGCGTTGTGAACATGAATTATCGCCTAAGTGGCACATGAAGAAGTTGTCACTTCGCTTGGAACTTTTTAAAAGTAAAACTTCTACTTTATCACAAAATTGCATGCGCTCGCTGTCGCATTGTTTCCCGATGTGTCCGGTAAGTATGGTGAATCAGGCACGATTGGGTTCATTTCAAAAATAATAACAATCACCCAAAAACCCAACAGTTTCCAGACGCCTTTATTGGCGGAGATAACGAAGACGTGGCCTTGGCAGAAAACTTAGGCGTTGAACAGTATCCAAACTCCTGTGTTAAATTCATGGCAAAACAGAACTAAAATGCTTACAGGTGTGGCCAAAAAGATTGGCACCCTTGCACCTTTTTCAAATAATGCTCCATTACTCCAGAAAATTGTTGAAATTAAAAAATATTTTGGTATCCACATTTGTATTTCTTTGGTTTGCAGTGGAACAAAACAAAAAAAGCTGAAAAAATTACTAAATCTTAGCTTATTCCACACAGAAATCCTAAAATGGCCCGGACAATATTATTGGCACCTTTTAGAAGTTGTTAGAAATTATTAGATTTCAAACAGGTGATTCTTCTTTACTTTGGAATTGAACGCACCTGTGATGAGTTGCAGGTGCCTGCAATATAAAAATCACTCATTCAACCAGTTTGAATAGAGAAAAGGAGTCATTCTGCTGTTTTGTGTCACTGTGTGTACCGCAATGAGCATGGAGAAAAGAAAGAAAACCAGAGAATTGTCTGAGGAGGTCAGACACAAGATTGTAGCCAAGCATGGACAATCTCAAGGCTACAAGTCCATCTCCAGAGACCTTGATGTTCCTTTGTCCTCCGTACGCAATGTTATCAGGAAGTTTAAGGCCCATGGTACTGCAGCCAACCTCCCTCGACATGGTCGCAAGAGAAAACTTGATCGAAGATTGCAGCGAAGGATTGTTCGAATGGTAGAGAAAGCACCTTGATCACCTGTCAAACAGTTTCAAGCTCACCTTCAGACACAAGGTACGACAGTTTCAACTCGCACCATCTGTCACCAACTCAATGAAAGGGGGTTCTATGGTAGGAGACCCAGGAGGACCCCACTGCTAAGAAAGCCTGACTGCAGTTTCCTAAAACACATGTGAACAAGCCATAATCCTTCTGAGAGAATGTCCTGTGGGTCTCCGTCGAAGGTCATGGGTCTTGCAGCAGGACAATGACCCCAAACACACTTCAAAAAGCACCCAGCAATGGTTAAAGACAAAACACTGGACTGTTCTGAAGTGGCCAGCAATGAGTCCAGATCTAAATCCCATTGAATACCTGTGGGAATGTCTGAAAACAGCAGTTGGGAGAAGGCACCCTTCAAATATGGGAGAACTGGAGCAGTTTGAACAAGAAGTGTGGACCAAACTGCCAGTAGAGAGGTGTAGGAAGCTCATTCATGGCTATAGGAAGCGCTTGACTGCAGTTATTTTGTACAAAGGCTGTGCGACCAAATATTCGGTCGTGGGTGTCAATAATTTTGTCATTGCCATTTTTTTTTTATTTACTAATTTAAAGGATATATTAAGTTCTGAATCAAAAACAAAGGTTCTGTAATATCAACAGTGAAATAAAGAATTGTGGAGAACAAATACTTTCATCAATTTCAACTTATTTTTGGAGAAAATTGTGAGTTCTTTGAAAAAAGTGCAAGGGTGCCAATATTTTTGGCCACGACTATATGTAATCGACCAAGAAGGTTTGGGAGTTGTTCGGAACTCTCGTCCAAAATGTGAAACGAGCTCCGGTGAAGACTTTTTTCATTTGCTGAAGAGGTGACCATCGTCTAATCGAACGTATTAAGGATGCTCCGATGGAAGGTTTCTGTGCTGGGATCAAAAGTTCGTTGACCACTGGATGAAGTGCATTGAAGGTAATGAGGATTCCATGAAATAATTTGAGGTGAATAAAAGTTTGTAAACGGTACTATTGACCAGACTCAGCGGTGTAATGGTTAGAGCGTCCGCTGGGAGGTTGCTGGTTAAAATAATGGCTGAGTCATGACAAAGACTTTAAAAGTGGAACATGCAGCTTCCTCTCTTGGCACCCAGTATTTAAAAGGGCAGAGCACGGACAACCATCCTTGAGTTGGCAGCCATTGCGCAGGCTTGATGGGCCTAATGGCCTCCTCCTACATTGAAGTTCCTTCGCCAAGAACTCATTATACGACTACGTCCGTTGGGCATGTCGGGTGAAATAATTTTCGAGATGACCCTCGTCGGCTGCATCCGAAGATGCACTACCTGCCAGGTGTCCATTACTAACCGATGAAAATCCTCTGATAATATCAATCCATGCAAGACGGATCCTTTTAGCCAGGCCCCACTGTGTTGTCTCACTGTTACTGTCATGTTAATTGATGGAGGTATTTTAGATAAATCAGGAGCTTTTCACTCAACTTTGGTCAAACTTTGGCTTTTCACTCCTTTCGCACAATCACGCATGGTGGTGAGCATCCTGACTACAGCGATCGTCATGTGCAGGACATTAACCGCTCAGTTGGACATTTTGTCCAAAGGCTTACATTGTGTCCAGCATTTGTAATATTTACAAGAATGAAAGCAGACAAATTGACATCCACCTCGAAACTTATTGTTGGACAATTCTTTGAATCCAATTCGAAAGACTCTCGTAGTTTGTTCGACAGCAGATTCCATTTACCCAAGTGCTAATTCAAATGAGGAATTGTCTTTCCAATCTTGCAAAGGTTAAGGCCCAATTGGTCTCTACCCAGCTAACACAACACCGTTGGGCCAACGTTGGCATTTGGTCAATTGGTCTCGAGCGCATTGTTGACGTCGGCCTAACGTTGCCATTTGGTTGCAATCGCGACGTCTATTTTCCAACGTCGGCCTAACGTTGCCTATTGGTTGCAATCGCGACGTCTATTTTGCAACGTCGGCCTAACGTTGCCTATTGGTTGCAATCGCGACGTCTATTTTCCAACGTCGGCCTAACGTTGCCTATTGGTTGCAATCGCGACGTCTATTTTCCAACGTCGGCCTAACGTTGCCTATTGGTTGCAATCGCGACGTCTATTTTCCAACGTCGGCGTAACGTTGCCTATTGGTTGCAATCGCGACGTCTATTTTCCAACGTCGGCCTAACGGTGCCTATTGGTTGCAATCGCGACGTCTATTTTGCAACGTCGGCCTAACGTTGCCTATTGGTTGCAATCGCGACGTCTATTTTCCAACGTCGGCCTAACGTTGCCTATTGGTTGCAATCGCGACGTCTATTTTCCAACGTCGGCCTAACGTTGCCTATTGGTTGCAATCGCGACGTCTATTTTCCAACGTCGGCCTAACGTTGCCTATTGGTTGCAATCGCGACGTCTATTTTCCAACGTCGGCCTAACGTTGCCTATTGGTTGCAATCGCGACGTCTATTTTCCAACGTCGGCGTAACGTTGCCTATTGGTTGCAATCGCGACGTCTATTTTCCAACGTCGGCCTAACGGTGCCTATTGGTTGCAATCGCGACGTCTATTTTCCAACGTCGGCCTAACGTTGCCTATTGGTTGCAATCGCGACGTCTATTTTCCAACGTCGGCCTAACGTTGCCTATTGGTTGCAATCGCGACGTCTATTTTCCAACGTCGGCCTAACGTTGCCTATTGGTTGCAATCGCGACGTCTATTTTCCAACGTCGGCCTAACGGTGCCTATTGGTTGCAATCGCGACGTCTATTTTCCAACGTCGGCCTAACGTTGCCTATTGGTTGCAATCGCGACGTCTATTTTCCAACGTCGGCGTAACGTTGCCTATTGGTTGCAATCGCGACGTCTATTTTCCAACGTCGGCCTAACGGTGCCTATTGGTTGCAATCGCGACGTCTATTTCCCAACGTCGTGCCGACGTTGCCTATTGGTTGCAATCGCGACGTCTATTTTCCAACGTCGGCCTAACGTTGCCATTTGGTTGCAATCGCGACGTCTATTTTCCAACGTCGGCCTAACGGTGCCTATTGGTTGCAATCGCGACGTCTATTTCCCAACGTCGTGCCGACGTTGCCTATTGGTTGCAATCGCGACGTCTATTTTCCAACGTCGGCCTAACGTTGCCATTTGGTTGCAATCGCGACGTCTATTTTCCAACGTCGGCCTAACGGTGCCTATTGGTTGCAATCGCGACGTCTATTTCCCAACGTCGTGCCGACGTTGCCTATTGGTTGCAATCGCGACGTCTATTTTCCAACGTCGGCCTAACGTTGCCTATTGGTTGCAATCGCGACGTCTATTTTGCAACGTCGGCCTAACGTTGCCTATTGGTTGCAATCGCGACGTCTATTTTCCAACGTCGGCCTAACGTTGCCTATTGGTTGCAATCGCGACGTCTATTTTCCAACGTCGGCCTAACGTTGCCTATTGGTTGCAATCGCGACGTCTATTTTGCAACGTCGGCCTAACGTTGCCTATTGGTTGCAAGCGCGACGTCTATTTTCCAACGTCGGCCTAACGTTGCCTATTGGTTGCAATCGCGACGTCTATTTTCCAACGTCGGCCTAACGTTGCCTATTGGTTGCAATCGCGACGTCTATTTTCCAACGTCGGCCTAACGTTGCCTGTTGGTTGCAATCGCGACGTCTATTTTCCAACGTCGGCCTAACGGTGCCTATTGGTTGCAATCGCGACGTCTATTTCCCAACGTCGTGCCGACGTTGCCTATTGGTTGCAATCGCGACGTCTATTTTCCAACGTCGGCCTAACGTTGCCTATTGGTTGCAATCGCGACGTCTATTTTCCAACGTCGGCCTAACGTTGCCTATTGGTTGCAATCGCGACGTCTATTTTCCAACGTCGGCGTAACGTTGCCTATTGGTTGCAATCGCGACGTCTATTTTCCAACGTCGGCCTAACGTTGCCTATTGGTTGCAATCGCGACGTCTATTTTCCAACGTCGGCCTAACGTTGCCTATTGGTTGCAATCGCGACGTCTATTTTCCAACGTCAGCCTAACGTTGCCTATTGGTTGCAATCGCGACGTCTATTTTCCAACGTCGGCCTAACGGTGCCTATTGGTTGCAATCGCGACGTCTATTTTCCAACGTCGTGCCGACGTTGCCTATTGGTTGCAATCGCGACGTCTATTTTCCAACGTCGGCCTAACGTTGCCTATTGGTTGCAATCGCGACGTCTATTTTCCAACGTCGGCCTAACGTTGCCTATTGGTTGCAATCGCGACGTCTATTTTCCAACGTCGGCCTAACGTTGCCTATTGGTTGCAATCGCGACGTCTATTTTCCAACGTCGGCCTAACGTTGCCTATTGGTTGCAATCGCGACGTCTATTTTCCAACGTCGGCCTAATGTTGCCTATTGGTTGCAATCGCGACGTCTATTTTCCAACGTCGGCCTAACGTTGCCTATTGGTTGCAATCGCGACGTCTATTTTCCAACGTCGGCGTAACGTTGCCTATTGGTTGCAATCGCGACGTCTATTTTCCAACGTCGGCCTAACGGTGCCTATTGGTTGCAATCGCGACGTCTATTTTCCAACGTCGGCCTAACGTTGCCTATTGGTTGCAATCGCGACGTCTATTTTCCAACGTCGGCCTAACGTTGCCTATTGGTTGCAATCGCGACGTCTATTTTCCAACGTCGGCCTAACGTTGCCTATTGGTTGCAATCGCGACGTCTATTTTCCAACGTCGGCCTAACGGTGCCTATTGGTTGCAATCGCGACGTGTATTTTCCAACGTCGGCCTAACGTTGCCTATTGGTTGCAATCGCGACGTCTATTTTCCAACGTCGGCGTAACGTTGCCTATTGGTTGCAATCGCGACGTCTATTTTCCAACGTCGGCCTAACGGTGCCTATTGGTTGCAATCGCGACGTCTATTTCCCAACGTCGTGCCGACGTTGCCTATTGGTTGCAATCGCGACGTCTATTTTCCAACGTCGGCCTAACGTTGCCATTTGGTTGCAATCGCGACGTCTATTTTCCAACGTCGGCCTAACGGTGCCTATTGGTTGCAATCGCGACGTCTATTTCCCAACGTCGTGCCGACGTTGCCTATTGGTTGCAATCGCGACGTCTATTTTCCAACGTCGGCCTAACGTTGCCTATTGGTTGCAATCGCGACGTCTATTTTGCAACGTCGGCCTAACGTTGCCTATTGGTTGCAATCGCGACGTCTATTTTCCAACGTCGGCCTAACGTTGCCTATTGGTTGCAATCGCGACGTCTATTTTCCAACGTCGGCCTAACGTTGCCTATTGGTTGCAATCGCGACGTCTATTTTGCAACGTCGGCCTAACGTTGCCTATTGGTTGCAATCGCGACGTCTATTTTCCAACGTCGGCCTAACGTTGCCTATTGGTTGCAATCGCGACGTCTATTTTCCAACGTCGGCCTAACGTTGCCTATTGGTTGCAATCGCGACGTCTATTTTCCAACGTCGGCCTAACGTTGCCTGTTGGTTGCAATCGCGACGTCTATTTTCCAACGTCGGCCTAACGGTGCCTATTGGTTGCAATCGCGACGTCTATTTCCCAACGTCGTGCCGACGTTGCCTATTGGTTGCAATCGCGACGTCTATTTTCCAACGTCGGCCTAACGTTGCCTATTGGTTGCAATCGCGACGTCTATTTTCCAACGTCGGCCTAACGTTGCCTATTGGTTGCAATCGCGACGTCTATTTTCCAACGTCGGCGTAACGTTGCCTATTGGTTGCAATCGCGACGTCTATTTTCCAACGTCGGCCTAACGTTGCCTATTGGTTGCAATCGCGACGTCTATTTTCCAACGTCGGCCTAACGTTGCCTATTGGTTGCAATCGCGACGTCTATTTTCCAACGTCAGCCTAACGTTGCCTATTGGTTGCAATCGCGACGTCTATTTTCCAACGTCGGCCTAACGGTGCCTATTGGTTGCAATCGCGACGTCTATTTTCCAACGTCGTGCCGACGTTGCCTATTGGTTGCAATCGCGACGTCTATTTTCCAACGTTGGCCTAACGTTGCCTATTGGTTGCAATCGCGACGTCTATTTTCCAACGTCGGCCTAACGTTGCCTATTGGTTGCAATCGCGACGTCTATTTTCCAACGTCGGCCTAACGTTGCCTATTGGTTGCAATCGCGACGTCTATTTTCCAACGTCGGCCTAACGTTGCCTATTGGTTGCAATCGCGACGTCTATTTTCCAACGTCGGCGTAACGTTGCCTATTGGTTGCAATCGCGACGTCTATTTTCCAACGTCGGCCTAACGGTGCCTATTGGTTGCAATCGCGACGTCTATTTCCCAACGTCGTGCCGACGTTGCCTATTGGTTGCAATCGCGACGTCTATTTTCCAACGTCGGCCTAACGTTGCCTATTGGTTGCAATCGCGACGTCTATTTTCCAACGTCGGCCTAACGTTGCCTATTGGTTGCAATCGCGACGTCTATTTTCCAACGTCGGCCTAACGTTGCCTATTGGTTGCAATCGCGACGTCTATTTTCCAACGTCGGCCTAACGTTGCCTATTGGTTGCAATCGCGACGTCTATTTTCCAACATCGGCCTAACGTTGCCTATTGGTTGCAATCGCGACGTCTATTTTCCAACGTCGGCCTAACGTTGCCTATTGGTTGCAATCGCGACGTCTATTTTCCAACGTCGGCCTAACGTTGCCTATTGGTTGCAATCGCGACGTCTATTTTCCAACGTCAGCCTAACGTTGCCTATTGGTTGCAATCGCGACGTCTATTTTCCAACATCGGCCTAACGTTGCCTATTGGTTGCAATCGCGACGTCTATTTTCCAACGTCGGCCTAACGTTGCCTATTGGTTGCAATCGCGACGTCTATTTTCCAACGTCGGCCTAACGTTGCCTATTGGTTGCAATCGCGACGTCTATTTCCCAACGTCGTGCCGACGTTGCCTATTGGTTGCAATCGCGACGTCTATTTTCCAACGTCGGCCTAACGTTGCCTATTGGTTGCAATCGCGACGTCTATTTCCCAACGTCGGCCTAACGTTGCCTATTGGTTGCAATCGCGACGTCTATTTCCCAACGTCGTGCTGACGTTGCCTATTGGTTGCAATCGCGACGTCTATTTTCCAACATCGGCCTAACGTTGCCTATTGGTTGCAATCGCGACGTCTATTTTCCAACGTCAGCCTAACGTTGCCTATTGGTTGCAATCGCGACGTCTATTTTCCAACGTCGGCCTAACGGTGCCTATTGGTTGCAATCGCGACGTCTATTTTCCAACGTCGTGCCGACGTTGCCTATTGGTTGCAATCGCGACGTCTATTTTCCAACGTCGGCCTAACGTTGCCTATTGGTTGCAATCGCGACGTCTATTTTCCAACGTCGGCCTAACGTTGCCTATTGGTTGCAATCGCGACGTCTATTTTCCAACGTCGGCCTAACGTTGCCTATTGGTTGCAATCGCGACGTCTATTTTCCAACGTCGGCCTAACGTTGCCTATTGGTTGCAATCGCGACGTCTATTTTCCAACGTCGGCGTAACGTTGCCTATTGGTTGCAATCGCGACGTCTATTTTCCAACGTCGGCCTAACGGTGCCTATTGGTTGCAATCGCGACGTCTATTTCCCAACGTCGTGCCGACGTTGCCTATTGGTTGCAATCGCGACGTCTATTTTCCAACGTCGGCCTAACGTTGCCTATTGGTTGCAATCGCGACGTCTATTTTCCAACGTCGGCCTAACGTTGCCTATTGGTTGCAATCGCGACGTCTATTTTCCAACGTCGGCCTAACGTTGCCTATTGGTTGCAATCGCGACGTCTATTTTCCAACGTCAGCCTAACGTTGCCTATTGGTTGCAATCGCGACGTCTATTTTCCAACGTCAGCCTAACGTTGCCTATTGGTTGCAATCGCGACGTCTATTTTCCAACATCGGCCTAACGTTGCCTATTGGTTGCAATCGCGACGTCTATTTTCCAACGTCGGCCTAACGTTGCCTATTGGTTGCAATCGCGACGTCTATTTTCCAACGTCGGCCTAACGTTGCCTATTGGTTGCAATCGCGACGTCTATTTCCCAACGTCGTGCCGACGTTGCCTATTGGTTGCAATCGCGACGTCTATTTTCCAACGTCGGCCTAACGTTGCCTATTGGTTGCAATCGCGACGTCTATTTCCCAACGTCGGCCTAACGTTGCCTATTGGTTGCAATCGCGACGTCTATTTCCCAACGTCGTGCTGACGTTGCCTATTGGTTGCAATCGCGACGTCTATTTTCCAACATCGGCCTAACGTTGCCTATTGGTTGCAATCGCGACGTCTATTTTCCAACGTTGGCCGAACGGTGTTGTGTTAGCTGGATAACTTCTGTTGTCTCACCGATATGGTTTACAACTCAAAAGTCGTCGGTTCAAATGCATTCCAAACTTTACTCGGTGGAAAGCTGATAAACGTACTGAGTGATTCTTTCCATCTGCGGTCAGTGGGCAGGACGACCGGATGATTACTGAGGATGGGTAGGATGGGATGGGAGATGAGGATGGAGATTATAGATGATGAAGTGGAGGTGAAAGTGGATGTAGACATAAGAGTGCTGATAGTAAGATTGCGGGGACGAGAGAAAGGCAGATAGAGACGCGAGTATATCTCAAGATCGATTTTCGTGCTGCCAGGCAACACATCCATTTGTAACAGCTGCCAGTCCTGGGTATGCATCGCTCCCGTGATGGTTAAACCCAACGACAGCAGCCAGAACCCGCCAGGCTCCGGATTCAAGCTCTTGGGTACACAAGCGCCCGTGACTGCCAACAAAGACGGCTCACAAGCTTGCCACCCTCGCTTCCCGCCCAGGTGTGAACGCACGCAGCCCGATGCTGGCAGGGCAGCAAAGCACAGCGACTGTTATATCATCAGGCTGATTTGGACGGCTGCCTGGAAGGCTCGGCTGCCACCATGATTAGGCTTTAATGGCCCGTGCGTCCTATCGGGGGTCGAGCATGAATATCCAAATGTAGACCTTAATTGTGTGTATAAACACTAGTTACGGAAGGGGCTTCAGGCCCAAAGACATAAAATATAAACGGTGAAAATTTCTCATACGTTAAATGGTTGAGCAAGAGAACAAAGACAACGCAAAAAAAGAAAAACAAACAATAGCTACGAAGACAAAATGGGCAAATAGGTGAACGGATAATTTAGGAGTTGCACGTGCATGTCCCTCAGCATGGCGGCACCAAATCCTTCCTGGTTTAGATTGACAGTGCTGGTTTTTAGACACATTTGCTCATCAGGGACGTTCTAACAGAAGGCAGCGTTTGCACCTCCAAGACAACCTGACATTTACAATGATCCGGGCAAGTAGCGTCATGCATTGGTAAGCAATAGTGTGCCATAAGTCTTGCAATTTTTCCCTTACGGTTTAATAAAAAATGAAATGCAAAAACCTTTGTTCGTTTTTTCTATGAAGGAAAGCAAAAGCCTCTCAAAACTGCAACCTATCTCGTGGCAAGAGGCAAGAATGGAACTTGAAGCTCTTCCGGAAAGGTGACATCGCCGTGCTCGAAATGTCCAGATGGCAACGAGAGTGAACGCATCGAGAAAGTTAAGATTTCTTGACTCGGTGACCAAAGCGTCGCTCGTTGTGTCGCACAGAAGAAAAAAGTGAAAGCATTCAAATGCACAATATTTCTCTGTTCACCATTAAATCCTCGCACGTACGACTTATTAAAGCCCGGGCTGAAGTGTGCGGCGACCATGATGTGGGATTAAAATGGTTTCCTCGGTGGTGAAGGCAGTGATGAATGTTTGCTCATGCATCCCTCGGGGCCGGCTCCAATTTCGGGGCCTCGAGCGAGGCTTCTGCATCCAGATGAAGCCGAAGTTCATGGATGCGCTACCCCACCTGTCACTGCCTGAACCCCCACCTGTCCCAAAACTGGCTTAATTAGACAGGCCGTGCCTTGGTGTCACAGTACCACTGTTAAAACAAACTTTCCCTGTCATAGTGCCATGCCATGTCTAATGCCACAAAATATATCAATAAATGTACTTCAAAACTAGAAATGAACGTAATTCTTAAAATGCAATTTGAATCTTTGCGTAAACCCTTGCAGCGACTCCAGAAACACTTCCAGTATCATTAGCTTTACCCTAATGCTAGAAGTGACTTTAGGCCTAAGCTGACAGCATGTGCTCATGACCCCTGGTAATACTCAAACTTAATGGTACTCTAACACTACAGCAGTAGACACATCCATCGAAATTTTCTAATTAAATTTACAATGCCCCCACCCAAAAAACCTTTCGGCCTATCTCCAATTGCACACATTCATGATTCCAACAAAGGTTTATTTCTTCCAATTTATGGCTTGTTTTATGGACGCCTGCTTGTTGCATAGGTATGCTGAGAAAGTGCTACAGTGACAGCTCTGCTACAGAAGTGCTGCAGTGAGCAACTGTGTCGTCACAAATCCCTTTAAGTCAACCTTCTTTGCTCTGTCCTCAGAGGGGAAGGAAAGAAGGCTTCAAAAGGAGGAATGAATCCACAATTCCAAGAGCAAGCATCAAAGTCCATATTCATTTTTATCGATGCTGCCATATTTTTGTACACAAATCCAGGGCGGGCTTTCCTGTGATGTGCTTTGCAATTTGAAATATTGTCTCTGGGTTTTTTTTTTAAGGCAGCACCTGCAAGATGGTGAAGCAAGAGGGTGAAGGGGATCTTCTTCAAAATATTTTACTTGAATTTATATGAATGGTAAAGTCGCATCACAAATGGTGTTATTTGAACAGTAACCTCATCATACAACCTAATACTGGGTAGAGATGGTGTGACCACTTTCTTAGGATGTAATATGATGAAAATTGATTAGTAAGAACTTTGACAGTACAAACCAGAGCTAACCTATTTCATCCAATGCGGAATAAATTGAATTTTTCATTTAAATATCGGAAAGCTTGAATTTCTAGAAAGCTTTCAATAATAGAAAGGATGCCTGGTCTAATGGGATGGTGCGGAGGTAGCACTGCACCTGTGAGTTCCATCCTGAGTTCCATCCCCGAAACCACTGTAAACGGTCTCATTGGCGTTTCACCACAAATTGTGCCCTCCCTTGGACGAACGTTAAACTTGGCATCCTGTCTGCCAACATTAGTCGGTGGACGTCAAAGATCCAACGGTGCCCATCGTGAAGAGTAGGCGAGTTGGTGCCAGAATCCTGAACAAATGACAACATTTCCGTCATTTCCAGGCAACCGTCAGGCCTGGCCATCCTGTTCGTGAAAGACTTGCCAAAAAAAAACGTTCCCCTGACGACCCTGCACGAAAGTGGGAATAATTGGGGTCCTCAAATAATTAGTAGTAGTTGAATTATCCGGTCTTTTTTTTACAAAAAAGCTCCTTCACATGCGTACGTGGATTGTCGCATTAGCAGTACACGCATAATATAGGAAGCCACCAGCTTCATGTTAAGAGGATTAAGAAAAATAAAAAGCGGACAGACAGAAATGGAGATAAAGAAGAAGCATGAATGCAGTCTGCATCCTATTTGAAATAGTTGCACCTGAAGGCAATTCCATTACATGCATTTGGACGTTTTAAAATTCATCCCTTCATACCTTCTTCAAAATGTAATGATGTGCATAAAATCAAGCGCAAGCTTCGTAAATTACAAATCTTGCGTTTATATAGGACAAACCTACAATCGCAAAATCATTAAAAAAAATTAAATAAGAGAACAATCAGTCAGGGGAACGACACAGGATAAACATCAAAAAGTTGAATCATTAAAATTAGGAATCCAAATACGCGATGTGGCAGCACAAAATTCCCAAATCAAATAAATCAAGGAAGTGCTCTTCGCTCCACTGATCAGACGTTAAGATTCCATGTAGTGAATCATTTGATGGGAATTTTTTTTATTTAAGTATCAATACAGTGGCTGACATAACCTTTATCACTTACTTTCAAAGGACGATATATTCTAGTTGTTGGAGATGATTCCATAAAACATCGATCCGATAAGGCATTAAGTATCGGAGGAATCGCAGTTGACTTCACTTGTCGTGATATTGTCGCAGCCACCAGACCGCACCGGTTGCCCGGTTCGAGTCCGACGAGTCGAGTCAAAACCGACCGCAGAGGCCAGGTGAATCAACGATTAGCGGTAAGATCGCGCCCTTTTCATCTCGGCTGCCGTAGCCACTCTATGCCGATAGGCGATCACGTGGCTGATCTTCATCTTCGGCCGAGCAACCCAAGTCACTTGACATGCAAGCACATCTAGCGGAGTTCAGCGCAACCAATTAACCTTAACCGGATTCAATCAAACCAGCAGACGAAGCCACCACGATGAATAGAATCCACCCAAGAGACCAAGACAGGTTTATATTTTGTATTGAAAGCACACGGTGGGGGGTGGGGGGGGGGGTGGAATGGGGGACAGGAATACAAAAAGGAGCAATAACAGTGATAAATGTGTACGTAATAAATAAACAATCCCCTTACCAATGCGGGACTGACACACCCTCAGGTCAATGACGAACGGTCGAGAACGTTCATTATATTCCCTTAAAGGTGTATAATATTAAATTATATTACCTGTAACTCACACAACATGATAGAGACATGGGGAAATCAAGAGAGAAAGCCTTGCCAAACCCCACAGAGCTGGTGGAGAGTTGGTGAGTCTATACCGATATGTAGCTCGACAGGGGAATGAGTGGCTGGACGGGTTGAAGTGTGGCTGGTCGGGTGGAGGAGTGGCTGGACGGGGTGAGGGGGGTGGGGGGGGTGGTGAGGGGAGAGACGTGGCTGGATGGGTGGAGGTGTGGCTGGCCAGGGGGGAGGGGGGGAGGCGTGGCTGGACGGGTGGAGGTGCGGCTGGACGGGGGAAGGCACGGCTGGTCGGGTGGAGGTGTGGCTGGACGGGTGGAGGTGTAGCTGGCGGGTGGAAGCGTGGCTGGACGGGGGAAGGCGTGGCTGGATGGGTGGAGGTGTGGCTGGATTGGGGGGGGGGGGAGGCATGGCTGGATGGGTGGAGGTGTGGCTGGACTGGAGGAGGCGTGGCTGGATGGGTGGAGGTGTGGCTGGTTGGGTGAAAGCGTGGCTGGACGGGTGGAGGTGTTGCTGGATGGGGGGAGGCATGGCTGGACGGGTGGAGGTGTCACTGGACGGGGGGAGGCATGGTGGGACAGGTGGAGGTGTGGCTGGATGGGTGGAGGCGTGGCTAGATGGGGGAAGGCATGGCTGGATGGGTGGATGTGTAGCTAGATGGGGGGAGGCATGGCTGGATGGGTGGAGGCGTAGCTAGATGGGGGAAGGCATGACTGAATGGGTGAGGGTGTGGCTGGTCGGGTGGAGGTGTGGCTGGATGGGGGGAGGCATGGCGGGATGGGTAGAAGTGTGGCTGGATGGGTGGAGGCGTGGCTAGATGGGGGAAGGCATGGCTGGATAGGTGGATGTGTAGCTAGACGGGGGGAGGCATGGCTGGACGGGTGGAGCCGTAGCTAGACGGGGGAAGGCATGACTGAATGGGTGAGGGTGTGGCTGAATGGGTGGAGGTGTGGCTGGATGGGCGAGGCACGGCGGGACGGGTGGAGGTGTGGCTGGATGGGTGGAGGCGTGGCTAGACAGGGGAAGGCATGGCTGGATGGGTGGAGGCCTGGCTGGCCGCATGGTGGTGGCATTGCTTTAGCAGCTCTACAGCTTTTGACACCCTCTAGTGGAAATCAGTTCCAACATCTCCTCATGTCATCTCGACGCCACGCTCTTTTATCACCTTCCTCCCACACATCATCGGTGATGCGACGCTCCCCTCCCATGTCGCCTACCTTTGGTCAATGGATCCGGTCTGGAGGTATCCGACACTTCTCCCAAGATGTTTTGTTGCTGCGGGCTGGTTAAGGTTGTGGAGGCGGCTTTTCCCACCTAAACGAATGGCTGAAGGCATAGCCAGAAACTAAAAAGCCAAAAAAATATTTTTTTGTATACAAGATCCAGGCTCGTGTAAGAGCTAACATCAATCACCCACAAAAAAAAACCCAACAACAAACTGACACAAAAAACATACAATAAAGGGAGCGGGAGACAAGACCGCTAGAACTTCCAGGAAAGAAAGAAGTCGGAATTTCAAAAAAAAAAGTGGATCTGGGGTGAATTAACGGGGGTAGAAGAGATCAAGGTTTTGGATGGGGGAAGACAAGAGATGGTGGTGAACAGCTGTTTTAAAGACCTGGAGGGAGGAGAGGGATTGATTTAAGACAGAAGACGGAGAATAAAATCATTAAACATAGGGTCGCAGGGATGAGGATTTTCAGACACACACAATGGGGTGGGTTTGACGTCTCCAACAACACAAATTAGTGACACATACAGTCACGTGAAAAAGTAAGTACACCCCATGTAAAGTTTAGACTTTTTCAACATATTTCAACATACAGCTATTTGATCTTCATTTCAACAATATTGACAGATAAAGGTGATATAATATAACAAATATCATGAAACATTTACATTTTGTAGTCCATTGTATAATTTAAATAAGCATAAATGCAAATTTCGAATGTGGAAAAAGTAAGTACAACCCTAAATTTATCACTACTTCAAATACCTAAAATTAGAATCAGGTGCACCAGCTCAGGTGCAAATGATTAGAACAATGTTAGAGAGGACCTTGGAGGAACCTGTCTTATTTCAACCTCAGACATTTAGTTTGGTTTGCTCTTTGTTGTTGAAGTGTGCGGAGTCACCATGCCGAGATCAAAAGAGCTCTCTGAGGCCTTCAGAAAGAAGATCATAGATGCCGACGAGTCTGGGAAGGGATTTAAAAAGATCTCCAAACAATTTGTAATCAATCATTCGACTGTCCGGAAGATAATCTACAAGTGGAGAAGATTCCAAACACCTGCCAACTTGTTCAGGCCAGGCCGCCCCAGCAAGTTCAGCCCGAGAGCAGACCGCAAGATGCTGAAAGAAATCTCTAAGAACCCCAGAATGTCATCACGGGACCTACAGGTAGCTCTTCCCACTGTTGATGTCAAAGTGCATGAGTCTACCATTTGAAAGAGGCTGCACAAATTTGATCTATATGGGAGTTGTGCCAGGAGGAAAGCTTTGCTGTCCAGAAAGAACATGAGGACAAGACTAAAGTTTGCCAGTGAACACCTAGGCAAAGACCAGCACTTCTGGAACAATGTGCTCTGGACAGATGAGTCAAAGGTAGAGCTATTTGGCCACAGTACCAGAAGACATGTTTGGCGAAAACCAAAGACAGCATTTGACCACAAGAACCTGATACCAACTGTAAAGCATGGTGGTGGAAATATTATTGTTTGGGGCAGCTTTGCTGCATCAGGGCCTGGGCAGCTCAACATCATAGAATCCACTATGAATTCTTCATTGTACCAGCTTGAGGATAATGTGAGGCCATCTGTCGGACAGTTGAAGCTCAACCGAAGATGGACCTTGCAACATGACAATGACCCTAAACATACCAGTAAATCCACCAAGGAATGGCTGAAAAGAAAGAAATGGAGGGTTCTGGAATGGCCAAGTCAAAGCCCGGATCTAAATCCCATCGAGATGTTGGGGGGGGGATTTGAAACGAGATGTGCATGCAAGAAACCCCTCAAACATTGCACAGCTGAAAGAATTCTACATGGAGGAATGGGCAAAAATTTCTCCCAGTCAGTCAGAGACTGGTAGACAATTATAAGAAACGCCTACTTGAGGTTGTTTCTGCCAAAGGGGGCAATACCACCTATTAGAGCCAAGGGTGTACTTACTTTTTCCACATGCGAAATTTGCATTTATGTTTCTTTAAATTATACAATGGACTACAAAATGTAAATGTTTCATGATATTTGTTATATTATATCACCTTTATCTATCAATATTGTTGAAATGAAGATCAAATAGCTGTATGTTGAAATATGTTGAAAAAGTCTAAACTTTACATGGGGTGTCCTTACTTTTTCACGTGACTGTATCTGAAATCACATTCAGTTACTTCACATTTAGTTACTTCTGCTCAATTTTATGCATTATTAACCCCTGGGAGCCATTTCCACAACAATATTACAGTAAATTGGCAGCATTGGGAAAGACCATAGCAAGTAGACAAACTATCACTGGCACGCTGGCCAAATTACAAATTCCTGCTCTAGCAAAAAGAGGACACGACGTCACCCCATGATTGGGCCTTGTATATTTATGTTTACTACTATGAATATTGCATGTGGTACATGCCTGGATGCTTCGGAGTTGGCGTTTCTGTCTGCGGTGCCATTGATGACTCGCCAAAACAGGATGAAACAGGTCTGGAGCTGCTGGGGTGTATGGTATTGGGGTTCTCATGGATGTGCTACCAGTAAATATCTGCAGCTGTGGAGGAAACCTGATAGGTTTTGAAATAATAGAGGGCTTACCTCGTGTAGCTTTTCTTGTTTGCCTTATCCTGCTTTCTTTGACTATAAGAGAAGAGGGGTAATTAAATATAAAGTCATGGTATTGCTGGGGATAATTGATTAGGTGAGTGCTGATTCCCTCCAATTATTACACTACAATTAAGAGTAGTGTAATAATGTTGCTTCTGGGACACCTCCGTTTAACATGGGAAATCCCTATCTAATGTCATTTACCCCCTTGTCTTTTTCAAAAATCATAAACACCTCTATTTCTCCCACCCTCATCTTTATGAACCTTTTGTCTGTAGTACCTATCCTGAATGTTGTTCATTAGACCACTCAAACACTACAAATATTTGTTTTCTCTTATAGACCTATAATCCTTCTTCTACATATCATCTGGCAGATTAATCTTTGACCCACTCAAACATTGACCCATTCACTTCCATATTAATTCTTTCCCTCCCTCATTGCCCCTAAACACCTATATTTCTCTCACCCTGTTCTTTACGAACCTTCTAACCTTTTGACATGTTATCCTTATTCATTAGACCACTTAAACACCTGTGATCCTTCTGACCTCATGGACCTTTTAACCTTTTACTCTTAATATCATCTGGTGAATATAACCCACTCAAACAACGACCCTACAAATATTTGTTTATGCGTGGGAAATAATTTAATTCTCCTACAACTCTCCTCACCGTCTAATACATTAACAAAAAATATGTTTGAGTTTGGTTCTTTATTAAGATATTTTAACTGAGCTAAGATAAAATGGTAAACCTCCCTCAATGTTCTTATTTGAGCGCCTCCAGTGCCACACACTTTTTGGTAGGCTCTGCCCACCTTTTGTTAAGCTCCGTCCACTTTTTGGAAAAACCCCGCCCACTTTTTGGTAAACCACGCCCATTTTTACTAAGCCCCGCCCACTTTTTGTTAAGCCACGCCCACTTTTTACTAAGCCCCGCCCACTTTTGCTAAGCTCCTCCCACTTTTGCTAAGTCCCACCCACTTTATAAACTCTTCAGCATTGTATCATTTCCAGGTAATACATTACATCATTTTCAGGGAATTTCCATCACATCATTTCCAGTTAAGACACGCCCAGGGAATTTCCACAGGAAGACACACCCAGTCCTTATAAAAGGCACCGACCACACAGGCTTTTTCAAACACGCTTTCTGCTTCACTTGAGAATGGACTACTATGCCGAAATGGAATGGGATAACTTTGCTATTCCATGGAGTCCTACTACCTGTGTAGAACTCAACCTTCAGATTGATGAACTGGACTCGAACCTCTTATCAATGGAGGTAAGTTTGTTTATTTATTTATTTATTTATTTATTTAATTTTTTTTTTTTTTTTTTTTTTTTTTTTTAAGATGAGACTCGTGTAAGAGTTAACAAAGTTTATTTTAATATTCATAGAGCTTGATTTATACAAATAAAAAATATTGTATTAAATTAATACATTGTTATTTTCTTTCACAGGAAATTGTATCTGAGATACGAAATGAAAATTCTGCTTTTAACACAACTTGGGATGAAGTTATTTTTTTGTTTGAAGACATTTTGAACAACCAAGACCCCCAGAACGAGTTCTACCTTGATGACCCAGCCAAAGAGTTATACCTTGGAGATCCACAAAATCCTGAAAAAGAGTTTTACCATGATGATACTTGTTGTGAGTTATCAAAACAAAACCCACTGAACAAGTTCTACCTTGATGAGCCAGAATACAAGTCATACATTGGAGACCCACAAATTTCTGAAAATTGGGAAAGGAGAGTTCTCCCTGATGGTCCGCAGTTATACTATGTGAGACACATCATAGAAACCCTAAAAAATTGGGCAAGGAGAGTTCTCCCTGATGGTCCGCAGTTATACTATGTGAGACACATCATAGAAACCCTAAAAAATTGGGCAAGGAGAGTTCTCCCTGATGGTCCGCAGTTATACTATGTGAGACACATCATAGAAACCCTAAAAAATTGGGCAAGGAGAGTTCTCCCTGATGGTCCGCAGTTATACTATGTGAGACACATCATAGAAACCCTAAAAAATTGGGCAAGGAGAGTTCTCCCTGATGGTCCGCAGTTATACTATGTGAGACACATCATAGAAACCCTAAAAAATTGTGAAATGGGAATTCTCCCTGATGGTCCGCAGTTATACTATGTGAGACACATCATAGAAACCCTAAAAAATTGGGAAAGGGAAGTTTTCCCTGATGGTCCGCAGTTATACTATGTGAGACTTATCACGGAAACCCCCAATATTTCTGAAAATTGTGGTTTTACCTTGGGGACTTGGAAAGATGGTTATATTTTTGGAGACTCGGAATGGGGGTTTTGTTTTGATGACTCGGAATGTGATACCTATCTTGGAGGCTCAACAGGAATGTGGTTATACCTTGGGAACTTGGAAAGTTGGTTTTATTTTGGAGACTCTACCTGTGGGGTTCCTCTTGGAGACTCTTTGGATTCTAAAGCAATGAACAATGTTCTTTATTTAATGACGCTTGATTTAAGCAATATCAAGAAAGTTCGAGGAAGAAAATGCTGGAAAATTCTTTCTTCCCATTTCTACTTCTTCAAACTTAAAAGCCTTGAAAGACAGAATTGGAGGAAGAGGAAAAAAAAAAAAAGAAATACGTATTTAAAAAAGAAGAAAAGAAAGATTATGTTAGGGTTTGGGTGGGATTTTGAATGTGAGGGTTAGGGATGGGGTTGGGTTAGGGTTGGGATTTTGAATGTGAGGGTTAGGGTTGGGGTTGGGTTAGGGATGGGGTTGGGTTAGGGATGGGGTTGGGTTAGGGATGGGTTGGGTTAGGGTTGGGATTTTGAATGTGAGGGTTAGGGTTGGGGTTGGGTTAGGGATGGGATTGGGTTAGGGTTGGGATTTTGAATGTGAGGGTTAGGGATGGGGTTGGGTTAGGGATGGGGTTGGGTTAGGGATGGGGTTGGGTTAGGGATGGGGTTGGGTTAGGGATTGGGTTGGGTTAGGGATGGGGTTGGGTTAGGAATGGGTTGGGTTAGGGATGGGGTTGGGTTAGGGATGGGTTTGGGTTAGGGATGGGTTTGGGTTAGGGATGGGTTTGGGTTAGGGATGGGGTTGGGTTAGGGTTTGTATATTATTATGACTCACTCACACATACACAAAAGTTAAGCCCCAACTGGAAAGTTGAGGGATTCTGTGTTTGGGGTTCACAGATTTAAAAACGTATCCCCATTATACACACACAAAAGTTAAGCCCCAACTAAAAAGTTGTGGGATTCTGTGTTTGGGGTTCACAGATTTAAAAACGTATCCCCATTATACACACACAAAAGTTAAGCCCCAACTGAAAAGTTGTGGGATTCTGTGTTTGGGGTTCACAGATTTAAAAACGTATCCCCATTATACACACACAAAAGTTAAGCCCCAACTAAAAAGTTGTGGGATTCTGTGTTTGGGGTTCACAGATTTAAAAACGTATCCCCATTATACACACACAAAAGTTAAGCCCCAACTGAAAAGTTGTGGGATTCTGTGTTTGGGGTTCACAGATTTAAAAACGTATCCCCATTATGCACACACAAAAGTTAAGCCCCAACTAAAAAGTTGTGTGATTCTGTGTTTGGGGTTCACAGATTTAAAAACGTATCCCCATTACATTTTATTTATTTATTTATTATTTTCAAGGGTATTATCTGCTTACTTGTGTTTTTTGTAATTCTTGCGAGTAAAATGAACCCAAGATTTCTTCTCCATTTAAATCATATAATTTGTAGGTCCAAGGGACTGTATCCATTACATCAATGATTTTAAATAATTCACGAGTCCATTTTTGTGTATAACCTTTCTCAAAATGACTTTTCCATTTGTATATTCTTACAATATCACCAACTTTAAACTTGGGCTTTCTCAAATTAATCTCCTTTTCATATTCTAATTTTGTAAATGTTTCTGATGGTTTTGATTTTGTTGATGAATGAACTGTATTATTGTAATTATCTACAATATCCTGAATTAAATACACCCATTTTTGAGAACCGAGTTGTGTGAATTTTTTATATAATTTCTCTTTTAAAGTACGATTAAAACGCTCAATAACAACTGCCTTTCCTTCATTAAAGGTGCTGTATAATTTAATACCCTTCCCCTTAAGAAATTTCATGAATATTTTGTTATAGAACTCTGTTCCCTCATCAGTCCATAACTTCTTTGGTTTCCTTTTATCCCGATCAAATATTAGCTTAAAGGCTAACATTAAAGTATCACCCCTTTTTTTTTTTAAAGGGACAACCCAGGCAAATCTACTCCTCAAATCAATAACGGTTAAAGCATACCTGTATCCCCTGTCATTATTCAATTCAATTAAATCAGCGGACCATATGTGGTCGGTGTATTTAGAATAAACCTTCCTTCTTTTAAACTTTGTGATTATAGGTTTGTGTAATTCTTCAGCCAAAAGCTCCTCAGTCTTGATGACATCATTAGAGCCTAATAGTTTTTTGAGGAATAACCAAGACCAAGTTTCAATTTAGCATTTATCAAATTTCTCACAATAAACCTATCAACTTTCTCTCTCAACGTTGGATTTTGTATCAAAGACAAATTATACAACATTTCGCTGTCGGCTTTATGTTTTTCAGTCAACGTAGTGGTTTTCCCATAAGCAATATCATGCTTCATACACACTTCGTCAACCCTATTTGTAGGTTTAGACCAAGGTTTAGGATTGTCAGCCTCATCTAATCTTTTATCCAAGTTTGTTCCTGGACCACAGAAAGAATACCCTGGAAGGTGTAATTCCCCTGGAATTCCAGTTGTTGTAAATTTACTTCCTGACAGAAACTTTTGTATGTCTCCTCCTCTTTTAGGAGAGATGAATTGGCACTTTTTAGAGCCACATACTTGACATATTCCTTTTTGATAAACTCTATTATTTTTAGCTTTAACATAAGAGATATTTTTAGATTTAGTTTTCTTTTTACATTTGAGACAATAACTCATATTTATTTATCAGAAAAATTCCGACAGAGTATCAAAACCTTTTTGGTTTTCAACATATACATTTCAATCTTTATTTTTAAAACATAAAGAATCCTAAGGAATGCCTTCACTCTCTCCTCCATTTATTTACAAATAAAAACTAACTAAAGTCAATGACACCAACATCATCAATCACATAATCTTTTCCTTCTTCTTCTTCTTCTTCTTCACCACTTTCTCGTTTAAATCTCCTCCCTGAAATTGAAGACATTGACGTTCTTATTTTTGAAACCATTATCTTCATAAGAGTTGTTAATTCTTTAATTTCCTCTTCGGTGCGTTGAGATTGATTTATTTGCTTTAATACACTCAATCTTTTATGAATCTCAGTGATTTCCATCTTTTTATATTTTTCCTCCCTCTCTCTTTGCTCCCTCTCCTCCTCCTCCATTTTCTCCCTCTCCTCCTTCTCCTTTTTCTCCCTTTTCTCCCTTTCCTCCTTCTCCCTTTTCTCCCTTTCCTCCTTCTCCTTTTTCTCCCTCTCCTCCTTCTCCTCCCTCTCCCTTTCCTCCTTCTCCTTTTTCTCTCTTTCCTCCTTCTCTTCTTCAACTCCTTCCTCATCCCTTGCTACCCTTGAGTTTGAACCCCAAAGAATATTATACATATACTCATCTGGATTTTGAGATATTCTTGTATCTATAATTATTTTTCTCATAATAGGATACCAATAAGATTTGTTGACGATTTCTAAAAGAGTTTTATATTTCATAACTTTGAGAAGTTCATTTTTATTTAATATTTTAAACAAGTCTCTATTTGTGGGTTTAACAATATCAGTATAAGGCCAGTTTTTTATGACAAAATTCCCATGTATATGCTCCAAATCATAAGGTATGTAATACCGAGCACCCTTTTCTTGTAGGTATCCTTGAATACAAAAATTATAATTCTCTTGTAGTCTTCTTCCTGCCATTTATGTATCAGAAATATATGTGAGATTAATATTATGACAGGTAATACCACCCCATCTTCCCACTACCAAATCGGTTTGTATTCCTCGGCTTTCTATCCTTATCTCATTACCTTCCTTCTTTGTCATGCGAACCATCGCTATACTATCATATATTTTTATTTTCTTAAAATCACGTATTTGTTGTTTACTAATTGTACTTCCACATAAATCCTTATCTTCACCAAGTGGATAATATTCTTCTTTACGAGACTGATTTAAATCATGTAGGTCTTCTATGTTTATTGAAAAAGACCAATTATACCCTAAATCAGGCATATCATACCCCCATTTATTAATTCGCATATTAACTAAATGTCCTTCTTTATAAAATTTAATTGTAAGCAGGTAGTTAAATTCAATGAGGAAAGGTGTATGGTCAGTATAACCAGGTGTTGTGGTTGTAAATTTTACTTGTTTCACAAAACGTGCTGTTTTCTTTAAAGATATATATTGTGATAAATCACTGAATCTAATCAAGTCATTCGCATCTGTAGGGTTTGGATAATTGATTAATTTATAAGTATTCTTCATATTAATATTTTTACTTACACTATATTTTTGTCGTTCAGCCTGTGCCTTTGTATAATAATTTGATAAATCAATATCCTGAGAGGATTTTCCAAAGATAGAACCATCTTTTCCAACATAGGTCATTTATATTAGATAAAAAATGATATCATAAAAATTTTCATTATTGTTGAGTTGAAATAATACATATAAACATAATTGGCCACAACATTTAGAATTAATTTCTTGAACTTGGAATGTTTGATAAACACCATTCTGTAAGAATTGTATTACTTCAACAGGTGGTGGCATACCATAACTATCAAAATAATATTTATCCTGACTATTATGAATACAAACCCAATGAGAACCATTCTGTGTGTCTAAATTCATAATAATATTCTTTGTATTCTTATTTATATGTGTTAATTCATCTCTCATACAAATAACCACATTATCAATTTTTAGTGTTTTACAATACTTAGCTAGTTCTATATTTGACGTTGTATTCTTTCCAAATTGTTTAAACCATTTATCCATTTATTTATGAGAAAGATACAATCCATTACCCCGTTTAGTTAGTTTAACACCCGCTTGAGCGATAGAGGAAAGCATATCTCCAACCAACAATCTAGCTTTATCAGGTAGACTTTCAAGTTTTTGAGCAAAATCTACAATTACACCACTTCCACTAATTTGTTTCTCCAACTCCTTGTTATGTCTTTCCAATTCTTTTTGAGCTTTTAGTTGTGCCTTCCTTTCGTTAGCAGTTTTTACCGCTGCTGAAATACCACCAGTCAATGCTCCCGCCGCACTTAAACCAGCAAATAAAGGAATTAGAAACGGGAGAAATCCTCCTCTTGACTCGTCTATTGAATATTTCTTTAACATAGGTTTCGTCATTTTAATTTTAAGTGATCCAACATCATTTAGTGTTTTTACTTGTGTGTGTGTGAGTAAAACATCAATTCTTACAGCTCCTTTTCTTTGAATTGTATTAACATTAATAATACAAGGCTTTTGATTTTGAATACAAGATGTTAATTTATTAAGATTGATTTGATTAACATATACCCCAACCATTTATTTATGAGAAAAAACCTATGTGATATTAATCATAACACCATTATCTGTATTAATCTGTAATTCTGTTTCCTCCAAAAGCAAACAATATGCATTAACCTCTTCACTCTCCCCTCTTTCAATGTATAGAGAAGTATCCACTCGATTAGACTTTATAGTTTCCTTTTGAGAACTCAGGTCAATTGCGTAGATTGTATATAAACCTTTAAATGCAACCATATCCAAAATAGGATCATTATTACCATTACTTTCACACACTTTTTGGTAGGACTTGTAGGCTTCCGCATAATCATTTTTTTCCCAATCAATTTCCAATCTATCTCGCGGATAAAATGTGCCATCAAGAGAAACCCGAAGTTGTTTCACCTTTGCATTATCACTCAGGGCATTATTCTTATTAGTACCGTCCTCTCCATCTGGTTTTTTAAAAATGAGCCAGAGGTATCGTGGCTTTCCTTGAAGAACACCTAAATTCCAAGTGTAGGTAGTGTGTTCCAGTTTAACGTGTTGACATCTTCTTTTAAGGTATGATACATTTAGCGGTTTCTTTGAGTTAAGTCTTCTATTTAACATCTCTTCCGTTTTAAGATTAGGAGTATATTCACTGATATACCAACACAAATCATTAATAACAAATTTATTATTTTCTCCAAAAGCATTTTCATCCCCAAAAAGCAATCTATTTACATTATCATTCCTTTGTAGTTGAAATCTAATTTTAAGCCCATACAAAACTTTATCATAATCACAAAATCCAAATATACCTTTCAGAGGTACTGCTACGGTAAAACTATTCTCAGCTTTTGCGTCATCATTATACATTGACTTCCTTTGACTATAACCAGGGTCTGCGTTTGTACCCGTTGACATATCAGGAATAAAACCCTCAACAGCTCCCTTACCCATTCTATCACTAAACGAATATAGTGTAAATTTCATCATTTCAGATGTAGCAGAGACATAATCAACCGCTTCAACCTCTTGTGTTCCAATATACAGGCGGACACTGTCAAACATTTTCCAGAAGAAATCATTTACGAGTGTAGCATTAGTATTATTCGCAGCCTTAGTGAATTTAAATTTACACAGCAAGAAACTATCAGCTATATTCAAGTAAGTTTGTTGATTATTTATTTCAAAACTTTTTGTTCCGTTTGAATTCCAGTCTGTTCCTGTTATAGCATTTACCTTAAAATAGTCTTCCTTTTTAGTGGAGTTTGAAATGATAATCGTATCATCCAAATCATAGATACTATCAATCGCTTCCATACTTGTATTTATATAGCATTAAAATTGTTGAAACCCTGACCCAAGTATTTTAATGATTTTTTGTCGTTCTTGTGAAGATAGTTGAGTTTTACCTTTTTTTATTTCTTTGATTGCTTGTAATTTATGAGACTCCTTTTGAGCATCTTTTATACTCTTTATAGCACCCGCAACGGAGCCCACGGCAGAAGCAGTTGAACCAATTAGGTCTTTATGTTTAAGGATGGTTGAACCAATACCCATTAGAGTATCAATTATCCCATCTCCTTTATTTCGAAATTGATGATCTACACCTCGTTGTCTCTTAGGTTTATAGTATCCTCTACCCACATACCTTGTATAGTCTGGTGAAAGGAACATGCCCTCCCCTGTAATTATTTTATATTTTCCCAACTCGTGTTTTCTCACAATAACCATTATTTATTTATTGAAAAACTTCACGTAGGTGAATTCTGATGGATATAATTTCATCATTAAAGGATATCATACGATTATCTTGGTCGGTTATCCTAAAATTTACTCTGTATATGGTTTTTCCTGACACAGGTAAATAGACAAGATTTTTTGGTTCCATATTAAATTTATAACCAATCGGGGTTGAGTATGCACTGAATGAAAATATTGTATTTGTTCTTATTCCATCGTTATAAGCACCATCAATCAAATCACAATGAATTAATACTGAATTTATACCGGAGGATATTTGGATAACATTATCACTGTAAAACGTCCCGTTATTTTCAATCTTTTTTGAAGAGAAACCCAATAGCTCTCTGAACGAATTTTCAATCGTGAAATCAACTTTATAATTATTTTTCAGTTTAATAGTTGATTTTGAAGTGTGTGTTTGAATATCTATTACAATATTTTTTGGTTCATCACCTTTTTCTTTCATAAGGCGAGAGACTTCTGAAGATATTTGAGAAATCTCGTAAGCTCCAGGTGAAACAGTTATAGTTTTGTAGGCAGTGCCTGGATTATAACTAAACTTGTTGTTTTTCTCTGTGATATTAAAAAGGGTATTGTAAGTTTCCATTGACAACAAAGATGCCTCATATGAGGTAAGGGGGTCAAGTTGTAGTGGGTAAGGGAATGAAGCTGTGTAATCGCTCGTTGTGAAATTAAAACTAAGAATTGTGCTTCTCATCTTATTTAATATCTAATAAAATATCTTTGTATTGACATTTATTAATTATTTTCATGTTCATCAACTGATCTAAAATGGCTGAGGATTCATTAAAACAATTGTTGTTTCCAGCCTTCTTACTACCTAATAACAATAATAGCCTATTAACTAATTGTGATGGGTCATTTGGAAGAAAACTAACACCCGAACCAAGCTTACTTAAAGCATCAATAATATGTTTCTCCTTCTCATTCTTCTTACTTTTACCAGCAACAGAAACTCCATAATCAAGTGTATTTAACAACTCAATATATACCCTATCTTCCTCTCTTTCCATATCAAGTGGTTCCTCAAAATATTTTGAACCGCTGAATCCGGGGTTTGTTAGAAGAAACATTAATCTTGGAGTTAATTTAACATTTGGTTGAGTAGAACTCAAGAACATCAATTCATCATTAAATATCAATACCTTTTCTTCCACAAGATGAAACACTGCTGGTTCTTCTGTTGGAATGAGACCTGCTCTGGTTTTTGAACCCGCAGAATATTCATTGTTTTGAAGAGCTTCCACAACATAATTAGGGGGTTGATTTACCTGCTCAAGTTTCCGAAATAATCCCTCGTCATCATATTCTAATTCACCAAGTTCTTGTTTTGTTATCTGACTAAAATCTTTGAGCATTTGAAGTTTTTTCGGAGTAAATTCTACCGTGGGAACTGTAGGGTGTTGAGTTTTCAAAAGTGGTTTAAAGAATTTCTCTTGTTTTCTTTCAAAGGCTTCTTCACCAGTTAGTTTCTGTCTCCGTTTCTTCTTTATCTCTTCCTGTTGTTTAACAACTTTTGAAACTAATTGTTGATGTTCCTTAAACTTTCTTTCTCTTTCTTCAGTATTCATTTTCTGTATTTATTTATTGAAAAATATCATTTAGTATCTCATCTTGTTTCACAACAATATATTTATATTTTCCAATCGTGTGTTTCATATAATTTTCAAATTCTTTTTTACTACATAACGTAGAGCAATTATCTCTCCAAAAATTATTTACATCTATTGAATTTAACTTAAATAAAATAAAAGTATTGGCATTGTTTCTTATTGAGCGTCGAGGGAGTTGAAAATATGATTGACTAAGATATATACAATTACAAGAAGAATGTCTCCCTCTTGTATAGTAGCTATCCATTACTGTTTGGTTTCTCTCATTAACACAATCATCAAAGATGACAAGGTTCTTTTTTGATTTATCTAAATCTTGAGGTGAAGGTATATCATCCGTATTATCACTGAGAATACAAGTTATGGGTTTCGATTTTGATTTCTGTGTATCACAAAATAATTGTATTATATCATCAATATTATAATCATTTAGTTTGTTTTGAAGTTTAAATAAACCGATAATGTCTTCCTTTTTAAGACCCGCATTAAAACCCTGTGAGAGTAGTTGATACTCGGGTTGAAAACTTGACTTTGTAAAAATTATTAAATTATCATAATCTAAAAAATTAGAACCAAGGAGCATCTTTAAAAGTAAACAGGTTTTTCCACATCCGCTTGAACCAACTATTAGACATCTCAATGAATTTGGAATGTTTTTATGGTTATTAAATTTTATCTTATTTTCCCAAACGGGTAAAAAATCATTCATTTATATATTTGGAAAACAAGTTATCCAACTTTTTTTGAGCTATTTGAGAAACTCTATATTTTATCCTGAGTTCGGGTTTAATTTCAAAATAATCCATTATTTTATTTATATAGTATCTTGTATTAACATTTCCATTAAAATTATTTTGAATAATAAATATCATTAAACCCTTATACATTTCCTCAATACAATTAGTCTCTTCCCTTGAAAGAAATGGTGTATTATCATCACAATACTTAACATTCATCTCTCTTATTAATCTTGTAAAGTAATTCATTTTTGGTTCTAATTTAAAAGAGTTATATATTTTTTTATATTTCTTATTATCATTAATTAAAATTAAATCACAGAAAATACATTGTTTATATGAATCCTCATCATTAAGCCCCACTCTATCACAAGCCGGACAATTCTCTAATTTATCATATGGAGAGTCTGGAAATTCTAAATATCCTTCAGAACTTATCATATTTATGTGGTAAATTTTTACTTAAACTAAACGCAAGTTTATTCATTAATAAATACAATGTTTCAAAGCACAAAAGACAAATTTCAATCAATCTCTACTTCGGTGGAAGATATAGAAAAATATGTCAAAGATGTTAAATTGAACAAAGATAAATATGGAAATTTTTGGGTAAAACCAGTTATGGAAAATAACATGAGCCCCTCTATTTCATTTAAAGGAAGAGCTCTAACTATACCTGGAAAGACATCCATTAAAGTAAATCTAACAAAAGTTTCTCCTCTACTCCTGGCAATTTATTCAAAGCTTGAAAAAGTGATTGACCACGATACTTTGAAAAAGAATGATAAGACCATTAATAATTCTAGAGGAGACATTTGTATTTTCTTTAATAATCCAAAGGGTGTAGATCTAAGTAAAATGAATGATGTTAATATTTCTGGTGAAATGTCATTTCGTTCTATGATAGTTAGAGATTATTTAAAGATAACTTTTGATATAAAAATTGTAGAGATTGAATCTGTTAATGAAAGAAAGTATATAGATATTGATGGGAATATTTTTCTTGCTAATTAAATATGAGTCAATACAGCAGTGAAGATTTTACTATTTCATTGAACTCAGACGATAGTGATGATAGTATTTCATTGAACTTGGACGATGGTGATGATAGTATTTCATTGAACACAGATGATAGTTATGATACTAATAGTTTGTGCTCAAATGATAGTTATGAGAGTAGCTTTATTGATGACTCTGAGTATGATTCTGAGTATTCATGTGATAGTTATGACTTAGATGATTCTGAGTGAAAAAGTGTTTTAGTTTAAGCACAGCGATATATATAAAACGGAGCTGTAAAGCTCAAAAGTGTTTTATTTTAAGCACAGTGATATATATAAAACACCACGTTTTCTCACGCTATAAATATGGTTTATTGTGATACTTGCGAGAAGGAAGTAAAATATTATAAACAACATATTCTCACCGCAAAACATACATACAACATTTTAAACAAACTTTCCCCTCTTCCACCTGAAACAAAACACTGTTCTACATGTAATAAAAATATCCTCAAGAAAGGCTTCAAAATACATCTTAAAACAAATCTACATTTATCAAATTTTATCACAACTAAAAACTCTGATGGAGCATTCAAAGGACATATTAAAATAAGAGTCTTTAACTTCAAACCTCCTGAACCAGAGTCTATAGTTGATGCTGTAGAAATAGTTAAACCTGCTGTTCAAACGTTGATTGAAAAAACACTAAAGGAAATGAAACCACTTAAATTTTATATGGGAGTAAAATTAGAAATGACAAAGGATGAAGGAGTTATAGATGCACCATACATGAGAACTGAGCCACACTTTATATCTTCATATCAAGATTTTAAAACATCAGGAGTCTATGATGAACTTATTAAACAAGAGCAAGATGTGGATAATTCAATCGTAGGAAGTGGATTCAATATAGGAAAAATTATTTACATAGACATTCATATTCTTAAATCAGATCCTCTAAAAGCTTCTTCTTACATTGATTTACCCAGTGTTATCAAAAATAGAAAAGCAGTTATCAATATCAAAAATAAAGACAATAAATGTTTTCTCTGGTCTATTTTAGCACACTTACATCCTCCACATTTTCATGATGAAAGAGTATCTCATTATAAAAAATATGAGAATACATTAAATACGAAAGATCTAAAGTTTCCGATGACTTTAAATGATATTCCTAAATTTGAAAAGATGAATAATTTATCAGTTAATGTTTATGGTCTAACAGAAACAAACAACATTCAGGTTTTAAAGCTTTCTGACAATTGTAAACAAACTCATATTAATCTTCTATATTTTAATTCAGACGAAAATTCACATTATACATACATCAAAGATATTGCTAAATTAATAAAACCACAAGTCTGTAAGAGAACAAATAAAATATATATTTGTTTGCGTTGTCTTAACTTCTTCAATTCACAAGAAAGATTAGATAAACATTCAAATTATTGTGGCGAACATAAATCAACGGTAATCAATATGCCTAAAGAAGGCTCAAAGATCACATTCAAAGATGAAAATAAAAAGATCAAACATCCATTTGTTATATATGCTGATTTTGAAAGTATTTTAGAAAAAATTGATACTGCTTCTCAAGATCCAAAAGAATCATACACAAATAAATATCAAAAACATACTCCTTGTGGTTTTTGTTATTATATCAAATCATCCGTTGGTGATAAATATAACAAGTTAGAGATGTATAGAGGCTCAAATACCCCAGAGGAGTTTGTGAAACGACTAGAAAAAGACTGTGTTCGATTAACCAAGATAATGAGAGAAACCAATAAACCAATGTCCTTAACAAGTAAAGAAAAAAGGGAATTTATAAAAAACAATGTCTGTCATATTTGTGAGGAGAAAATTGGTAAAGGTCTAAAGGTTAGAGACCATTGTCATCTCACTGGTAAATATAGAGGTCCGGCTCATCAAAGTTGTAATATTAATTATCAACTCCCCTCTTTCATTCCTGTCTTTCTTCATAACAACGCTCATTATGATACACATCTATTTATCAAGGAACTCTCAAAGACTTCTGGAAGTATCTCAGCAATTCCAAACACGGATCAGAAATACATTTCATTCACAAAAACAATTCACACATCTCCTATTACTCATATCAGATTTCTTGATACATTTAAATTCATGGCAAGTCCATTGGTTAACTTGGTTCAAAATCTAAAAGAGTTTCCATGTCTTTCAGAGTATTTTTTAGATAAAGATTTTCTAACACAAAAGGGAATTTACCCCTATGACTATATGGACTCATTTGAGAGATTCAATGAAACACAACTTCCTTCAAAAGAAAATTTCTATAACAAATTAAATAATAGTCATATATCTGATAAAGATTATGTACACGCACAAAATGTTTGGGAAAAATATAACATCAAGAATCTTGGCGAGTATCACGATTTGTATCTCAAAACTGATGTGCTTTTATTGGCCGATGTATTTGAAGCCTTTAGATCTGTTTGTCGCACTGGATATGGATTGGATCCTGCTCACTACTACACAGCACCTGGATTGGCCTGGAGTGCGATGTTGAAAATGACAAAACAAGATTTGGATTTGATAACCGATGTTGATATGCTTTTGATGATTGAAAAGGCAAAAAGAGGTGGAATTTCACAAGTCTGCTCGAGTAGATACGCAAAAGCAAATAACAAATATCTTCCAAATTATGATCCAACGAAAGAGAGTTCTTACTTGATGTACTATGACGCGAACAACCTGTATGGCTGGGCAATGTCTCAGGCTCTTCCTTATGGAAAACTTAGATGGGTAAAGGAAAAAGACTACAAAAACGTTTTACAAGATGTATGTATCTCTACACAAAAAGAATTGGATGAAGAAAAAGTTGGTTATTATTTTGAAATTGATTTAAAATATCCAGAGGAACTCCATAACCTACACAAAGATCTCCCATTTGCTTGTGAGAAAGAAAGTCCAAAGAAAGAATGGTTGAGTGATTATCAACGATCGTTTGATATAGGTGAATCAACAGAAAAATTACTTACTACATTATATAACAAGAAAAATTATGTTCTACACCAAAGAAATTTGCGACAATATTTATCAAAAGGTCTAAGAGTAGAGAAGATCCATAGGGTTCTAAAGTTCAATCAAAGTCATTGGTTAAAGGGGTACATTGATTTTAATACACAAAGAAGAACAGAGTCAAAAACAGATTTTGAGAAAGACTTTTATAAATTGATGAATAATGCGGTCTTTGGTAAGACTATGGAGAATGTGAGGAAAAGACAAAATATCAGACTATCAACATCTTGGGAACAAGCATCAAAATTAATTAATAGACCGAGTTTTACTCGAGCTGAGGTCTTTACTGAGAACTTTTGTGCGATCCATTTGATTAAAGAGAGTATTGAAATGAACAAACCTATTTATATTGGAACAACAATTCTTGATTTATCAAAGTCATTAATGTATGATTACTTTTATAATAACTTGAGGAAGAAATATCAAAATGATGTTAATCTACTTTATATGGATACAGATAGTTTTATTTTGAAAATTAATACCAACGATGTTTATTCAGACATGAAAAGAGACATTAATATCTATGACACGAGTAATTACAGTCCAGAGAGTGAGTTGTTCTCTTCTAAAAATAAAAAGGTGATTGGAAAGTTCAAGGATGAATTAGGAGGAAATGTTATGAGTGAATTTGTGGGATTGAGGTCAAAGGCTTATGCTTATAAATACATTGTGAATAACGTTGAAAAGACTGATAAGAAGTTAAAAGGTGTAAAGAAAAATGTTATTAAAGAAACAATAAACTTTAAGGATTATTATAACTGTTTAACAACAAAGAAAGAAGAGTTTAGAAAGATTAATGGAATAAGAAGTTATAAACATCAATTATATTCAGAAGAGATAAATAAGAAAGCATTGGGGGCTTTTGATGATAAGAGGTTTATTTTAGAAAATGGAATTGATAGTCTCCCTTATGGTTATATAAGTATATAAGTGATAAGATATATATATAAGTGATAAGATATATATATAAGTGATAAGATATACATAAGTGATAAGATATATATAAGTGATAAGATATATATAAGTGATAAGTTAAAAAGGGGGGGGGTTGGGGATTTTAACGGGCTACCGCCGCCTTTTTTACTATTATATAAATGATAGAACCAAGTATCAACCAGACTAAAGAGTGGAGGTGTAATCAACCTTGGTATATAAATGGAAAACATAATGAATGTGAAAAATATCAAATAGGTATAATTGAAAAGGCAACTGGTAAAAAAGTTCACAAAACAAATAAGAGAATTAATTTAAATACCGGTGAATTGGGTAAAAAAGATGGAAATATTTTTGAGTGGACGGAAAACTTTGATGGTTGTCAGGAAAATATATACTTTAATTTAAAAATGGTATGTGGCACTGGAGGCGCTCAAGCAAGAACATTGAGGGAGGTTTACCATTTTATCTTAGCTCAGTTAAAATATCTTAATAAAGAACCAAACTCAAACATATTTTTTGTTAATATATTAGATGGTGAAGAGAGTTGTAGGAGAATTAAATTATTTCCCACGCATAAACAAATATTTGTAGGGTCGTTGTTTGAGTGGGTTATATTCACCAGATGATATTAAGAGTAAAAGGTTAAAAGGTCCATGAGGTCAGAAGGATCACAGGTGTTTAAGTGGTCTAATGAATAAGGATAACATGTCAAAAGGTTAGAAGGTTCGTAAAGAACAGGGTGAGAGAAATATAGGTGTTTAGGGGCAATGAGGGAGGGAAAGAATTAATATGGAAGTGAATGGGTCAATGTTTGAGTGGGTCAAAGATTAATCTGCCAGATGATATGTAGAAGAAGGATTATAGGTCTATAAGAGAAAACAAATATTTGTAGTGTTTGAGTGGTCTAATGAACAACATTAAGGATAGGTACTACAGACAAAAGGTTCATAAAGATGAGGGTGGGAGAAATAGAGGTGTTTATGATTTTTGAAAAAGACAAGGGGGTAAATGACATTAGATAGGGATTTCCCATGTTAAACGGAGGTGTCCCAGAAGCAACATTATTACACTACTGAGACATGATTGTGCCTTTGATACATATATATATAGAGTATCTCAAAAGCCTTTGAGGTCCAGCTATAAAATGTCAACCCGGTCGGGATTTCACAGGCAGGATGATTCATCAGTGTGTGTGTGCCGTCATTAAACTGGATGTCCCATCTACCGAAATTAGTTGGTGGATGTTAATGATCCCATGGTGTCCTTTGCAAATGACTTTTACATTTTTTATGTATTAGTTGTCGAGGCTCGTATAAGAGCTAACACGCAACACATATAACAAAGTGAACAGGAGACAATAGGGGCGAGAGAGGGAAGCACAACAGTAGGGACCAGGGAGATCTGGACATCTGTGTAAGAGAGAGGGTTGGGGCGAGAGACAATAGGGGTGAGATAAGTGTCCACCCCCCTGAGTTAATACGAGGTGTAAGCACCTTTGACAGCATTTACAGCTGTGAGTCTGTTGGGATAGGTCTCGACCAACTTTGCCCACCTTGATTGGGCAATATTTGTATCAGAACGAAATAATTCTGTACTAAACTATTCACGCTCAATTAATGATATTTGTGTTGATGAGATGATATTTGTTTTGTGCAAAGATGATATTTGTGCAAAGAAAGATGATATTTGTGTTGAAAATGTAAAAGTAAAATGGAGATTCAGAGTTTAAGAATTGAGATACGAATTTTTCAACAATATGCTGGTTTCTCTTCAATTTTATCTAAGCACAGGATCGAAAAATGTCAAATAATTGACCTTACTTCATTTATACGTGCAAGTAATGCCAAAAGCTTTGGGGGTAATATATTATTTTCCAGACTGCTACCTCCAATGACAAGCGGCTATTCGCAAATGGGGACAGGAAAACTTTGAAGGGTCACTGAGCTTGAACAATGGCCTCTCTACTTTCTTGTTTGGAACAGTATAATTGCAGTACCAACCCATCACATTGTTTGATTTTAAAAAACACACAAAAAAAATTTCTTTGAAAATTTTTTCCAACGACGTCTTTTTGAAGGGGCTACACACAATTACTGTATGTTGTGGATAAGTGGTTGCATTGTTGCAACTTTGCATGCATCACCCAATAATAATAATGCACAACTTTATTTTCCTTTAATAAAACGAACTTTGTGGAATATAATCTCAAATAGGGAATGCATGTCAGACCAAGTGCCAGTTACGTCATTATTGAGATGTGTCAGTGCTGCACATGTAGTACCCCTCAACATTAGGGCAGGCATTCACTCTCCCAGGTTGATGGCACATAATGGCCTACTCTGGAAAAATAGTGTTAGATCCTTAATGTTCTATAGCAAATATTAAGCAGATGTGACACGTGGCTTAATGTCCTTGGAAAGGTCTTTTGACCGGTAGTGTATATACAGACTTGGCATTTAATATGGAATATTTTTTTTTTCTTGACGGGTTTACTTTCTTAACTCAGTATATCAATCTGGTGAGTTTCTTTTACACTTTGGTGATTTATTTGTTAAAAGAACCATGTCACTGATTGTCTGTCGCAGCAAGAAGTCAACAACAGGATTATATCACAGGTGGCGTGGCAAAATGTACGGACAGGTGCATTTGATGATTGGCTTCACAGTCGGGTATACAAGGGTTGTTGCGTTCTGTATTAGTGGAAAACAACTGCTGCACGTCTCCAAAAGTTATTGCCGCTTCCTCTGGAGAGGGTCCGTCAACTCGACAATGCTGTTTGTCATGGAGTGGTGGCTTTACGAAATTACGGCATGAAACAGCGTGCTATTGCTTGGCAGTATGGCATCACTCAAGGTCAGGTGTCAAAGATCCTGAAATGAAATGCTCAGAGGGGTGTCCCTACTCCAATACCGAGGCCAGGACGTCCCCGCAGAACCACAAGGAGGGATGATCGCCAGCTGCACCGGTTAGTCCGCAATGGCCGTACCAAGTCAGCTAATCGGCTTCGGGCTGAGTGGCAGCAACTGACAAATGTGCCTGTATCCAGAAGGCTAGTCAACCAACGACTGGTTCAAGCAGGCTATCGTGCCAGGTGTCCCCTGAGAAAGCCATGCCTGACCAGATAACACCGCCAGCACCGATTGCAGTGGGCCAGAGAGCACCGTCAATGGCAGCCAGGATACTGGAATCACGTGATCTTCAGTGACGAGTCTAGATTTCTGGTCTATCGTCAAGATGGCCGCGTCCGAGTGTGCAGACAAGTGCATAAAGCCTACAACAAAGATTGTATAGTGCCAAGAGTCCAAGCTGGAGGTGGTGGGGTGACTGTTTGGGCTGCTTTTCATGCAGGGGGCAAAACTGACCTGGTTTTTCTGAACGGAAACCTGAACCAGTTCAAGTACAGGGCCATTCTGGAAGAATCATTGCTTCCATTTGCTCGTGCAGCCTTTCGAGGAAACTGTCTTCCAAGATGACAATGCACGGCCTCATCGTGCTCGCATGATCCAACACTTTCTTTCTGACCGTGGTGTAGAGCATATGGAGTGGCCTGCCATGTCCCCGGATATGAATCCGATAGATAACTTGTGGGCAGAATTAACGTGTCAAATCGACCACTTGGACCAGCAGCCGACCTCTGTGCGTGAATTGCAGCAGGCTATTGTCACTGCATGGCAAGCGATTCCTGTCCAAACCTTGGCAAATCTCGTGAACAGCATGCCTCAACGTGTACGTGCTCTCCTGAATGCTCGTGGGGGTTACACGAAGTACTGAACTGTAATTTTACTGTCCGTAATCCCAGTCGTAATTTAACTTTTGTTTTTGTTAAAAAAAAATTCGGCTAATGTGCAAAATAAAGAGATACTTCTGGAAAACGTACAGAAGTTGAACACAGTACTGTCCATGAATTGAGTTCGATATCAGTTGACATCACTTTCAAGGATCAATTTATTTGTTTCGAAATGTCAAATGTGGTTTTTGTTTCTTTTAAAGGTCACATTAACAAAATCTAGAATAATTTCAACATAATTCAAATTAACTTTTGGTTCTAAGACATCTTGAAAAGTAAGTTCACCCCCACAAAAAAAATATTCCATATTAAATGCCAAGTCTGTACATATATACAGTCACGTGAAAAAGTAAGTACACCCCATGTAAAGTTTTGACTTTTTCAACATATTTCAACATACAGCTATTTGATCTTCATTTCAACAATATTGATAGATAAAGGTGATATAATATAACAAATATCATGAAACATTTACATTTTGTAGTCCATTGTATACTTTAAATAAACATAAATGCAAATTTCGCATGTGGAAAAAGTAAGTACACCCTTGGCTCTAATAGGTGGTATTGCCCCCTTTGGCAGAAACAACCTCAAGTAGGCGTTTCTTATAACTGTCTACCAGTCTCTGACATCGACTGGGAGAAATTTTTGCCCACTCCTCCATGCAGAATTCTTTCAGCTGTGTGATGTTTGAGGGGTTTCTTGCATGCACAGCTCGTTTCAAATCCCCCCACAACATCTCGATGGGATTTAGATCCGGGCTTTGACTTGGCCATTCCAGAACCCTCCAGTTCTTTCTTTTCAGCCATTCCTTGGTGGATTTACTGGTATGTTTAGGGTCATTGTTATGTTGCAAGGTCCACCTTCGGTTGAACTTCAACTTTCTGACAGATGGCCTCACATTATCCTCAAGCACCCTCTGGTACAATGAAGAATTCATAGTGGATTCTATGATGGTGAGCTGCCCAGGCCATGATACAGCAAAGCTGCCCCAAACCATAATATTTCCACCACCATGCTTTACAGTTGGTATCAGGTTATTGTGGTCAAATGCTGTCTTTGGTTTTCGCCAAAAATGTCTTCTGGTACTATGGCCAAATAGCTCTACCTTTGACTCATCTGTCCAGAGTCCATTGTTCCAGAAGTGCTGGTCTTTGCCTCGGTGTTCATTGGCAAACTTTAGTCTTGCCCTGATGTTCTTTCTGGATAGCAAAGGATTCCTCGTGGCACACCTCCCATGTAGATCAAATATGTGCAGCCTCTTTCTAATGGTAGACTCGTGCACTTTGACATCAACAGTGGCAAGAGCTACCTGCAGGTCCCGTGATGACATTCTGTGGTTCTTAGAGACTTCTTTCAGCATCTTGCGGTCTGCTCTCGGGCTGAACTTGCTGGGGCGGCCTGGCCTGAACAAGTTGGCAGTTGTTTTTGAATCTTCTCCACTTTTAGATGATCTTCCGGACAGTCGAATGATTGATTTCAAATTGTTTGGAGATCTTTTTAAATCCCTTCCCAAACTCGTAGGCATCTATAACCTTCTTTCTGAAGGCCTCAGAGAGCTCATTTGATCTAGGCATGGTGACGCCGCACACTTCAACAACAAAGAGCAAACCAAACTAAATGTCTGAGGTTTAAATAAGACATGTTCCTCCAAGATCCTCTCTAACGATATTCTAATCATTTGCACCTGAGCTGGTGCACCTGATTCTAATTTTAGGTATTTGAAGTAGTGATAAATGTCGGGGTGTACTTACTTTTTCCACATACGAAATTTGCATTTATGTTTATTTAAATTATACAATGGACTACAAAATGTAAATGTTTCATGATATTTGTTATATTATATCACCTTTATCTATCAATATTGTTGAAATGAAGATCAAATAGCTGTATGTTGAAATATGTTGAAAAAGTCAAAACTTTACATGGGGTGTACTTACTTTTTCACGTGACTGTATATATATATATATATATACTGTATATACTCATTGCTGCAACACCTTGTCTATGAAGCACCTTGTCTATGAATAAACATCGTTCGCGAATACAGACTGGGCAGCTCCAAGACATTATCAAAAGAACATGAGCAAAAGACATGAAACTTACAGGTGTAAACATATCAAAAGAAAATGGCCTCATGTTGGCATTGGTCATATAAGAAAAGTTGAAAACAGGGATAAAGAAATTAAAATGTTAAAGATAACCTCAATGATATTTTGTTGATCAGGAAAATAATCTTTTCAAGCAAAGGAGCTGTAGGTATAGCCTGATCTTCATTGCCACACGTCATTGTGAGACACCTGCATCTTACCCAAGGGATCAAACCCTTACACCATCCAATTATAAATCTTTTAAAATACACATTGCACTTTGGAAATTAAGATCAGGAGATATCCTTGTCAAGATACAACTAAAATAAATATTATATAATTTGGGATGGCAGGATGCCTTAGAGGTATACACACTCATCTATAAGCTGTCTAGCTTGGGCTTGAATCCCAACCTAGCTTTAAAATGCCATCCTGGTGTTTCAGAGGCAGGGTGATTCATTAATGTGTGAGTGCCGTCCCTCGGATGGATATTAAATGGGCGTCTCATCTTCCAGAATTCGTTGGTGGACGTTAAAGATCCAATAGTGTTCTTCGTAAAGTGTTGGCTAGCTCTCACCGGCACACTGAACAAATTCCAACTTCCTGAGCCGGAGTTTTAAAATGTTTAAAAAAAAAAATCTTAAAAAATTCTTTTTTCATTTTTCAAAAAACATTTTTCATTAAAAATGTTTAAAATGTTTTTAAAAGATGAAAAACTTTTTTTGTCGTGTGTACCCTGTAGTGAAGACCTCAGGGCGACAGATGACAAAATGAGCTTTAACTCTGAGGCGTATACCCAAACTATGGTGGTTCCTTTGGCACGCGCAGGGGTGGAGGGTAGCAAGGCTTCTCTGCACTGATTTCACTGGGTGTCCTCGAACCCACAAACAAATAAACAAGACAGAACACAAGGGATTAAAATTGTAACAAATAGGTTCAATGAAAATAATGCAGGCAATAACAAAATGAAAGGTAAAACCAAACTAATTCCTATATTGAGGTGCCTCCATACGGACTCGTATACAACACAAGGGGATGATGAAATAAAAATAAAATGTGGTGTGGTGCATTGGGCGATACTCCGCCTGGCGTCCTTGACCGGTCTTGGAACCACCGCATGGGAACCGCACAAGATGGCGCGCAGTCGCACCCATAGCAGCCACTGACCCGCGGAGCGACGGCCAAACTCCTTCCTCCTCCCAACTATCGCGATCCACAGGGCCCTGCCACTCGCTTCACTAGCATGCATTGCTCCATGCGCAGCCACCTCCGTCGAGGGCACAGGGAGAGAGAGAGCAAAATGCGTCCGCCTTACACGCAGCCAGCAACAGAGAGCGCGTGAATGCGACCGCCGGCGACCAGCCTGGGACCGAAAGAGATGCGTCTGCCTTCCACAAACCCAGCACAGAGGGAGAGAGGGAGAGAGGGAGAGAGGGAGAGAGGGAGAGAGAGAGAGAGAGAGAGAGAGAGCGAGCGCACAAAATGGCAGTGGTCTCGCCTTTTTCCTCCAGCGCTAGAATGTTTGTTGATGACGTCACACTCTAACCAATCATGCAGCGCCGTCGCATCGCCCCATCATTCCTCCACCAATCATCCTTTGGGGCGTGGCCTCACGGCCATTCTTAGCGCCCATCGAGAAGATTCGGCTGGGCGAGATTGTAGTGTCTGAGTACAGTCGGCGATTATGTTGTTTGCAATTATGTGCCGAGTGCATGGCTGGCCGAATAAATGCCATAAGAACAAAGGGAAAAAAAATCACAGTCGCTTACACAATGGGAATTTACCCTTATGCCCTAACTAATGAGCATAGCTCCACCCCTTGCATGGAGACACATAACGCTTACACGGACATCCGGCCCTAACTTCGATACATCGAGGTGGCTTCTTCGCCACATTCGGAGCACACTACTCTATACAATTCTACCTCGACTGAGGTATTTCATTACCTACCCCCACACGTGTATCAATATGTAAAGATGTTTGAAAAAAAAAAGATGACAAAAAAATCAATAATAATAATAAAAATAAAAATATGTAAAGATGTTAAAACTGGTGTTTTTTAGTCGACCACATGAAAAATAATATCCTTTTTGTCTGCTGGCATTTATCCTTTTATTAATTTGCTCATTGGTGCATTTAATTGAAAAAATAATCACAAGAAGATAAATTCTCTTCATGGGACAAACTGTCAACGAATTGAATGAAGGAATGTTTTAAGGCTTTCCTTTACTTTAATAAGCCATACAGGCCACAATGATAAATGTTTATGCCTCCGCTGATAAAGTCGCCGGAGGCATTATGTTTTTGGGTTGTCCGTCCGTCCGTACATACGTATGTCCGTCCGTACGGGCTAAACCTCATTTTTCTCTGCAACCATATGTCCGATTGAGATGAAATTTTCAGGGTAGGAGTGACACCCATGCAGAATGTTTTCATGATAATTGTGATGCAATAGGTCACGTGATAGGGCAGCCATCTTGGATTAAAAGCAAATAATAAAAAATGATTTCTCGGAAACCGCTGAATGGAAAAATTTGAAACTTGGCACATTGTCAAGTACTCCCAATGGGGAACAAAAGTATGATAATGATGACATCATAGGTGAAGTGGTATACCAGCCAAAAATGTTTTTATGGAATTCCTTATCCTAAAAATCTGAAATTGCATGCACCTGATCTATGACCCATTTGTATTGAAATATTACATTTATGACATCATAGGTCACATGGTTTGGCAGCCATGTTGGATTGAAGGAAAATATTAAATTATTATATCTCTGAAACCGCTCACCCCATTGATGCGAAATTTTACAAATATAATCTAACAGCACTGTTGCATATAGTTTGAAAATGATGATGTCATAGGTCACGTGGTTTGGCGGCCATCTTGGATAGAAAAACTAACCTGATCCGATCAACACAAAACTTCACAAACATGATCCACTACCCACACATATGCAGAGTGATGGCATCTACCCATTGTGGGACTATGCGGAGGAATGTTGGCGACACTTCTCTGAGGCATATTGGTGATGCCAACACTTGAGTAAACAATCTTAGGTAGATCGGAATCCTTGTTAAAATTCTGCTCAAATGTTTGTTTGTTATTTTGTGTCCAAAGTTACAACTGTGATACAGCTTACTCTAATCCACATGAATGTCACGATTATTAAGTGGAATTCCAAGATTCCACAATAAAAATACACAGGAAATCGACTTCCAAATAAAAAACAAGAAATTTCAGGTGGAGGCAAACAGAGACCATATGATATCAATATTTCTGCAACGCACAACTGAGGTCTGCAATTATATGTTCATAAATGTGTGTTAATGTGCTGTAAAGAAACTGCTTTTTACATTTCGATTTGTCAAGTTTTATGGACCACGTTATTACCTAAAATGCCAACTGTTATACAGCTAACCTGATTATCAGTCAGCGTGCCAGCTTTAGAAGCTTTTTTCTGATTTCATAAAAACCAGATCCATCACCCAACCCATCTTTGCTTCTGGCTATCATCAGTGATGAGGAGATACCCCCCAGGAGCTCAGTTGCCAAGTAGATATCCCCTGTTGGTCATCATTCCAGTTAACAGGTGCTGTATATATATATTGTTGCGGATATGAGGCCTGTATTTTTTTGATTGTGTTGTATTGTGGTAAATTGGTGATGATTATTGTTTATTCTGCGCCCCCTGCCTCCGGAGCTGTGTAAAGGTGAAAGGGCATCCCATAATTAGTCCACAAGCATACACGTCAGCCAAGTAATAGAATACCCCTGTTGATAGTTATCTCTTATTCTGTGTTTTAGGGTAAGGCTGTGTCTCCCATTAATTGAAGTACTCCATTGCACCAGTGAAAGAGAATAGATCCCCTTTCATTCCCATCCCCAAAATCCCCATTTCCTTCACATCCCCTTTCGTCATTGCCGAGCCTCGATTGCCCATATTACCTCCCCTCCAAAACCACCATTGAACATGTGCTCTCGTCGGAGAAGAAAGGCGTGCCCGCCCGTCGTCATCAAGGGCGGAGCCAGAGGGTCGCGCGACCAACCAGGGCCGAGGTGAGCACCCCGATGGGCGTGTCCTGAAGGCCGGCGGCTTAATCGCCGGAGGCGTTATAAAGGCGCGCACGCAGGAAGCAAGAGAGTCGGTTGCAAGAGAGAGAGTCGTGATGAGTCAGTCAGTGGAGTCGGTGGTCAGTTGGTTGCGTTGGTTGCGGTGAGGAGTCGGTGGTGGTGGTCAGTTGGTTGCGTTGGTTGCGGTGAGGAGTCGGTGGTAAAGAGTGAACGAACGCACAAGAAAGAGTTGAGGGTTTGGACCAGATGCGTCAGACGAGGCCTGGCAAAGCACGCGACGTCCACAGCAGCCACAACAGCAGCGTGGGGCCTGAACGGCGGCTGCTAAACGCGCCGGTTGTGCTGCAGGACCCCCCTTGGACCTTCCTCTCCCTCCAGCCATCCACCTCCTGCCTTTCCACCCTTCTTGTGTACGTGAGTTTGTTTTGTTTGTTCTGTCCCTGGGTATTTAATTAAGTCTGTAGGTAAGCTAATATTTGCACTGTGTCACCTGCGTCTTATGTGTTGTAAATAAACCTTGATTGCTCCTTTTTGCTTGTGTAAATAATAAATCCCATTACTCGTCTGTACGTCTTCTCGTTTTATTCCTTTTCCTCTTTGCATTTCGTCGTTTTAGTCTTTTCCCAGATTGGGCAGCTGCGGTGCGATACGGCCAAAGTTCTGGGTGAATCGGGTGAGTCGGGGATCCTGTAACGGTCGCGGTTGGACCATCCGCTCGGCCCATCATACCATCTAAACCGCGATCAGTAACAATATATATATATATATATATATATATATATATATATATATATATATATATATATATATATATATACACATATATTTATATATATATATATATATATATATATATATATATATATATATATATATATATATATATATATATACAATACACTACTTAGCACAGGGTAGGTTTTGTTGAATTGCCTTTTCCTCCCAAATGTAGGTTCCGTGCTGCTACAGCAGCTCCATAGCGAGGACTACACTGGGTGGTTTGCCTTTGCCATCACAATCGTAGTCAGACCAGTAATTATGGATTTGACTGTGGTGGTGGCAACAGCTTGTGTACTCCTGGCAAAAGCTACGTTCGGGTCATTGATGTCCATCAACTAATGCAAGAAGACGGGACACCTACCTTAACGTCCATCTGAAGGACGGCACGCTCATTGATGCATCGCCATACCAGCAGAGCATCAATTTGACAATTTGTAGCCAGGTTCGGAAATCAACTTCAGACTAAACAACTCAGAGGTAAATGCGCTACCTCTGCACAATCCTGTTTGACTTCCTGCATCTACCTTTTTAATACCTTCATGATATGATATTTCATTAATTTTCCCTATCTCTATCTTACTAAACATCATAAAAATTGACCTTGCATGTTTATTCTTCACAACATGTGGATGATAAATTTTGCTTTACTTGTTCACTCTTCAATTGCTTGCCTTAAAACAACTTCTCACTTTTCATGACTTTGAGTGAGTGTTAAATTATGGAAAGAGAAAGAACTAGAACGGCACTTTATGACATCGCGACGGATGTGCCTCGGCCCATATTATTACATCATTATACATACTTGTGCCAAGTTTGATTTACATCTCCACCTGTTCTCTCAAACATCACATCTTTACCTGACATGACCTCTGACCTTTGATCCCGAAATCTAATCAGTTCATCTTTTAATCATAGTATGTACTTGTACCAAGTTTGGTCAAAATCCCATCACTGGTTCACAAGTTAGCACAGTAACAGAATTTTTACCTAATGGGACCTCTGACCTTTGACCTCTTGACCCCATAATGTAATCCATTTGTCTTTTCATAATGATACATACTTGTACCAAGTTTGACTTACCTTCAGCCGTTCTTTAGTTATCGCGGTTGCGAAAACCTATTACAGACTCTGACCTTTGACCTCTTGACCCAAACATCTAATCAGTTCATTTTTACCTCATTATATAATCCTGTCCCAAGTTTGAATTAGATCACTTCAGCCATTCAGCGGTAACGAAAAACTATCATCGACAGACTGTGATATCACGGACGGACGCGTGGACGGAGGGGCACACGGATGGACGGACGGACAACCCAAAAACATAATTTCTCCGGCGACTTTGGTGGCAGAGACAGAAAAACATATTTATTTATTCCTTATTTATGCATCCCTGAGCGATATTATTAATTATGGTTGAATTAGTCTTTTTAACCCATTTAAGATCGAGGCTCATGGAAGTGTGGGGTGACAGAGAGTAAAAGATCAACGAATTATCAGTGCAGCATTGGGCCCACATTTAGACACAACATGCAAGGGTATTAATGGACATTAAAAAAAAAAAAAAAACACCTTTAGAGGCCATTTTTCCCCGCAAAGCGGGGGTTGGCCTTTTTCGGGAACCGTGGTTGTTGTTGTTTTTCGGTCCCCTTTCGGTATTAATGGACATAAAAAGAGGATAAAGAGGAGGGAAGGAAACACAGTCAGCTGCAAGTAAGAAAGTTGGGTTCAGTTAGATTAGGTTAATGGGAGTATAAAGGATTGTGGATAAGGATGGTGGGTGACATAATATGGTCATGTATCACCCGCATGAAACCCTGGAGGTTGGAGTGGGATTGAAAAGCCTCTGGAAGACAGTTTCACAAGTGAGAGACAAACAAGTTAAAACAAGATTGGACATACGCAGTAAGCCTGGACTTTGGAAGATAAAGCAGGAGAGCGTTACTGGAAGAACGTGTGCATCGTGGAGTTTCTATCGAAGTTTCGGACCATCGAAGGGCTAAGAAAGGAGAAAGAGCTAGACCGGAGGATCGGCAGTAAAACCAGAGATGTCACCAACCTGTCTGCGATGTGAGAGCAACAGACTTTGCGCTTCGCCTTCATCGCAGGAGATTCCAATAATTATTGAAAGCTTAACAATGCAAAGGTTCTCAGAGGCAGATGTGATGCTGAGGTGCCAGCCCACACGGGAGAGCAGTACTCCGTTGTGCTAAGATCAAATGCCATGTAGGTTGTGGGTTGTTCTGATTTTTCAAGGACTTAATTAGAGCGATGGAGGATGCACAGTCTTCGGCTTTGGAGGTCAGCTTTGCTATCCGGTTGGCAAAGGAGAGGTCATGACTGATGTTGAGGCCTATGAGCTAGTTCAAGAGACGTGTAGAAGTGTAACCAATTTTAAATGGTGAGACCTCTAAAATGTGGAACAAATGTGAACAACTATAGTTGAAAATGCGTTCCGCCATTTGCAATAAAGTTTTATATTTCCCAGAATGCATCTGGCTGTGAGGTCATTCAAAGCCATCCAGGCAAAGAAGAAACTTGTACCAACCAGGAATTGCACATTTGTAAGATACCAGATTCCCATTCAATAACAATTCCTCTTCAAATCATTATCCCTAATCATAATCGTTGGATCGCTTACATTACTTGGACAGGAATTAAGCTTTTGGCATTTGTCTTTCAAAGAGTTTATAATGCGCAGCTTGAGACAGAATAACAACAAGGATCTTCTTCTTCGATTTCATACCATTTTGCATCGTTTCCTCCACTCTGGTTTTATCAATATTTAAATCGCAACCTTTCCTCCATTTTCATTTTCGCAAATCTTGCGACTTGGGACTGCATTGTGGAATACAAAGGCTTTAACAGTGTATTTGGAATCAGCACTTATTTGAATCCATTTACGTCATATTGACGTCATATTGACGTCATATTGATATACCCAACAATAAAGTATTTTTATTTGCAAAATCGAAGATTTTTCAAGTATATTGGTCGGTCTTGTGTGTTATTCTGTCTGTTTGTTTGTCTGTCGATCACCTACAGGTCACAATTTTAAACCCATCTTCACGAAACTTCAACAGATGGCAGAGTTGGTGATAATATTAAGAAGCCTATCGATTTTGAGGTCAAAGGTCAAAGCTCAAGGTCAAACTTCTAAAATCATCAATTTTCATCTGACAAATCGTCACTTTTCATCTGATTAACTTGAGAATGAAACAGCAATTGCATAGTGCATCACTGAATTTGGAAACCAAATATGTTTTGAGGACATAAGGTTAAAGTTCAACACAAGGTCAAACTTCTAATATCATAGTTTTTCATTTGAAAAATGTTTTTTTTTTTAATCCGAATGACCCGAACTCTGATTAAAATCGTCAATTTTAATCTTAATGAAATGGACAATTTGGTGTATCCATGGTGACTTTTTTTGGAGAAGGGGGAGGAGGTGGGGGGGCGGGGGGGGAGGTGAGGGGTGGATTTTGCAAGTATCATGCTCTGCATGACGTCTTTCTTGTTTATTACTTGCAAAATCGAAGATTTTTCAAGTATATTGGTCGGTTGCGTTTGTGATTCAGTCTGTCTGTCTGTCTGTCTGTTTATCACCGGCCTACAGGTCACAATTCTAAACCGATCGTCACGAAACTTTACCAAGCTGTACAGGTCGTCCAAATTTAGAAGTCTATTGTTTTTGGGTTCAAAAGGTCAAAAGGTCAACATAGGCCAAAGGTCACCAACTTTGCCAAATTTCTAAAATCCTCAATTTTCATCCGATTGACTTGAAATTTGAAGAGGACTTGCATATCTGGTCACTGAATTCAACCACCAAGTATATTTGAGGTCAACATAGGCCAAAAGGTCAACATAGGCCACATTTCTAAAATCCTCAATTTTCATCCAATTGACTTGAAATTTGAAGAGGACTTGCATATCTGGTCACTGAATTCAACCACAAATTATATTTTAGGTAAACATAGGCCAAAAGGTCAACATAGGCCAAATTTCTAAAATCACCAATTTTCATTTGATTGACTTGAAATTCTAAGAGCATTTACATATCTGGTCACTGAATTCAACCACCAACTATTTTGAGGTCAACATAGGCCAAAAGGTCAACATAGGCCAAGTTTTTTAAATCCTCAATTTTCATCCGATTGACTTGAAAATTGAACAGCATTTGCACATTGAGTCACTAAATAGGGAAACTAACTATTTTTGAGGTGAAAAGGTCAAAGGTCAACTCGAGGTCAACCTTCCAAAATCATCATTTTTCATCTGAAAAATTGTCACTTTTCTTCCTGTTGACCCGAGCTTTGATCAAGATTGTCAATTTTAATCTTGATGAAATGGACAATTTGCTGTATCAATGGAATTTTTTTTCTTGGGGTGGGGGGCGGATTCTGCAACTATCGTGCTCCGCATGACGTCTTCTTGTTTATTTTGTCTTGATCGAAAATACGCATCCTTGTACACATACTTCATCAATTAATGGATTCAATGAATGAAGTTCAACAAGAATCATCGATGAAGCTTAAAGGAATTTTTAATTTCCCAATCCTACTTCTTATGTAGAAAACACAAATGTTGTTCACCAGCAAAAGTTCTAATTAGGCTTGAATTTTGGAATGTTTGTAAACTTTGACGTACCGGTAGTTGTGCTGTTTTGATTGGACTGAAAATTTTGTCTGTTTTCCACTCCTCCAAGTGTTGTTATCTGTCTTTACTTTCCATAAACAGGTGGTGTCCGATAGAAAAAGAGAGTTGACAGTAAATGACATAAACCTATTTAAGAAGTCGAGCGACTAGTCTAGGTGGTGTCTAGCAGTAATGTCTGGGGAGATCACTCTGGCTCTCCTGAATGAGAACTCATTAAAGACTGATCGAGGAGAGTCCTATGTTGGTTTCTTCCCCTCCGCGAATGTTCACTTACAGTGAGGCGTGCATACTGGGATGGCATTTTGACTTTGCAAGTGCAAATGACAAGTTAATTGCATTCCATCTCACCTGAAGAGGAAGGGGATGAGATAATCATCAGACTGTTTATCAAACAGAGCTTCTATATTGCTGAGGTCACATGTACGCCTGAAAGTGAGGTCATTGGAATACTCACCCAATAGCTGGTGGCATTAGTTCCTATTTGGAAAAATGGTAGAGATTTTTTGAGCCACGTTGATGGTTCGTTGCCTGTGTGACATTGGTACAGACTTGGTGCTTTTAGTTTGGGAGCTACTTGGTGCAGATTGCTGAAGACTGTGTTCATTGGTACTTTTGTTATGGTGGAGAATCTGAGACATCTCCTGGTCCATCCTTTGTTATATACCACAACTTAGGTATGGATACTGCTTGGTTATGGGCTCAGATCATGCACAGACTGACAATTCGGGCATGCGAGTGTCTGACTGAGGTGAAAAGGGTTGCACAGAGATATTCTTGCCACTATGAACCCACGTTCGAACATGGTACAGACATCAGCCTTTTTAACCCACAGCTACAGGGGCATGTGCACTATGTACTATGTGCCTGAACCTCTGCCCCACTCTCTCTCTCCACTTCTCTCTCTCTCTGCTTCTGTGCCTCTTCTCTCCCTGTCTATCTGCGTCTCTTTCGCTGTTTCCCTCTCTGTCTCCCACACTCCCTCTCTGTCTCCCATTCTCCCTCTCTGTCTCCCACTCTCCCTCTCTGTCTCCCACTCTCCCTCTCTGTCTCCCACTCTCCCTCTCTGTCTCCCACTCTCCCTCTCTGTCTCCCACTCCCCCCCCCCCCCTCCTCTGTCTCCCTGCCATCCTCTGTGTCTCCCTGTGTCTCCCTGTCTGTCTGTATGTCTGTCTCTCTCTCTCTCTCTCTCTCTCTCTCTCTCTCTCTCTCTCTCTCTCTCTCTCTCTCTCCCTCCCTCCCTCCCTCTCACTCTCTCTCTCTCTCTCTCCCTTCATTGTTCTGTGTGCTGAGTGCTCAAACTAATTATTACAATTATGATAATTATTCTATCATTACAATTTTAGGTGCTGTTATTTTTTTTTACGCATTTGTTATTTTTTTAAATTTCCATCCTGAAACTGGAGCTTCTCTCTTTTTCTTTCATATCTACCTTCCATTTTGTTTGTGTTTGTGTTTTTTTTTGTCCCCCATTTGTTTGTGTTTTGTTTATTTATTTTATGTTTGAAGACAATCGCTTGGTTTAAAAATCATATAAATTTCGCACTGTTACAGTATTGCTCTAAAAGAGTGTTTGAACGATCCACCTAAGGTGTATTCAAGGCTGTGCTTAAACTGAATAATTTACCTCTTGATTGTTTTCACATCGAATCGAATCGTGATTTGAATTTATAATTACAGCTGTCAATCTGCTGCAAGAGTTTGTTCAGTTTACATGTACATAACGTACATACATATTGGAAGTTTGTTCAGTTTAGATGTACATAATGTACATATTGTAGGTTTGTTCAGTTTACATGTACATAATGTACATATTGTAAGTTTGTTCAGTTTACATGTACATAATGTACATATTGTAGGTTTGTTCAGTTTACGTGTACATAATGTACATATTTGAGGTTTGTTCAGTTTACATGTACATAATGTACAAATTGGAGGTTTGTTCAGTTTACATGTACATAAAGTACATGTTGGAGGTGTGTTCAGTTTATGTGTACATAATGTACATGTTGGAGGTTTGTTCAGTTTACGTGTACATAATGTACAAATTGGAGGTTTGTTCAGTTTACGTGTACATAAAGTACATGTTGGAGGTTTGTTCAGTTTACGTGTACATAAAGTACATGTTGGAGGTTTGTTCAGTTCACCTCTACCTAATGTACATATTGTAGGTTTGTTCAGTTTACATGTACATAATGTACATATTGGAGGTGTGTTCAGTTCACATGTACATAATGTACATATTGGAGGTGTGTTTAGTTCACCTGTACATAATGTACATGTTGTAGGTTTGTTCAGTTGACGTGTACATAATGTACAAATTTGAGGTTTGTTCAGTTTACATGTACATAATGTACATGTTGGAGGTTTGTTCAGTTTACGTGTACATAAAGTACATGTTGGAGGTTTGTTCAGTTCACCTGTACCTAATGTACATATTGGAGGTGTGTTCAGTTCACAAGTACATAATGTACATATTGGAGGTGTGTTTAGTTCACCTGTACATAATGTACATATTGGAGGTGTGTTTAGTTCACCTGTACATAAAGTACATGTTGGAGGTTTGTTCAGTTCACCTGTACCTAATGTACATATTGTAGGTTTGTTCAGTTCACATGTACATAATGTACATATTGGAGGTGTGTTTAGTTCACCTGTACATAAAGTACATGTTGGAGGTTTGTTCAGTTCACCTGTACCTAATGTACATATTGTAGGTTTGTTCAGTTCACATGTACATAATGTACATATTGGAGGTGTGTTTAGTTCACCTGTACATAATGTACATATTGGAATCACTAAGTCCATGATTTATCTTTTGTTCAACCGATTTTCCTTGTGGTTTATTTACCTCGTTCATTTCTGCATTCTTTTATAGTTGATCAACTCAATTGGGATTTTTAAAGAAAATAATTTGTTCACTTTAGCTCCGAAAGTTGTACAATAAATTACTCTTCCCATTGTTGTGACTTGGTTGCAGCAATCTGGTGATCTGGACGTGTGTGTGTGTGTGTGTGTGTGTGTGTGTGTGTGTGTGTGTGTGTGTGTGTATACGCGCGTGTATGCCCATGTGCAGACAGACACGTGCTCCCTGGATAAATAGTTATTGATGTGGGAATAAACGTCAATGGAAAATTCCATTGTGCTTTCCATGTTCTGGAGGTTGGTGCGGTGCATCAGTCCTGTTGGTCAGGCATGAGTCTGTCTCTTGGTGCAATATGATAAGCTACAGCTCACCTGGTTTGTTCACCTGGTGAACCCTGGTGTTGGGCTAGCGGCTAGGGTGCCAGCTTAGGATGACCTAGGATCCTGGGTTCGAATCGCGGTCGATCGTTGAATTAACGCCAGGGGGGTTGACTCAGCCTGTCATGCCTTCCGAGGTCGGCTAATTGAGGACCAGTTCACTGGTAATTCCCTGGTTGTCGTTAAAGGCGGCAAAAAGGGTTGGCGTCAGGAAGGGCATCCGGCCGTAAAACATTGCTTCAAAAAGGTGACCGAAAAACAACAACAACCACGGTTCCCAAAAAAGGCCAACCCCCGCTTTGTGGGGAAAAATGGCCTCTAAAGGTGCTCTAAAGGTGGTTACAGCAGTATATGGCCAAAGGGTTGAGAAGGGAAATTCAGCCATGGTGCTGGCATACATTGTCTAACTTATTCCATAGGTAATGTTGGATCATCTACAAATACGTGCCTGCAAAGGAGATAGTTAACTTTATATCCCATCAAAAGGATGGCAGAGAAAGAAACAGAAGAGTTGAGTTGTTTGAAAAAGAGGATATTCAGAATAAGTGAGTTGTGGGAGAAACAGAAACAATTACTCTGAAAACAAATATTACCCCTCATACAGCAATTATTTTAAAGTCGGTCGGTGTCCAATTTCTGATATCTAAAAATCAACAAACTGGCACAACGAGAATGCCTCGGTGACTAGGTCATCAGTCGATGGTCTCCAACATCATTGCTGTTTCAACCCTTTAACCTAAATATGGCCATGCTGAGGAGGGACAAAGCATAAAAGTTACACAATCAGCCAGTAAGGAATGCACAAGAAACATTCAGCCAACTAAACCAATGACATCTCTCACATACTTATACAATAAAAATAAGAAATCATGACATAAAACCTGTACCATAATCTCCATAATATAAACAATATATAAATATACATTTACCATATATGTATGTATATATATATATATATATATATATATATATATATATATATATATATATATATATATATATATATACACACACAACATGACCAACAGTATGCAGACAACCCTTCAAATTATTGGAATCGGCTGTTTAAGCCACACCTATTGCTGACAGGTATATATAATCAAGCACACAGCTATGCAATCTCCATAGGCAAACATTGGCCGTAGAATGGGCCGTGTTGAATTGCTCAGTGACTTTCAACGTGGCACCGTCATAGGATGCCACCTTTCCAACAAGTCAGTTTGTCAAATTTCTGCCTTGCCAGAGCTGCCCCCGTCAACTGTAAGTGCTGTTATTGTGAAGTGGGAATGTCTAGGAGCAACAACAGCTCAGCTGCGAAGTGGTAGGCCACACAAGCTCACAGAACGGGACAGTCGAGTGCTGAAGCGCATAACGCATAAAAACGTCTGTCCTCGGTTGTAACACTCATTACCGAGTTCCAAACTGCATCTGGAAGCAACGTCAGCACAAAAACTGTTTGTCGGGAGCTTCATGAAATGGATTTCCATGGCCGAGCAGCCGCACACGAGCCTAAGATTATAATGCGCAATGCCAAGCGCCAGGTGGAGTGGTGTAAAGCTCGCCGCCATTGGACTCTGGAGCAGTGGAAACGTGTTCTCTGGAGTGATGAATCACGCTTCACCATCTGGCAGTCCGACAGGCAAATCTGGGTTTGGCGGATGCCAGGAGAATGCTACCTGCCTTAATGCATCATGCAAACTGTGTAGATTGATGAGACAGGGAGGGTGTATATTGATGAGGGAAAAAATGAATTTAAACGATTTCAGTGTTAGGCTGCAACATAACAAAATGTGAAAAAAGTGAAGGGGTCTGAATACTTTCTGAATGCACTGTATATATATATATATATATATATATATATATATATATATATATATATATATATATATATATATATATGTATGTATGTATGTATGTATATATATATATATATATATATATATATATATATATATATATATATGTGTGTGTATACATTTGGCTATATTGACTCTATATGCACAAATATGACGTTTCTGCATTTTCACAAACCGATTGTTTCTTTCGGCAGAATAATGGATCAATTCCAAGGGTCAAGGAAGGATCAATCTGTCAATATCTCAAAGTAAAGAACTTGTAGCCAAAATCAAGCAATCATATTTATGAGTGGTAATGAACTGCATCCGAAACATGAATGGTAATAAAGTTCTGAGAGCTGTAAGATATATTTGGCCATTAGAAGGGGGTTATCTTAAAAGAGAATTAGAAGCAATGCAGCGAATATGTCGCGAAGAAAAGAATTTGCAATTCATGACCATTTCCATTGACGATGAGGAAAGAAACTAAAGTGTTTTGGTTTATAGTTTTCTGATTTGAGACCTCGTATGCAGTAAGAAAAACGCAAACACCAAGATGTCCATGTTTTGTGTCTTTTTCTTTTCCTTTCTTCTTTTAGCCACTGATGGTGTCATTACCCTTCAATTTTGAGAAGACGTTTCTCATCAACTTGGGGACTGCTGGATGAAATGGTTGAAAAAAAATTCCTCATCTTTATACTTGAAAAATCAATAATCATTTATACCTACTTGAAAAGCAAATCGATTTTTCCCGGATTAAAGGTGGTAGGTACACAAGGCGAGGGACGATAAATCTTTCAAACGTGACATCATATCTTTGAAAGGGTGCACTTTTGCTCACAAACAGGAGGTGTTGTTACGACCCAGGGACGTGTTGTATATTTGTTGGTTGAGCGATCTGATTTACTGATTTCATACATAGCGTGTACAGGTACAGATTTAGCTTTGTAGAATTAATTATAGGTGCTCGCTGATTTTATTTTGCCTGGATCCTACCTGACAGCATCTGAAGGATGATTTCTAAAATGCGAAATATTTCATTCGTTGTTGTCTTGCCACTGCATAAACGCTTTTTCGAGAGCTCTTGATGGAAAACAATCTGGGCTCCAATGCCCAAGGTGTTGCCAATTGTTCTGAGGCAGCTGGACAAACATTTGTTATGGAGGAAAACAGCTGCAATGCAGGAAGGTAGCTGAGATGGACTGGCACTGCCGCCATCACAGATCATTGAAATGATGTCTGTCACAAGGTAGGGGTGGGAGGTGCATGGGTGGGTGGAGTGGTATAAAAAGTCTGGAAGGTTCTGCTGAATGAGCAGGAATGAAACACACCTTTGTGGCAAGATAATGACTTCTGATTGGCTGAGAAAAGTCATATAGTGGTATAAGGCAGACTCAGAGAGAGAGAGAGAGAGAGAGAGAGAGAGAGAGAGAGAGAGCTTCGTTTCAAGGATGCTGTTCTGTGGAGAGGATCCAAGGCAGGAGCAAAGTGCGTTGAGACGGGGGCCAGGTTTGACTTTTATTTTTATTAACACCAGAGGGGAAGGGTCAAGCCCAAAAAAACAAGTGGAGCCCCCTGTATGGAAAAGCCAAGAAAGAAGATGGGACAACATAATCAGAATGGGGGTGCTGCAGATAATTGGCACACAGTAAAGTAAAGAGGGGGTGAGGGGCTTCAGGGAACTTTGCAGATAAACAAGGAGCATTCGAGATGACAACAACAATGCAAGCTAGTAGCTTCAGCAGGGCCTCCCAGAATACTCTACTCGGTGTACCAGTCATGAACTGTACTTGGTGTACCGAAATCCCAAATCAGTCATGATCTGGCAGAGAAGGGCATGTGAGGTTATGATTCAGATGATGAGGCAGATTCCTCGGGCACTAGGCCCAGGTTTGGGTCTCTAACTTAGTGGTGGGAAACCTTTGGGAATATTTACTCCAACGGTAACCTCTAGCAGCCACTGCAGAACCAGTAACATAACCTGTAAAGTGGAAATAACCTTACAAAACCCACAAACAGCCACTCTCCCCCTGAAAAAACCCGGCAGCCTACTACAAGAGCTTTCACCAGAACCAATGTTCCACTAAAGGTTCCTAAGGGACAGGTGGAGGTACCGCCCCAGGCAGCTGCAGACAGCCTACCACCTAAATTAACTAACCTTGCCAGCACTATGGTTAATAGCAAGCGCAACTAGAATGTATTCAACGAAGGGAACATAAATGCCACCCTGGAGACATTTCAGCAACTATCAGGTCACATTGAGCATTGGTGAAATTGCTTCATCCAAATGTCTGCAGAGAAAGGTTTCAAAACATGGAATTCAAGCACTCGTTGCAGCTATTGATTAGGACTTAATGCTTTAAAATGCACCAGAATCAGCCAAATCATTTATACATTGCATCAGAAATCGCTACATGGTTAGCTGCAATAAATGTAGAGGCGTGGAGCTCGTACGTAAATAGACCGGTTATAGGCCAGAGCTGAAAGTGTTATTGTGTGAGGCAATGAGGATTGACAATTCTGCAGGCATCCACAGCAGCAACCACGGGGAAACGGGACACATAATGTCGGGAGCCCAAAGGAGGAGGCACACATGTTCGGGGTGTAAACAACCTGGACACGACTAATGAGTGTTATCATGACCGCAAGTGGCACAGATCATTGGAGGAAGCAGCACCAAAAGGACAAGTATCAACTCCTGTGTCAAGAGGAAGTGCACAAAGAGTTGGTAGTTATAGTCCAGTGAGAACAAATAATATTTTATTTTTATTAACATCGTTACACCAGAGGGGAAGAGTCAAGCTCAAAAACCAAAAAAGAAGATGGAAAAATAGAACCAGAATTGAGGTGCTGCAGATGATTAGCACACAGTAAAGTAAAGATGGGCTGAGGGGATTCAGTGAACTTTGCAGACAAACAAGGAGCGTTCCCGATGACACCAGCAGTGCAAGCTGGTGGCCTCAGAAGGGGCAATCCTGAATCCCTGTGCCAAGAGGGAGCAAAACAGTCAGAGAGGAAACGGAATTAGCTGGCCTTGTGAAGAAAGCAATTTAGCTTGGGTGACTTATTCTGGGTGAGAAATTTGAAAGGACAGAAAGGAGTTTGTTGGCAAGGTGCATGTCTAATTATGGGAAGGGGAAAAATGATATCCTCTCTCAGTAAATCAGGGTCCCTGGGGATTGCCCCCCCAGGTTTTGCGTAGGCATGAGGGTTAAAATAAAGGTGGCGATTTCATTCCACATCGGATCCAGATTGCACAAAGGAAGCTTAACACGCTCAATGAAACTCCCAGTGTGTCTCAGGAGTCTCTAGGCAGGAATATTTTAGATGGAAAAGCCCATTAAGACCAAAACATCAAAAACGAGAAAAAGCAGTTAGTTCAAAATAGGGATAGAAATAGGGAAAGGTCATCATATTTGAATGAGTACGTCACGCCCTAAGGCAGGTGATTCATAAGAATGATGGGTTCATTGGAAAGGGGGTCGTCTTATCAGCTTGGGCGGTTAAATATTGTGTGACGCTAATCTGGTTTATTGATTTGATATGTAACATGTCAGCATTTAGATTTGGCTTTATATAATTTGATTTATTTATTTGCTGAATATGATGATAGAGTACTTTTGTCTTGTCTGCATTGTCTTTTGTCTGGATCTTAGTGTGCAGTTCCTGAATTATATTGGCAATTCAGAAAAATTCCATGTTTTCCACCCTGTAAAGAGCAGACCATGGGATTGTTTTCTTGCCACTGAGTGAACAATTCATTTGGGATTCATTTATAGGAAATGATAATGGTTTTCATGCTCGATTCATTGTCCAGATGCTGTAAACATTTGTTATGTAGGAAAGCAACTGTCTATCATTTACAACCCTAAGATCAGCAAAATGTACTGGAGTCACAAGACAGGTGGAGTTGGGGGAAGGAGGAAGTGACATAATGGTCTAGAAGACACTGGGAACAAAGGACAGGGGGATGACACCATCGGAGCCAGGTGGTGACTTCTGATTGGCTGGGATGACTGATTAATAATGGTGGTACGGGAATGTAAAGAGGAGACTATGGGAGAGCTTAGCTTGGAAGAGGATGGTCTGTAATGAATCAACGCCAGAACTGGGTGCATTTCGGTGGTGGAAGGGTTTCACCAACCAGGGCTCCGAGCACAGCAGGAGCACCAACCCAGGTTTAATTTAGACATACCTGGGGCATTTTTACCTGTCGAGACTCAGGGAATGTAGTGGGTGGACACACCATGCACTGTCAGGAACGTGAAGACCACTACGTTTCATGGGATAAACCATGAGCCATGTACTTTTAGATGGAAAATGCCGGCTATCCCCTCTTATGTCAGCCCAACCCAAGTTACATCATCAAAAACCTCTCTAAGTACCAACTTGATCTTGGTGAGAGAATTCAGAAGTGAAAGGAGCTCCCAACATCATTCTTTATTTGTATTCATCAAACTCCATCTTCTGTGTTAAAAATTCCCATATTTCTCTGCACAGAGACTTAGCGTAAAACTTCATTTTTATGAGTTAAAACTTTGAAGAAATAACAGGAATTGTAATTGTAAATACTGTGCAGTCGTTAAACAAACTAATTATTTTTTGCAAACTTTCTGGTTCCGTTGTCTTCTGTTGGTGTGCATGGCGTGCCTTTGAACTTAGGCAAAGTAAATCAATGGCTGCAATTGCAAAGGCTATGATGCTTGGCTAATCCTTGTGATTGGATCTCAGGAAAAAGGCATTTTGGACCAACTGAACTATTGCGTATCGATCATGCAAGAAAGTCAATTGCGACCGCGGGGGCTGTCTAGACCTTGGCTGGCAACGGTATTTCAAAACTTCTGCAAACGTGAATTTTCCGGAAACTCTTTTGGTGTTTTTTTGGATACTTTTACTTAACGGCAAAATAGGAATGATGCAAAAAAAAAAAAAATCAAACCGGTTCTTTTCATTCGTGCTGCGTTCATTATCTTTCGCTCGATTAATTTGCAAACAGCTTCATCAACGCAAACCCCTTTGAATATGAGACTGCACAAATACATGAATTGCCAATGTTGATGTCTCATCTCCTCGATGGGCCACACAAATAGCCAACCAATAAAAAGGTGGTTGTGGTTATATTTAACAAAAGAATTGTAGATACACCAAAAGGTCACAGCATATCAGCCGGAGGAAAAGAAAGATGTGAATTAATGGGTATAACAGTTCACCTTCAACATAATTAGAGTAATTACAATTCTCCTGACTTCATCAACACCCAACTCCTTCACCCCACCTTCCCCACGGCCGACCGCTATCTACTTCCCCAATTTTTCCTCTCCACTCTTATTAAACCATTCTTTTGTTCGCGGAATCTGAGCAGCTGGTGTATTCCTATATTTAAATAATAAGCACCTCTTCAGTTACTGTATTCTTTGGCTCATGCCTCCCGAGCTGGTTGCGTAGTATCAAATGAAAATTTTACAAAAATACAGATAATTCAAACATGTTTCCCGGTATTTTCTGTTTCGCACCCATTTTTATACATCCTTGCTGCCTCTCTGTTTCCTTTCCTCTTCTGCTATTTATAGTTTAGCTATTTCAGTGCCCGGAATGGCAGGTGAGCGTGGAGCTAATGCATACGTGCCAGGCTGTTTGGGCCAGCTCTGACTGTTTGACTATCTTTTGTAAACAGACGATTTTTTAGGAACCATCTTTCGCACTCGGTGGTGATGATGCAAATAGTGTCTGCACACCTTCAAACACCTACTGCAGACTTCGGTCGGCATTTTACATTCATGGACTCCTGACGGAGAGGGACGGTGAATCATGCCCTTGACCCAAAGAGGGCTTCGATTTTGGCGACAGGTAGATATACAGGAATGTTATTACAGCCAGTGGGAGAAGATTGGGGTGGGTTTTCGCCTTTGGATTTATATATTTTTTGCGTTTTGAGAAATAATAAACACATGCCTTCGCCGAATGACATAAACGAGCACATAATGAAAGTCAAATGGGCTTTGTACTCTAATCCTGCACCAGGAGAATCTTTTCGACCCTCCGTGACATCTTGCAGTTGCCAATTCGTTTGTGGTGCCAGCCAATCCCAACACCGTCCTTCCCAGCGGGATTTGGGACAGCATTTTTATGACATGCATTGGCGGGTTTCAATCACAATGCATGGTAACATCGGATTTACGATGCAACATTTGAGTGACGCCATAGCCTTGTGTAAATATCCTTGTCACCTCGGTGGCCCCTTGCAGTCAACCAACTCACATATTTGGGAGAGCAATCGGAAAAATGCTTGGCAGCAAGCTGATGCTTCCCGCATTCAAACATGCATGCATTCGAAGCCGTTAATTGCTTTCCCAATGCTGCAAGGGCAGGAAACTTCCAGAATCTTCCAGATTTTGACAGGGTGGTTTAGCTGGCTATCCAGTCTGCATTCACTGGTGCCTCTTAAATAATGCATGATATATATCTCTTGAAGAAGTAGGCCTTTACCAAATTACAATTATTTATGAGTTCCCCAACGTTAATGGAGGAGGAGGTCATTAACCCTTAGATGCAGGCGTCAAAAATCCTACATAAACGCAGCGATTGGGCCTCGGAGGCCCAACGGATGTATTCGTGTAATGTTTTTTTTTTTTAAATAGATTTTTTTCTTTCATATCCTTTTTCAATCCAAGTCGATGCTCATGGATGTGTATTTGCTCAGAAAATGTGAATCATTGATCTTATTATTTGGAAGAATCCCATATAAGTAATGAATCTTTTAAAATTTTTTGCAAAACATTTTTTTTGTTCTTGGTTTTCCAACTTTTTTTCTCTAAAAGGTTGAGGCTCATGGAGGAGTATTTGCTCAAAAAATATGATTCACTGATCCTTTTATTTAGAATGTATATGTCCACAACTGTCAAAAATCCTACATAAACGAAGCCATTGGGTCTCGGATGCCCCATGGATGTATTCGTGTAAAGTTTTTAAATTTTCATATTTTTGTCACTGAATTATTTGTAACCAAGTTATAGGAGCATATAATGAGGCTCATATCAATAAAATAATGATATAACATAGTAGTACAACAACATTTATGCGGGGCATCGAAGGCCTCAGGCCTGCATTTGTGTCGGATTTTCGGGTTATAAGTGAAGAATGAAGATTTTCCCGAGCCTGAATGAATTTTTTATTTATTTATGTCACTGAATTTTATGTAACAACATGAAAGTCGGTGAAAATGAGGCTCATTCCCCCAAAAAAAATTGTACAGCATAGTTTTTGCAACAAAAAAAAACCTTGTGGGCCTCCGAGGCCCAATCACTGCATCCAAGGGTTAAGCCAATCAAGCCTGTGCTATTGTTGCCAACCTATGGTTGTTTGTCCATCCGTTATCGTTTATTTTTAAAGGAAGCAGCACGCACCATTTTAAAAGTGTTTGGTATGACACGGATCGGGGTCTTGTTCGAACCGCCGACCTCCCAGACTCAGAACAGACACTCCAACTATGACACCACCGAGTCTGATTAATTTACAATGTAACTTTACAAAGCTTAGGGCCTTCCCAAAACATTCAACAGCAGATATTGTGAGCAACTCGAGTGGTGCAACATGTATGTGCAAGCCATCGCATGCTTGGTGGCGACACATACATATACACAAAAATTGGATCAAGTACCGCAACACCTCTTCCAGCATCAGAGTTCAAGCCAATTTAGTTAATTACTCCTGAGAGGAGTCAATCCAGAGCAAAAAGAAATAAATAATAATAATACATTCTGCATCCAAAAGAAATACCAAATAACAAACGTGTATACCTAACATACGCAGGAATATTACCTAAGCCTATGCCAAACAAAGGGCCCAATGGCAGCCTTTCCTGTTGTTCTTCTGAAAAACAGAATTGTTATTCTGAGCCAAACAAGTCTTTAATATATACCCGTCACATGAGGCTCCAATAAACGAGTTTACGCATTCTTTTTTTATTGTCCTTTTTTTTGTACAACATTCATCCTTCTTCCTTATTGGATGTAATCTGATCCAATGTATAGTTCTCCTTGACACGAGATTAGGTTTTCCCGAGGCAGTCTCATGGTGAGGAATACACTACGTCGTTTGTCACCACCTTCCCAGTGTCATTTACGGCAGAAATTTCGAGTTTGGTCAGGATACACAAGGACTTACTCTTTTCTAAAGGCACATTCGGATTGTAGGATCCACGAGCATGAAGGCCTTGCTTTTTGGCGAGCGACAGGTATACTGACGACATGATCCCAATTAGTTAATAATAGTATTGTTCAAATGCATGTTCTTATTGAGATTGTACCAATTTACCCTGTGTTGTTGCGTTGTGTTGTCAAGGAACAGGTAATGACTCAAAGAAAGGTTGCTTTACACATCAATTGAGATCCTGTCGCCACATGAATCTGCAGTCCTACCAAATTAAACATCTGATGCTTCCATTCTGCTCCTCTGTTGCTACAGGAGCGGCCAATCAATAGGTAATTTAGCCCCGATCTTTCTTGCAATGTTTGCCGATCACACGGAAAGCAATGATGAGTTCCAGGCAGCAGATGAGATCGACAAAAGTTACATGTCGAACTAGGACAAAAATTGGAGGTCATCATTACAATCGGCCTTGTGCATTTTCAGCTTGCCGATATTTATTAGACCCACCTATGGAAATGCAAAGTCGTCAGGTATTTGGAATGAAAAATGAAATCTACATAGGCAATCAGCACATCAGTCTGTGATGAGTTAGCATACGAAACAGGTTAGCCCATCAAGATGTAGCGTTCATGCATTATGCAGCGAATAGCAGAAGGTTCCAGATTAATAATAGCACGATAAGCCAATATTATTTAGCTAAGATATTTAAACATTGCATTCGCTGTTGTGAATCATTGCTCTTGTTCAAGAACCCAAAAATGCATTATGAAACAATGGGATAGAGTTTTGAAACAGCATTTCGACTGTATATACCACTTTGTATAGAAGTCTGGTGTTGACTTAGCGGTTAGGGTGCCGGCTTGGGATCCTAGGATCCTGGGTTCAAATCCCGGTCGATCGCTGGATTAATGCCAGGGGGGTTGACTCAGCCTGTCATCCTTCCGAGGTCGGCAAATTGAGTACCAGTTCACTGGTAATTCCCTGTGAGTTGGAACAGGCAACTAACAGGGTTGGCGGCAGGAAGGGCATCTGGCCATAAAACATTGCTTCAAAAAGGGGAACAACGGTGCCCGAAAAAGGCCAACACCTGCTCTGCGGGGGAAAAATGGCCTCTAAAGGTGGTTGTATACCACGTTGTATATAAAGGCTGACTTGGCTCGACATGATTGCGCACAGCTAAAACACTCAACTCTCAACTGCCTGGCATTGGTTCAACTCTCCAAACCACCTGCAGACTATCGGATTGGTGTTTCACAGGCAACATCTGGGTATCCAATCTGCTGTCATTAGTTGGTGGACGTTAACCATCCCATGGCTTCTTTCGGTGAAAATTAGACGAGTTGTCGCCGGCACCCTGGACAAATGACGAATTCCTGCCACCTTCAGTTAGAACGTCAGGCCGGGCTAGCCCACTCATGAAAGACTTCGGCCAAACTCCCCCCTCAACAGACCGCACAAGCCGGTGGGATTAATGGAGGCAATTAAACAAGAAGTAGCAATAGTCATGGAGCAACTGACTCGACAAACCGAAGGATCAAATAAATACACCAGATGATAAACAGAGCGAAAAAAATTATTGGGAATGGTTTGGGAGCGAGACAGTTTGTGGCACATGAATATAGTCTCGACAGGGCGTGAAATATGCCACGGTGTGCCAAAGAGATATCCACAAAGGCATTGCATCACCGCAGCAGAGCACACTCGGCCGCGCCGCCAAATGAGCAAACGAGCATCAAGTGTGCATCAAATCATATTAGGTTCATCGAGATGACTCCGGAAATCTAACATCTTGTCAGTTGCTCACCATTATGAGATTCTGTCCAATTCAGGGCATGATAAAGACATTCTAGATGTCAGAAATACGTATTGACCACTTAATTACATATCCTCCGGAGTGGGACGTGTTTTTGGTCAAGGTTTTGACACGGTGAGCTTAGCGGTTAGGGTGCCGGCTTGGGATCCTAGGATCCTGGGTTAGAATCCCGGTCGATCGCTGAATTAACGCCAGGGCGGTTGACTCAGCCTGTCATCCTTCTGAGGTCGGCAAATTGAGTACCAGTTCACTGGTAATTCCCTGTGTGTCGCAAGAGGCGACTAACAGGGTTGGCGGCAGGAAGGGCATCCGGCCATAAAACATTGCTTCAAAAAGGGGACCACGGTGCCCAAAAAAAGGCCAAACCCTGCTCTTCGGGGAAAAATGGCCTCTAAAGGTGGGGGTTTTTGACACGGTGAGTAGCTTTGTGGATCAAAGGCATTGGCCGACCATAAATATATCCCTGTGTGCCCGGCAAACAGTGGCATGTATGTACTGGCATGGCATGTACTCTTGTGAACAACAACAAAAAAAGATTTTCATCTTTAAATTGCTCAGAGTAACCAAGAATGGTCAGAGGAACCGACTTAAAGTCTGTGAGAAAGGCAATATGGTTCTGGGTTGCAGTATTCGATTTGGAGGGAATGGTGAACAGCATAGCGGGAGGACAATATTTGAAATGAAAGACAAATCAAATGTGATGGTACATTTGTACGCCGAAACATAAATGGACAGAGGCGAAAGAAAGTATGCGTCTGCGTATCATTAAAACTGCTTCGCTATATATATAAGTACAGTGTAAAACATGACGATGTAGCGGCTGCCGCTGAGTTTTCACAATCGCCTTGCACCTATCAAGGACGCGGAGCGATCACCATGCCGGGCTCGTCCAGGACGCCCAGGCCCGCGCTCAACTTGCCAGGCCGCAGCCAGGACGCTGGGCCACGCCCCCTGGCGCCGGGCCTGGGCAAACCCCCTGGCGGAATAGATATATATTGCTGACTGATAAACGGTTTTTCAGAGTGCCTGAGTGTTTGATTTCATTAAAGCAACTCAGATGAATTCTAGCTTTTTGTCGCGTCCATTCTTCCGATCGACGTGGGAGCCCCGGCTCCTTCATTGGTGACCTATCGACATGGACACGGCAGTCGCCCTTAAACTGCCTACCTTCTGGGAGGCTCACGCGGCGGTTTGGTTCGCACAGGCGGAGTCCCTGTTCGCCCTGCGAGGCATCACGGCCGACGACACCCGCTTCCACCATGTGGTAGCTGCGCTCGGGTCGGTTACCGCGGCCCGCGCCCTGAGCCTCCTCGAAAGCCCGCCAGCCGCTGACAAATACGGCGCGATTAAGAAGCTGCTCCTCGATGCTTTCGCCCTCCCATCGGCGGAACGCGCACGGCGCCTGCTCGATCTGCCTGAGCTCGGCGACACGCGCCCTTCCGAGCGCATGGACTACATGCTTTCACTGCTCGGCGAGCACTCTCCGGCATTCCTGTTCCGGGAGCTGTTCTTCCGTCAGCTGCCTAACCCGGTACGCCTCGCCCTGGCAAGCACGACGATCACAGATCCCCGGGCCCTTGCCAGAGAAGCCGACAAGATCTCCGCCGCAGGACAGCGCATCGTAGCGGCGACATGGGACCCACCGCCGTCCGACGCAACACCCAGGGCGCCCGAGCACCCGGCACGGTCGACGGCCGAACTGCCGACGCCATTGGCGGCCGCTCTACCGAGCCGACCACCTCCGGCACGACGACCGAGGCCTCCACCTGACCAAGCGTGGTGTTACTATCATGCCAGGTTCGGACAGAAGGCCCGGACATGCCGACCCCCGTGCACCTTCGGCAGGCCGGGAAACGGCCGGGCCGGCGTTCATTACCAGCCATGAGCGCCGGCCACACGGGCAACTTACTGTTCATCACGGATAAAGCGTCCGGACGGCGCTTCCTGTGCGACACCGGCGCCCAACTGAGCGTCATACCCGCCTCTGACCAGGACAGGCAATCCGCGGTTTGCGGCCCCTCCTTAGTTGCGGCCAACGGATCGACTATCCGCACCTTCGGCCCGCGCAACGTCACCCTCTGCTTCGGCGGCCAACGCTTTGCTTGGACGTTTGTAACCGCCAACGTGCCCGTGGCTCTGCTAGGCGCCGACTTCCTCTGCGCACACGGACTGCTGGTGGACGTCCAACGGCGTCGTTTAATCAACGCTGAAACCTTCAGCTCCCTGGTATGCACATTGAGCAGCTCCGCGCCGACCGAGCTGGCATGCGCCGTCCCGGCGGCGAACGAGTTTGCTCGCCTGCTCACGGAGTTCCCGGCCCTCACGCGGCCGACGTTTTCGGCCGTCGCAGTACGGCATGGGATCGAGCACCACATACCAACCACGGGCCCGCCGGTCTACGCCAGGGCCCGCCGCCTCGACCCAGCCAAGCTCGCCGTAGCGAAGGCCGAATTCGACGCGTTGGAGCACCTCGGCATCGTGCGGCGCTCCGATAGCGCGTGGGCCTCGCCACTGCACATCGTGCCAAAGCCGGGGGGTGGATGGCGCCCGTGTGGCGACTACCGCCGTCTCAATGACGCTACCACCCCCGACAGGTACCCGATCCCGCATATCCAAGACTTCTCCGCCCGTCTGGCGGGACGGGTCATTTTTTCGAAAATTGACCTCATACGGGGATATCACCAGGTACCTGTCAGGGCGGCCGACGTCCCTAAAACGGCAGTCATCACGCCGTTCGGCTTATTCGAATTCTTGCGGATGCCGTTTGGTCTCAAGAACGCGGCTCAGGTGTTCCAGCGCTTGATGGACGGCGTGCTGCGTGACCTGCCGTTCCTTTTCGTTTACCTGGACGACATCCTCGTCGCCAGCACGTCCCGGGCCGAGCACCTCCTCCACCTCCGGACACTGTTCGAGTGCCTCAGCGAGCACGGCCTCATCGTCAACCCGGCCAAATGCCACTTCGGCACGACGGCCGTTGATTTTTTGGGCCATCACATCACCAAGAACGGGGCCGTGCCGCTGCCAACCAAGGTCGAGGCCATCACCACGTTCCCGCGTCCCCGCACCATAAAGGCCCTGCAGGAATTCCTGGGAATGGTGAATTTTTATCACCGCTTCGTGCCCCGCGCTGCTCAGCTCATGCGGCCCCTCTACGAAGCCCTCCGGGGCATGCCGGCCAAGCACGACATCGCCTGGTCCGCAGCAATGGATGCGGCCTTCCAAGGCTCAAAGCGGGCCCTCGCCGACGCAACACTGCTCGCTCACCCGGTGCTCAACGCTCCCATCGCCCTCACCACGGATGCCTCCGACTACGCGGTGGGCTCCGTACATGAGCAATGGGTGAACGGGGTTTGGCAGCCACTCGCTTTTTTCAGCCGGCAGCTCCGGCCGAACGAGCTCAAATACAGCACGTTTGACCGGGAGCTCCTCGGTCTACACCTGGCCGTCCGCCATTTCCGCCACCTCCTGGAGGGCCGACCTTTCACGGCGTTCGTCGACCACAAGCCGTTGGTTTACGCCATGGCCAAGGTCACGGAGCCATGGTCGGCCCGCCAACAGCGCCACCTCTCCGCCGTGTCGGAGTTTACCACGGACATCCGGCACGTCGCCGGCAAAAACAACGCCGTGGCCGACTGTCTTTCCTGGGCCAGCGCGAACGCGGTCCACCTGGGCGTGGATTTTGCGCTTATGGCGGCGGACCAAACCACCGACACCACGGTTCAAGCCCTCCGGGCGGCGGACACGGGCCTCCGCCTGGCCGACATCCCCTGCGCGGACACTGTCCTGCTCTGCGACGTCTCCCAAGGCCAGCCTCGCCCCATCGTGCCCGTCGCCTGGCAACGCCGCATCTTCGCCTCCCTCCACGGCCTTTCCCACCCGGGCCGGAAAGCTTCCCAGAAGCTGGTGTCGGCGCGTTTCGTCTGGCACGGCCTTCGTCGGGACGTCCGCGATTGGACCAGCGCCTGCACGGCCTGCCAACGGGCCAAGGTCCACCGACACACCCAGGCCCCGCTGGCACCTTTCACCGTGCCCGAACGACGTTTCGACCACGTCAACGTGGATCTGGTGGGCCCCCTCCCCCCGTCACGGGGGTTCACACACCTGCTCACCATGGTGGACAGGACCACCAGGTGGCCGGAGGCCGTTCCCCTCGTCTCCACCACCACCGCCGACGTGGCGCAGGCTTTCATCGCCACCTGGGTCGCCCGCTTCGGCGCACCGGCGGACATCTCGTCAGACCGCGGTCCACAGTTCACCTCCGAGCTGTGGGGCGCGGTCGCCCGCAACCTGGGGATCAAGCTCCACCGTACTACGGCCTACCACCCCCAAGCAAACGGGTTGTGCGAGCGATTCCACCGCTCCATGAAGGCCGCGCTCATGGCCGGCCTTCAAGACGTCGGGTGGGCCGACCGGCTGCCGTGGGTCCTTTTGGGCCTTCGCACGGCCCCCAAGGAGGACCTCCAGGCATCCACCGCCGAGCTTGTCTATGGCCAGGTGCTACGCGTCCCGGGCGAATTTGTGCCCGACGCTACCAGTCCCTGGTCCGCAGCTCACCAGCGCTCGGACCTCCAGGAGGCCGCCCGACGGTTTGCCCCCGTGCCAACATCCCACCACGGTGACCCCCAGTCCTACGTCCCCCCAGCACTCCGCACAGCGGAGTATGTTTTTGTGCGTCACGACGCACATCGGTGGCCACTCCAGCCGCCGTACGACGGGCCCTTCCGGGTGCTGCGACGGGACGACAAGTCGTTCGTCATCGACATCGGCGGCAGGTCGGACCGGATTGCTGTGGACCGCCTCAAGCCGGCGCACGTGGACGTCGACCACCCACCACGGGTGGCCCTTCCGCCGCGGCGAGGCCGTCCCCCGTCCACGGTGCCCCCCACTCGACCGCCCACCACCTCACCGGACCCCCTCCCACGACCCGCCAGGGGTCGCTTCGGCCGGGTCATCAGGACCCCCCTCAAATTGACCCTGCCGGTGCAAGTCGATTCTGGGGGGACGTGTGTAGCGGCTGCCGCTGAGTTTTCACAATCGCCTTGCACCTATCAAGGACGCGGAGCGATCACCATGCCGGGCTCGTCCAGGACGCCCAGGCCCGCGCTCAACTTGCCAGGCCGCAGCCAGGACGCTGGGCCACGCCCCCTGGCGCCGGGCCTGGGCAAACCCCCTGGCGGAATAGATATATATTGCTGACTGATAAACGGTTTTTCAGAGTGCCTGAGTGTTTGATTTCATTAAAGCAACTCAGATGAATTCTAGCTTTTTGTCGCGTCCATTCTTCCGATCGACGTGGGAGCCCCGGCTCCTTCAACGATGACCTAATTCCATGTATGATACAACACGCCGCCGTTTATCCCACCTTCTGCCACCTGGGGTAAGAGATGATTTGAGGCCTTTGTGATGAAATTTTATAAGAAACTAGCAGAAGTACCCGGCATTGCCGGGCGGGGGAGGGGAGGGGGAAGAGGAGGGGAGGGGAACGGGGGGGGATGGGAGGAGAGGGGGGGAGGGGAGAAGAGGGGAGGGAAGTACAGGCATTCCGTGTATAAACGTGAGGGAGAAGAGGGGGAGGGGGACGGGAGGGGGAGGGGGGAGGGGAGGAGAGGGGGGGAGGGGGAGGGGAAGGGGCAGGGGGGAGGGGAAGGGGGAGGGGGGAAGAGGAGGGGGAGGGGGAGGGGTGAGGGGGGGGAGGGGTGAGGGGGGGAGGCGAGGGGGGAAGGGGGAGGGGAGGGGGAGGGGGGAGGGGAGGGGGAGGGGGAGGGGAAGGGGGAGGGGGAAAAGGGAGGGGGAAAAGGGAGGGAGAGGGGGAAAAGGGAAAAAGGGAGGGCAGTTCTCATGGTCGGAGAGCAGCACAACAATCGCGACATCGTCCTGAATCTTCGCAACAGCACAAAGCGGATTTTGGAGACTCAGCGATCCTGTGACGCCCTCCAGTACCGGCGTTGCCGGGTGGGGGAAGGGAGACCCGTACATTCCCAACCCGTACATTCGCCCTCTCAACTCAAGCTCACTCGGACAAAAGCCTCGCACAAATTACACCGTGAAGGCCCAATGGCCATGTCTATGCCACAAATCAAGTACGTGAGTGAGTCGGGCGCACTGAATTGAAAATATATAGAACGCTCATACTCCGTGAAAAGTGAAACCAACTGGCGGCGGGGATGAAATAACTCACATTATTTCAACCTGAGAGGTGTTTCACCTCGCTCCGGTGGATTTACCTGCCGATGCGCTTATTACTTGGATTTGTCCCAATGGAGCAAGGTAATTAAGAGGTCAAAGGATACCAGTCAACGACTCTGAAGTTCAGCTACATCTTAGCTCAGCCATAGCTAAATACAACACAAACTATACATGAATAGGCTAACAACGGCACGTTAACATTTTTTTTTTTTTTTTTTACTTTACTTTAAACACTTATCGCAGACTCATGCGGCACACTCAATTGATTGTGCTTATTCGGAACATCACGTGATCGCTCTGAGCGAATCAGCGCGCTGCTCTGCCACCGGTCAGAATCCGTTTATAATATTCCTTGCTGAAAAAAAATCTATGTGAAACATGCTACTATCTATGCTAAATCATGCTAAATCATGCTAAATGCTAATCATGCTAAAATCTATGCTACTTGCTGGCGGCAAGGAACATCACGTGATCGCGTCACGAACATCATTCGTGATCACGTCATCACGTGATCGTGATTGTCATCAATGAGCGCGAATGAGCGAATCAGCGCGCTGCTCTGCCACCGATTCAGATTCGCTGAAAAAAAATATGGATCTAAAGATGAAAGAAAAAAAAACCTATGTGGTGTGAATGGCAATGTTCCTCGCTGAAATGTGAAAAAACGCAATCGCTTTTCGCTCTGAAATACGTGCGAACGCGTAACTGAGTTAATGGCGGCAAGGAACATCACGTGATCGCTCTGAGCGAATCAGCGCGCTGCTCTGCCACCGGTCAGATATTCCTCGCATAATATTCCTCGCTGAAATGCGCTGAGGTAAAAATATGGTAAAAAAAATATTATGAAATAAATTTTTATGTCGGCCATGTTCTTCCCAGGCTCAATGGCCATGTCTGTGCCAAATATCAAGTACGTGAGCCTCTCTGTTTAGGAGTCTATCGGTAACATTACACACACACACACGCACACACACACACACACACACACAAACGGTGTTTTATATATATAGATAAATAAATAAATAAATAAATAAGTGTTCGTTGCATTCTCTGAAATGTTCAAAAATATTGTTTGAAAGATTATAATGTTACAATGAAAGGTATAATACCGGTTACGTTGACTGTTTGCCTTCTCTTTATACAACATCTCAAAGCACTCATTACATTATCCAAGTGCTCTCATGTTAAAGCACTTGCGCAATGTGCCATGTAATGTGTCCACTTGTAGAACTTGCACATAATCTGGATGGGAGGCTTTCGGCATTGGGGGTTGTTCAAAATGTTTCCCCCCAATCAAGATGGAATGGGTATCACACCAACAAAACTACACACCGATGTTAGTCCATTCCTTGAGAAGCGCACAGCCAGGGTCTCAGTCTTTCCCCAGTGATGTACGATGTATCCTGATCAATGCCGTTGGAACAGAAATAGTTTAAGGCTCTGAAACATTTTGAAAAGCGAAAAGCTTTTCGACCCCATGCCATACATACATACAGTGCATTCAGAAAGTATTCAGACCCCTTCACATTTTTCACATTTTGTTATGTTGCAGCCTTATGGTGAAATCGTTTAAATTCATTTTTTTCCCTCATCAATCTACACTCAATACCCCATAATGACAAAGAGAAAACAGGATTTTAGAAAGTTTTGCAAATTTATTAAAAAGAAAAAACTGAAATGTCACATTGACATAAGTATTCAGACCCTTTGCTATGACACTTGAAATTTAGCTCGGGTGCCTCCCATTTCTCTTGATCATCTTTGAGATGTTTCTACACCTTGATTGGAGTCCACCTGTGGTAAATTCAATTGATTGGACATGATTTGGAAAGGCACACACCTGTCTATATAAGGTCTCACAGCTGACAATGCATATCAGAGCAAAAACCAAGCCATGAGGTTGAAGGAACTGCCTGCAGAGCTCAGAAACAGGATTGTGTCGAGGCACAGATCTGGGGAAGCCGACAAAAAAAAATCTGCTGCATTGAAGGTTCCCAAGAGCACATTGGCCTCCATAATTCTTAAATGGAAGAAGTTTGGAACAACCAGGACTCTTCCTAGAGCTGGCCGCCTGGCCAAACTGAACAATCGGAGGAGAAGGGCCTTGGTAAGAGAGGTGACCAAGAACCCGATGGTCACTCTGGCTGAGCTCCAGACATCCTGTGTGGAGATGGGAGAAACTTCCAGAAGGACAACCATCACTGCAACACTCCACCGATCTGGGCTTTATGGCAGAGTGGCCAGACGGAAGCCTCTCCTCAGTGAAAGACACATGAAAGCCCGTTTGCAGTTTGCAAAAAAGCACCTGAAGGACTCTCAGACTGTGAGAAACAAGATACTATGTGCCTTTCCAAATCATGTCCAATCAATTGAATTTACCACAGGTGGACTCCAATCAAGGTGTAGAAACATCTCAAAGATGATCAAGAGAAATCGGAGGCACCTGAGCTAAATTTCAAGTGTCAAAGCAAAGGGTCTGAATACTTATGTAAATGTAATATTTCAGTTGTTTTTTTAAATAAATTTGCAAAACTTTCTAAAATCCTGGTTTCTTTTTGTCATTATGGGGTATTGGGTGTAGATTGATGAGGGAAAAAATGAATTTAAACGATTTCAGCAAAAGGCTGCTACATAACAAAATGTGAAAAAGTGAAGGGGTCTGAATACTTTCTGAATGCACTGTACATCACATGCAATGGGGCACGACTTAGATATGCGTGGTGTAGCACCACATAGACGGACCAGTAGTAAATTAGTCGTCGATTGAACACCATTATCGCCCTTATTGCAAATGGGTGATATGAAAATATTTAGAGGCAGGAAAAAAACGGATATAAAATGTTACCATAAAAATTGGTGATAATAACAATGTGTATGAAATTAGCGAGTGAGAATAGGATGAAAAATTAATCTACCGTATAAAACAAAATGTCGGTTTGTGTGTTTGTCCAGATGTCTGTCCCTCTTCATTAAGGCCAGGTTTGAAAGTTTTTTAAAGTGGAGTTTTAAAAGGCCAATATTTTAACACGAATGTGTTTTCACTACGGTCTATTTTTAAGGATAAAACAAACTCGAAAAACATTTTCCATAAAAGAGTAATTATGTCTCTTCTTTTGGAATTGTAGACGGTGGCTTGCAAACTGAGCCTCAAGGGCGGTGTACAACAACAAACAACAACATGCATTTTAAGGCCATTTTCCCTGCAAGAGCGGGGGTGAGCCTTGCGGTCCCCATGACAATCTTCTTCATTTTGCCCTATTTTCTGCATCTCTCCTTGTTAACCCCCATGCCCGCATTTCTTCTTCCACCATCTTTAGCCAAGTCTTTCTCGGTCTTCCCCGTCCTCTACTCCCTTCTACATTCATATCCAACACTCTTCTCAACCAGTCACTTTCATCCTTCCTCAACACATGACCAAACCATCTCAAACTGTTCCTCTTCACAGCATCCATCACAGGCTCTATTCCCATCATCTTTCGCAATACATTATTTGTCTTCCTCTCTCTCAACGATACTCCGCACATCCACCGAACCATTTGCATTTCCACCCTTTCCAGCCTTCGTTGCTGCTCCACATTCATGACCCATGTCTCGCTCCCATAAATCATAACACTTCTCACACATGCAGCATACACCTTTCCCTTCAGCTTCAACGACACTCCCCTCCTCATCAGCACGCCACTCAGTTCCCGAAACTTCTTCCATGCACATCTCACTCGAGCAACCGTTGCCGAGTCTGATCCACTTTCTCCATTCAGCATGTCTCCGAGGTAGCAAAATGTTTTCACACCTTCCAGCTTCACGCCGTCTCCAAGATCCAACTCAATATTTCCTCCATCTGCAGCTCCCTCTGTGCACACCTTACATTTGAATGTAGCTGCCACACTGGTTAATGACCCTCTCAGACCACTACAGTTTTCATGAACCCACTCAGCGCACATTGTACATTGAATGGAGTTCACTCCGACACCCTTCTTGCACGCAGCACATGGCCACTTCCCAGTTCTTTCCACCTCACCACATGCTTTACCACTTTCCATCACCTTCTTCTTCCGATATTCACCTTCAGATCTTTTGTCTCCATACATTCCTTCCACTTGTTCATCTTTTCCTTCAGTCCATCCATACTTTCCGCAATCAACACCAGATCATCTGCATACAACAACTCCCACGGTAAACCCTCCTTTACGTTCTGAGCCAGCACCTCCATCACAGCTACAAATAGTAGTGGACTTAGTACCGACCCCTGATGCACTCCCACCTTCACCTCAAACTCACCACTGTTCCCGTCCTTTGTCCTTAGAGCTGTGCGCGCTCTTTTGTACATTGCCATCACTACTGTGATCAACCATTCCTCCACTTCTAACTTCCTCAATGCCCATGTCAATACTTCGCGTTGAACCCTATCGAATGCTTTCTCCAGATCAACAAACCCAAGAAAGAACTTCTTCCTCTTCTCCATGTACTTCTCCTGCAACTGCCTCACAATAAAGAGCGCGTCTGTCGTTCCTCTTCCTGGCATAAATCCAAACTGCATTTCGTCGATCTTCACCTTCTTCCTTATCCTCCTCTCCAACACCCTTCCAATACCTTCATTCCATGCTCCAATAACTTTATCGCTCGGTACGAGCCACACTCCAGAGGGTCACCTTTCCCCTTGTATAGAGGGAAGAGGGTACTCAGTTCCCAATCCACTGGAATGCGGCCTTCTTTCACCACCAGATTACAGATCTCTGTCATTCTCTTCACACCCCAACTTCCTGCTGCCTTCAACATATCTCCCACAACTCCCGTCGGCCCTCCCGCTTTTCTACTCTTCATTGCTTTTATCGCTTCCTCAACTTCCTTCTCAGTTATCTTCTCTGCCGGTCCTAAAACTGGGTTACTCTCTATGTTGCCATCCCATTCATTCTCTGTATTCAACAGCATTTCCATATAACTTTTCCATCTTCCTTTAATTCCATCTGGGTCCACAACGATTTGTCCTTCTTCATCCTTCAAGCAAGTCACCCCCATCACATCACAGCTCTCTTTCGCTATCTGCTTTGCAATCCTGAATACCACTCTCTGACCCTCTCCCGAATCCAAGCGTTCTCCGAACATTTTCCTACATGCCCCCTGTGCCTTTGCTACCTCTTTCTTTGCAGCCTTCTTGGCTGCCTTATAACTTTCATGCTCTGCTTTTTCTGCTCCCATACCCTTCGCCTTCTGCCACTCCTTGAACTTCTTCCTCTTCTCGTCAATCCTCTTTCCAACTTCATCATCCCACCACCATGTTTCCGAGTGCCAAGGTGGTCCTTTTGTCCATCTACATACCTCACCAACGGCTCCCAACAGACTATCTTTCATTGACATCCAACCACGTCCAAGCTCAATCACACCATCCGCTACCCTACACAGCCTCTCTTTTAATGCCTCCCTTACTGTCACCTCTTTCAACCTCCACACCTTCATTCTTGGTTGGTACTTCACCCGCCGAACTCTCCTCGCACCTTTCACCCTTATGTCGCAGACAACCAAGTGGTGCTGTGAAACAGCCTCCTCCCCCGGGATCACCTTTGTGTCCCGGAGGTGCCCCCAATCTCGCCTACGCACCATCAGGTAGTCAACGGTTGTCGTCGACCCACCTGACGTGTATGTAACAAGCTTGTTATCCTCTTTCTGGAACTGAGTATTACAAATCAACAAATCAGCTCCATCAGCAAACTCCAAAATCCTTTCACCTTCTCCATTTCTCACACCATATCCGTAACCCCCATGAACTCCCTCAAAACCATCCATACTCCTTCTCACATGTCCATTTCGGTCTCCTCCTACCACAACAACTTCCTCATCTTTCACGTTTTCCATCAGCTTCTCTATCGCACACCAGAACTTGTCCTTCTCTTCATCGCTCGGACCAACCTGCGGAGCATATCCTGAGATGACGTTCACCAAGAGCTTTCCAATCATCATTTTCACCATCATCAACCTATCACTCACTCGAGTCACACTCACCACACAGTCTACAAACTCCTCAGAAAACAGGACACCAACACCATTCACGCCCTCCGGGCACCCTTGCCACACAAACTTGTATTTCTGTCCCTACCTACCCTTCACCATTCTCACACCACTTCCCTTCCATCTCGTCTCTTGCACACAACATATGTCCACTCTTCTTCTGACCAATACTTCCACCACTTCTCCTGATCTCCCTGTCATTGTCCCTACATTCCATGTCCCAAACCTCAGAAAGCGATCTCCACTTCGGGCTGTACCCTGCCCATATTTAGTTGTAATTAGGGTGGTGTACAGAAGCAGTATTTTAAAAATAATAAATACAAAGCACAGGGACGTGAAATTCACTGCATGTAATGTGCAATGCACACAGAGTAAAACGAGTGATCATTTACATCTGTAGGATGACTCATAAATAAAGATATACGCACACCTGACACAAGGCCGAGGCTTCAGACTTTGGCACTCTCACGAAGCTGCACCGTCGAATAAACTGTTCCAACCCATCATTTTTGATGGGCTTTAATACTAGTAAACAAATAAATGGCATGGTTCGACACACCTTTAATACCACCAGGATGCTATGTTCAGTCGTTGTGCCATATGACTGATAAAATACCGGTACCGGTACCAAAAATTTGACATCTTCATTTGTTATTTAAAAAAAAAAACTTCATTAAATTCTAAAGAATATGACAAAGGTCCTCTTGTGGGATTACATACCAACTTTTTAATTTTTCTTTCGTATGCAGCATGACACTGTGGGGAAGCATCATTGGCTGAGGGCATGGCTGTGCCGCTGATGCAATGCCCCCTGTAGGTTAGGGGAGGAATTTGTAATTTGTTCAGGGTGCCAGCGATAGCTGAGCTACTCTTCGCGAAGGACTCTGTGGGATCTTTAATGTCCACCAACTAAAGTTGGCAGACAGGACTCACACCAGGATGACAGTACATAATCGGGCCAAGATTCAAACCCACAGGTGAGTGTGCGTACCTCTCGACCTCCCATGCACAGACTGACATGCTTGAACGGATCAGCTACAGACTTTAATAAAAAAAAGTGCATTGCAAGAGGTAATATAATTCGTCTTCAAGCTAATCAGGATCATTACTAACACTCTCCCACTTTCCCTGACACTCAACACCTCCCACCCACTCTCACGGCTTAGATCAAACCGTAACTCGGTCTGGCAGTGCCTTAAAGACACAAAATGTCAGGGACCTCCCTCCGGTTTCAACACGCCAGTACAACAGCCAGTTTTTATTTCTTTTCTATTCTCCTCAATGCCCCCACCAGTGTTACCATTGAGCTTCAGCCGACCTGCTCTTTTGATGGATTACTATTGGATAATTGATTTGATAAAACAACCAGCCTGTAACCAAGTGGAATCTTATTGCCACGCGTATTCCATTAAGAGGTAACCACATTCAAGGTGGAAATATTATATCAATGCACTGCTGGCACCACTGTTTGAATCATATTTAAAAAGAATAAATAAATAAATGCTTTGTCAGCTTATAATTAGCACATTTGCATGGTAACGAGGATGTGCACCACAAGGTTCCACTTTAGCCACCAGCCTCCACCTGTACCTGAGTCTCTCTCGCTCTCTCTGGGTTTAGCCATAACCCTGATTCATTTGGCCATTCCGAGCCCAATGAATAGTCCAGTGGGACTTTGTACTTCTTGTCAATCGACATATTGTGCGAGTGTGCAAAGCCTGCGACCATGTCGACGTTTGAATCAAAATATATTACCTTGTCGGTGTCGGTGTTAGAAATCTCCGAGTAAGGTTGCGAATTGGTTGTCCCGACCCTACCTTCTGCCACAGGTTGAGGTGACCAGTCAAGTGTCAAAGAACAGGTTTTAAAAACTACTAGTGACATGAAATAAAGAAAGGTGGAGTGGTGGTGAGACGGTGAGGAGCATAATGCAAACTCATAATGCACTTGCTCTAATGCTCTTATATTATACATAATATATCTATCTATCTATATATATGTATATATATATTATATAGATATATATATATATATATATATATATATATATATATATATATATATATATATATATATATATATATATATATATATACATATATATACATATACTGTATATATATTGTCACGGATCTCAACGTCGGCCTTTTCCCCTTACCAAGGGGGGGGTTAGCCCCTTGTCTGTAACTGACCGACGTGAACCCTGGAAACTATGACGTCACTCCTGGTCGGCAGTAGCCAGGGTCATTAGTCAATGAAGTCCCAAATACCTGCGTACTAAGACCGGCTGTAAGCGAGGAGACAATTTCCACCCGAGCCGCAGCGTTAATGGATTACGCCAAGCGAAGCTAGCCGCGACGCGGGCCGTTAACAAGGACTAACCCGATTCGTGAGCGTTGGCCAAAATCGTGCCACGGGTGTTCAATGGGGGAAATCACGAAGACGATCGGATGAGAAAGAATAAACCAAAGTAAGGAAAGAACACAGGTTTATTTCTATCTATAAGAGGAAACGAAAGAAGGGCATTTATACAAGAAATGGAAGGAGCAGGACACAGAGCAAGCTTATCTACACAGGCTTAACTTATCCCCAGGACAATACAGACAGAACAAACTCACGTACACAAAGGGGGAATCGAAGGCAGGAATGAATGGCTGGAAGGAGAAGAAGGGCAGACGGTCCAAAGAGCGGGCAGCCGGGAGGTCCAGGGGATCGCGGCACGACGTTCAGGTCCATGTGCACGCACTTGTTCTTGTTCAGAGTGCGAAAAACCCCGGTCGTCAGCCTCTTCGCGCGTCTTTCTTTTGTTCAGCTGGATCACACCTTTCTCTGTTCTCAGCTGGATCACGCATCTCCCGTTCTGGTGAAAAGGCTTGCGCGTGCGCTTATATTGCGCCTGGTGCGATCAAGCCGCCGGCCTCCAGGACACGCCTATCGGTTAGCTCACCTCGGCTCTGGTTGGCTCGCGAGAACTCTTTGGCTCCACCTTTGATGACGAGGTGTGGGCCACGCCCATAATGTCACTCCTCCCCTTCTTCTCCGAGATTACCTCGTGTTCAATGGAGTTTGGGGCGATGATGATGCCAATAACAGCCACCCAATGCAACGGTGGCGAACGCCGCCGTACTGGCGCTTTGGAGGCCACGGCGATATTGTAGGGGATCTATCTTATTTCATTTGGTGCAGCGCAAGGTCAACTAGTGGAGACACAGCCTTAAACTGAAACACAATAATAATGAAATAACTATTGAGAAGGTCTTATGGTTTTCTACGTGTGTGCGATGGACTAACTAAAGGACGACCTTTGACCTTTACACAAATGGAGGTATTTACACGAATCATTATATTACACAAAGGGGGTATATTTACAATAAATTACACACAGTGCACGGTTTCCCAAATCTGTTACACTGCCCCCTTCCTCCTCCAGGCACGTCCCGGGCCGATAAAACTTTACTTAGTGTGACACTCAGATGTGGTAACCCTCTACTATTAATCTGACCCTGAGTGCGACAATTTTAAAACACAAATAAATGTCCCCCTATTGCATTGCACCCTACCTACCAGCTTCACACCTACAGGATAACTGAATTGCGGAATTAATTTTCAAACTAAACATTGACGGTGGGGAGCATTATTTACAGGTGACATTATTTTGACTATTTACAAAACGCAACCCAGGACCTGTTATTTCTTTTGGGAGACACAAAGAGAAAATTCCTGTGGGAGGGAGGATAGAGACAGCATGCACTGCATCGACGCACCAGCACCAATAAACACCAAAGCACCAATCAAAGAGCACAGTCACGCACCATCCAGTGCGACATTGCACAACACTATAAAAAAAACACAACTGGTGGTCTGGATCTTCTGGTCCGCTCCCTTTGCTGGCCGATGTCATTCTTGATGTTCTCTTTCTCTTGATGTCCTTTGCTTGCGGCCTATTTGGACAAAATAAAACAAAAGCACAAACTGTGTCCATGTCTTTATTTGTGGCCAACAGGGGCCGACTATGGTGGTCCACCTGTATGGCTTGGTGCCACCTCACCGAGGTCAGCAAGCAAGATCTTTCTCTGGCCAACCTGGCCGGTCCCAGCAGAGGGGCCATGCCACACAACGTGTGGTCCATAAGTGGTGCTCGGCCACAGTACTGTGGTCCATAAGTGGTGCGTGGATGCAGGCAGCTGGTTGCGGGGATTCGGGCACACAATGGCGGGCTCCTGCACGCTCCCCCTCAGTGCCCAGAGAGCACGGTCCATGGGTGGGGAAGGAAGACAAAGTGGCAGCGTTAGCGAGGGATAAGGTCACAAGGATACACATCAATAAAGGTAATGCAAGGTGAGGTGCGCATGGGAGTGAGCTGAGAAAGTTCGTCCCTAACGTTCGCCCCCCCCCACCCCCATTACCTACACTACCCTTGCCCCTTACCCCGTATTTACACAACAATTTACAAATTCGTCACTACCGTCACGTCTTCCCATATCTCCCCTAATCTAAATTCGTACCAATCCCAATGTCTAACCAAATTTGCCATCACCAATTCATCATCAATCCTCATAAGGAGGGAGAGATGGAACAACCAGCACAATGTCTCACCCACGTCATGATGCGTCTCACAATCCAAAACATTTGCACAAAAATAAAACAACAACACATGGCACGGTGTGGAGTTCTGTCGTCACCTCAGGTGAGTGGATGCAGATGGTGCGAGGAGATTTCCATCCTATCTACCTTCTAAATGACATTAACACATTTTACACTACCCGGGGTCTTTCCCTGCCAATCCATTGGCCGTCTTACACTATGCGGTTCTAGAAACCAATTCCCATTGACCAAACTGTGGTGCTCATCAATTTGGGGTCTCACTCCCCCGATTCAACTCCCTGTGCCTTTGCACAATTTCGGGACTGAGTCGTGTGGCTCTCCCAGCAGGTCTACTCACCTGCACACCTCCGCCACTGTGGTTGCCTCCGAGCTTACCTGCTCCTTTACCTAACCTATCTAACAGGGGGAAGGCCCTCCCTGGCACTTACCCCCGTGGTGCCCTCTCTGGCACTGGGCTACCCGGGTCCGTCCTCCGGATCCTCGGGCCCCATCCACAACAACTCTACCGGCTCCCAGAGCTCACCTGCGGCCTCACCTGGCCGACATCCTCATAGTGGCGGAGTGTCCAACCAACCACACACACTAACAGGCCACACGCCCAGCCATTTCCACGTCACTAATGCACCCATCCAAACACCATTCTGTCACACGCACCACAGATGCCAATATCCAACTACAATTTACCTATACCCTCTACCTAACTCTTAAACTACCCTCCCCGGGTATTCGTGATAGGGGTCCATCCTCCCCATACACTCCCTTCGCACCAATCACTCCACTCCACATTTTCCACCATACTCACTCCACACCATCCATTCCATACTCCATTTCATACTAGTTATGTCATTCAATCATTTTCCATACAACACACAACCATTCTCCATACACCTGTTTACTTGCACACCTGTGCAATCACACCTGGTGCCACCTGCACCCTCCTTCCTCCGGGACCATTTGCTCAATACAACGCCCAATCACCATTACTCACTCATACACTGCTCCATACACCTTCTGCACACACACGGCACCATTCACGAGCATTGCCTCTCAACACAAAGATTCTCACACGCAATGCCTCATTCGATAAAAACCACAAACACACTGCATCATCTGATCTACCTGGTTTCCTTCTAACTTGGTGCTCCCCATCTTCCCTTTAAACTAAGCACATACTACGTCATTAACAACCATTCTAACCTCTCTACGTCCCCGACTACCTGTACAATGTCGCTACTTACCTCTACCGTTACCTATTGTCATTTTTCTAGATCCCTATACATTATCCAAACCCTCCCTCGGCGAGCTTACACTGCCAAACCCCATAACTAGTGCTCATGTGCCCGGGGTGTGTGAGGGATGGTGGATTTACCATCCTTGCACATCGGGCATCTCCCACTATCAATTTTGCCCATACAATTTTCAGCCAATCAAATTTGCCAATCATCTGCCAATCATTTTTGCCCATCAAATTTGCCAATCATTACTGCCAATCCTATTCACTATCCCAATTTCGGATCAAAACACTATCATCATCACAGTCCGCTATATCTGAGCCTCTCGGTACGTCATGACATCATTAAAACTCGGCTTCGCAAAGCCGAGCAACGAATGCTGGTGGTTCGTCTACCGTGGGTTGAGTCCGTCCGGCATTCAGTTCAAGGGAGGCGGTTTGCTCGGGCCGAGATTCCACGCACCATCTCGGCGCGGAGGCTTTCGGTCTCCGTCCGATGGCTCAATCTCGCCCGGCTGGAACGCCGCAACCACAAGGAGGCACCGCTCCGGTCCCTCCTACCTGCCCTCAAACCGGACCGGTTGCCTTGCCCGGCAAGGCCCGGACTCGACCGTGCGGGGCGGGGCCAGGCCCGGATCGTGCACGACGCTCCGAAGAGAAGCGACGCAGCACCGATCCCCGCAGGCTCCCGCAATACCCACAGCCCGGCACGGACCGAGAACTCGCGTCGGTTAAACGTCGGTCTAACCGCTGTCCCGGTCCACGTCGATGCCTTACTCGCATGCTCACACGCATACGCGACCCCTTTCACACTCGCAAACCCCGGCGTCTCAGCGCCTCCCGTGCATCCCACACACTCCGTCCATTCACCACCGCACTCCCTGTTACACACCACACCTCTCGCGCACCTTCTTGCGCCAATTCTCCTGTTACACACCACACCTCTCGTGTACCTTCTTGCGCACATTCTCCTGTTACACACCACACCTCTCGCGCACCTTCTTGCGCACACTCGTCGTTCGCACACTTCCTTAACACACCTCCTCGTGCCCACTCCTCGGTCACATCCTCTGTGACAACCATGGGTGTGCACTCTTTTGCACACCCGATTACGCGCTTCGGTGCGCCCTCCCGCACACGTGCCACAACCAACTCAGGTGTGCGTTCTCGCACACTCTCAACCATTCCAAGCGTGCATTCTCGCACCCGCTCCACCACCAACTCACTCTCCGTGTCACACTCCGTACACTTACGTTCCGACATGCATTCTCGCTCGCACTCGGTATCACTCCCACACTTTGTAACACATTCACTCTCCGATGCACACTTTTTTTCCACAAGCGCGCCATTTCCACTCACACCACTCACAAGGGACCCTTCACCAATGCCCGGATGCTTTCTCGATCCCAAGCGCGCGAAAATTCTTTTCGTGCCAAACATCCTCCTGCAAAATCTTCCCGCACAATATACAGCACGACTCACCTGGGCGCTTCTTCTTCTTCGCTCCAACACCTGCAAACTTTCATTTGGGTTAATAAGCACAGCATCGTGATGTGAGCACGGACTTTGGGCAATTTCCATTCCTTCCTCCAACTGTTGCTCTTCTAAGTCTGTCGTCTCTACAATATAAATTCCCACTACTTGTTTTTCTTTATTCACATCAACGACCAATGGTTTTAATAAAATTTTCTCTACTTCAACGGTCGCAGGCTGCCCCATACACCGGGTCGCGATTTCTACCCCGGTCCAGTTACATGCGCTTTGCTCTAGCTCGACCGTCGGCGCCCATAAATTTTCGTCTTCTAATTCAACCTTCCCCGGCATTTTAAAAATCCAATTTGACGGTCATCGGCTTTTCTACATCTCGCGTCTTGTCCCTTATAGCGCTGGTCAACTTGGCTACCCTTTGCTCCAGCTCTCTCAATCCGTGCTCCTCGACCCGCGTTACCTCGTCGCGTACCCTTGGGACCTGCTCGCCCGACTTGCGCCTCATTTTTTTATTATCCCTTCTTGCCTCTGCTATCTGTTTTTCCACTTCACACCTGGATTCCTCCCTCAATTTTTCCCGATCACACCCGGATTCGTCTGACATGGCGTCCCTCTTCCAATTATACATTGACTCTTCCATAGAGGCCCTCATTTGTGCCAGAAAATGGACCCAGTCCATCGGCGCCGCGGGCGCGGCTGCCACGGTCACGTGCGCGGAGCCATTTGGTGCTGCTGCAACCTCGTGCGAGGTGCTGCCCTCTTGTGTGCCCGAAACCTCCGCTACCCAATGCGTATTGCCTTCCTCCTCCATTATTCCCACTGCCTCCCTGGGCTCCTGGGTCGACTCTACCCCCTCTTCTAACTCCCCTGCCGGCATCCGATCACCTTGATCATCCATGGCACGACTTAATTTGGAATATTAATACTAAATTTCGGACGCTCGTAATTTTGATGAATTTGTGTTTTCAGATATAAAAATTTGGTTCGGGCCTCAAATCCCACTCCCCGACACCGAATTGTTACAGATCTCAAAGTCGGCCTTTTCCCCTTACCATGGGGGGGATAGCCCCTTGTCTGTAACTGACCAACGTGAGTCCTGGAAACTATGACGTCACTCCCGGTCGGCAGTAGCCAGGGTCATTAGTCAATGAAGTCCCAAATACCTGCGTACTAAGACCGGCCGTAAGCGAGGAGACAATTTCCACCCGAGCCGCAGCGTTAATGGATTACGCCGAGCGAAGCGAGCCGCGACGCGGGCCGTTAACAAGGCCTAACCCGATTCGTGAGCGTTGGCCAAAATCGTGCCACAGGTGTTCAATGGGGGAAATCACGAAGACGATCGGATGAGAAAGAAGAAACCAAAGTAAGGAAAGAACACAGGTTTATTTCTATCTATAAGAGGAAACGAAAGAAGGGCATTTATACAAGAAATGGAAGGAGCAGGACACAGAGCAAGCTTATCTACACAGGCTTAACTTATCCCCAGGACAATACAGACAGAACGAACTCACATACACAAAGGGGGAATCGAAGGCAGGAATGAATGGCTGGAAGGAGAAGAAGGGCAGACGGTCCAAAGAGCGGGCAGCCGGGAGGTCCGGGGTATCGTGGCACGACATTCAGGTCCGCGTGCATGCACTTGTTATTGTTCAGAGTGCGAAAAACCCCGGTCGTCAGCCTCTTCGCGCGTCTTTCTTTTGTTCAGCTGGATCACACCTTTCTCTGTTCTCAGCTGGATCACGCATCTCCCGTTCTGGTGAAAAGGCTTGTGCGTGCGCTTATATTGCGCCTGGTGCGATCAAGCCGCCGGCCTCCAGGACACGCCTATCGGTTAGCTCACCTCGGCTCTGGTTGGCTCGCGAGGACTCTTTGGCTCCACCTTTGATGACGAGGTGTGGGCCACGCCCGTAATGTCACTCCTCCCCTTATTCTCCGGGATTACCTCGTGTTCAATGGAGTTTGGGGCGATGATGATGCCAATAACAGCCACCCAATGCAACGGTAGCGAACGCCGCCGTACTGGCGCTTTGGAGGCCACGGCGATATTGTGGGGGATCTATCTTATTTCATTTGGTGCAGCGCAAAGTCAACTAGTGGACACACAGCCTTAAACTGAAACACATAATAATGAAATAACTATTGAGAAGGTCCTATGGTTTTCTACATGTGTGCGATGGACTAACTAAAGGACGACCTTTGACCTTTACACAAATGGAGGTATTTACACGAATCATTACATTACACAAAGGGGGTATATTTACAATAAATTACACACAGTGCACGGTTTCCCAAATCCGTTACAATATATAATATCTATATCTATCTATAATTCCAGTAATCTCTGTGTGTCTGTGACCGCTGTTTCTCGACAACCACGGGTCCGATATACTTGAAACTTGCCAGGTATATTGCTGGGGACCCGAGGATGTGCCTTTTCAAGGTTTCATATTAATCGGACAAGTAGTTACCGAGCTATGGCGATTTAGCCGTTCGCCGTTCGCTTTGGCTTTGCGAATGGACCAAACCATTTCATGTAAATAGAGGGGGGGGGTTCTGTGGTCGTTGCGAATGGACCAAACCATTTCATGTAAATAGAGGGGGGGTTCTGTGGTCGTTACTGCCACGTGGTTTCAAAGTTTTTTTTTGTTGTTGTTTGCACGCATGTTTTTTTGCACGCACGTACGGGCACCCACGTACGGGCACGTCCTAGTATACATAATGCTCTTATCATGAGAATGAAAGCCCTCTACATCACGTCTCAACAAACACTCCAGCCACATGCAGCCAATAAAGTCCGCACCACCAATCGATTAGCCCCATGCCATCGATTCTACTCCAAAACTCAACGCATGGCCAAACATCCTCTATTCTGGGTTTTCCCTGCTGTTTGGAAGATGTAGAGTCATGCGGTGTCATGGAGGTGAATCAAGACTGACTTACAATAGCAAGTGCAGCACTCGGCCAATTCGGATCGAATTTAAATCCAACACTGACCACCGACTGCCAACGCGCACGTTATTTTACCTGCTACCCCTGAAATGGTAATGCATATTTACAATTATGATTGAAAAGTTTTAGTGAATTTAAAGCAACGATATTTGCATGAAATAGGAACAATTTTCTATGGAGATTTATTTTTCTTTTCTTTTTTTCTTTGGATTTTTTTTTTTGTGGACACAAGATCGAGGCTCGTGTAAAAGCAAGCACATTAAACACACATTAGCAGATAAAACACAAAAAACATGAACGCACACATAAAACAATAAGGGGAGGGGGGAGGGGGAGACAAGATGGGGAGAGAGAGGGAAGCACACAAGCACAACAGTAGAGAACAGGGACATCGGGAGATCTGTGGAAGAGAAAGGGCTGGGGGATGGGAGGGGGGAAAGGGGAAGGAAGGGGTACATGGTCTAAAACAAATTGACACTACTAGGAATTTCAGGAATTAAGTCAGAGATTGAAAGAGGTGGATTTAGGGTGTATTAATGGGGGTAGAAAAGATCAAAGTTTTGGATGAGGGATGATAACAGATGGTGGTGAACAGCTGTGTTAAAGACCTGGAGGGAGGAGTGGGATTGAAGAGAGTGTGGGAGTTTGTTCCAGAGATGGGAAAAAGAGGAACAAAAGAGTGAAGGTGAGCAGAGGGTCTTGATTTTGGCAGTTTCACAAGAAGAGTGTTGCTGGCAGATCTTGTGTGTCATGCAGGAATATTTGGGGGACAGAGCACAGACAGAGCTGGGGGAGCAAGGCCAGAGAGGAGTCGGAGAAGACAGAAAGACCACCAACCTGCCTGCGGTGAGCGAGTGAAAGGCCCTCAGAATCAGCTTCATCCCGGGAGATTCCAATGATCCTGAAAGCTGTGGTTTCTACAGCGTGAAGCCGAGCTAGGTGTGAGGCAGGAGCACCAGCCCAGAGGGGAGAGCATTATTCCATTGAGCTCCGATTAAAAGCCTTGTATGCGGTGAGGAGCTCAGAGGTGCAAAGGAAGGACTTCGCATGACGGAGGATGCCCAGTCGGCGACTGGCTTTGGAGGCCAGCTTGGAAATGTAGTTTTCCCAGGAAAGTTCATGGCTGATAGTGAGGCCCAGAATCTTGAGTGACAGAACTTCTTCAAGATGATTGTTGAGAAAGTAGATGGGAGGGTCGTCCAGCCAGTCTTTTCGGAGTGAGAGTGTGAGATTTGTCAGGATTGAAAGACATGTTCCACCGTTCGACCAGTTTGTGATTTTGTCCAGGTCTGCAGAGAGTGAAGAGGCTGCTGCCTGCCGATCTGAGGGTTGAGATATGGAGTGGCAGAGAGTGGAGTCATCAGCAAAGAGATGGAGAGGATTTCCCATAGACAGAAAGATCATTGATGAATACAAAAAAAGTACAGGGCCCAGAACACGGCCTTGAGGAACTCCAGCCAAAACAGGACGGGAAGATGACAGAATTCCATTCAGGGCCACATGTTGACTGTGGCCGGAGAGGAAGTCCGCAAGCCATGCCTGGAGATTTCCATGGATACCATAGGAGGAGGGTTTCTTGAGCAGAGCGGGGTGCCAGACCGTATCGAAGGCACGTGATATGTCAAGGGAGGCTGCTCTGATTTCCTGTGTTTCATTGAGGGCCTCATTCCATTGTTGAGACAGCAGAAACAGCATGTCCAGAGTAGAGTGACCAGGTCTGAATCCAAATTGATGATCAGAGATCAAGCCATTTGAGAAGAGGAAAGATTTTATATCCGAAGCAATGATGGATTCCATGACTTTGCTGATGATTGGGAGCAGGCTGATTGGTCTGTAGTTGTAAGGATCTGTTTTTGCACCTTTTTTATGTTGGGCGGTAATGTTGGCTGATTTCCAAACAGATGGTAGATGATCTTGAGCAAAAGAGAGGATGAAGAGAACAGAGAGAGGGTGAGATAGAGCGGCAGAGCAGGATTTTTTGACCAGTGGGCTGATGCCGTCTGGTCCAGTTGCAGAATCAGTGTTGAGGTTTGACAGAAAGTTTTCCACCTTGTCGGGAGAGAAGGACACAGAGTCCAGGAGCAGCTGGGTACGACTGGGTAAGGTGGGTACAGAGAAAGATGGGTTTGGGACACAAGATTTTGAGGCAAACACAGAGTTGAGGCATTCAGCTTTTTCACGTGCAGTTTCAGCTGTGTAGCCATTTGAGGTTAGGGAGGGTATGGAAGGGGAACAAACACCAGAGATATATTTGACCAGACGCCACCAGGATTTGGAGGAGGGAGACAGGTTTGAGAGTTCAGTCTTGAGAGTGGAGAGATATTGTTTCCTGGCTCTCCTGAGGGTAGACACACACTTGTTCCGGGCTGTGTGAAAGGAAATGAGATTGCCTTCCGTTGGATTTGCCTTCCAGGAGGCGAAGGCAAGTTGTTTCAGGGAAATTGCCTCACCACAAAATTCTGTTTACCATGGACGGGAGGAAGGGTATGACAACTGAAGATGAGATGGGATAAATCTGTGCATGAGAGAGAGCAATTTTCTTTGGAAGAATTCCCAGGATGAGTTGATGTCAGAGACAGTAGAGATGGGAGACCAGTTCAGATGATTGATGGCTGCTTGAAGACCATGCCAGTCGGCCTGAGTGAAATGCCAGACTCGTCGACCGCTGAGGAGGCTCTGTGAGAATGGCCAGAGAGATGTCCACTTTAACAAGCATATTGTCAGATTAACCGATTGGAGCAGAAGAAGGGCAGCAGACATTTGCAGGGAAGTTTGTCATTCTTGAAGAACATGTTCCAGACTCAGAGGCATAATGGTTAAAGCATCTGCTGGAAATATGGGAGGTCGGCGGTTTGAACCCTGGTGGAGTCATACCAAAGCCTTAAAAATAGTATGACAACTTTTGCTCTCAGCATCCTCACTGTTAGTTTTTGTTTTATTTATGTTTTAATGCAAGGGAAATACTTTTTTCAAAACGTCCATCAGAAAATATTCGTATAGGTTTCGGTCAAGCCTACAAATGACTCAGTGAGCACAGTTACAATGGACTGGCGTTGGCCCGATAGTGGCCATTCTGTTGGGCCAACATTGATTTGATCATCGGTCCATCGTGGGAGTTCGTGCTTGGCTTTTAGATGAAATTCATGTTGACAGTCAAGTCAAACTGCAATATTGAATTACTCTCTCGCCACTGCTCCCTTCCTCATCCTCCCACTCTTCAACCTCCCAACATTTGTCCATCCTTGGTAAACTAACACCCGACGTTGGCTGAACCTCATCAGTACCAACCGTTTCTGTCTGCCGAACAAACCAACGTGTGGATGACCAAAGCAATGACACCAAAGAAAGCTCAAGTCAATTGTAGCTACACCAGCTATTGGGGGGCAAAAGGGGACATGCCAATTCCCATTTGTACCTGCCTGAAATTTTGAAAGAAATGATGCAATCTCAAAAGTTTTATGGATAAACTTATGGAGAAGGTCAAGGACATCTCGGGCAATACGAGGAGCTGCACCATCCTACACGAACCTCCATGTACACACGTCCAAGGCCTTATTCTTCAAATGCAGTAAAATAAAAATATAAACCGATGTGAAGCATCCGCAAGATAGCGAACCCATTTTAACTGTCACTTTGAAAAATGTGGCCAAAAAAAGACAATGCCTTGACAGTTGCCATGTCCAAAAAAAAATCACTGAACGGTTGTTTTTTTTTTTTACATCGGATTCTCCTGATGTATGACGCGCCGTGCTCAACATTCACCGTATACCGACCTACAACCAAAAGATAACCATCATCATGAATTGGAGACTTCGGTCGTCCTGTATTATGAACTCCATCTTTGCCTCTCGTAAAAAAAAATCTTCCGACACGAGTGCTTAATGCACTTTTACATCATCTTTGTGCGAGCTGATTTATTAACAGTCGGCTCTGTACTACGGACGCAAAGTGTTTGGCTTGCCCTAAGGCCTCAGTCACTGAATCACTTAAATGTTTTTAACAGTGCAGTAGAATTCCAGGGGCCTCGAACTTCCATGAAGATGAGAGACATTCGTGCAAGATCATATGTATAATAATACATTTTGTCGATTTTAATATATATTGTTGATTTACTCTGTTTCTCCCTTTCCTGATGCATCTACTCGAAAAACTTGAGGAGCGTTTCCGAATTGGCACCGCAATCCCGAGCCAGCACAGGGCATGGAGACATCGAGAGAACTGTGGGAGGGAGAGGGCTTTGGGGGGGGGAGGCATGGGAAAGGGGGGGTGGGAGAGGCCCCCCTTCCTCCGCCCCCCGGAACCGTCAGATGCTTCAATTTGGCCACGATTGTGTGTCCTGCTTCGTGATTTGAAACAGAATGCATTAGACAAAGCTGCAAAGCGGAGATTTTCGCCAAGCTGCAATTGCTCGGGTTAATCTCTATTTTTGTGAATTTTGAGGACCCCGAATGCTTTCTAACAAAGTGAATACAGAAATAAAATGCTGAGAAAAATAAGCACAGCAATGGATTATCTTGTCCTGAGATGCCTGCACTGATTGTGTATCCGCAAACACACACACACACACACACACACACACACACACACACACACACACACACACACATCAATGTTCAGGGCGCCATAGGCAATAAACCAAAGTACACAGGGATTTCAAAGGGCACTCACAGTTGCTGCTGACAAATGTCAATGGAATTCACAATCAGACAGGAAAGAACACATTTATTTTTTTTCCACCTCTTTTTTTAATGTTTTCACGTTTGAGTCATTCTGCGAGCTTCTCAAAAGCTCACAGCTTGGTTCAGGGGGCACATGTGCTTGGAGCGTTGATGTGCCATGACCCGGCAGGACACCAGGGGGGTAGTAGATTGGCCTTGTTTGGAACAGCAATACTTTGATACTTTGGATTTGAAAGAATCACTAAATTACATTCATTAATAATGTGACTTCCTTTACAAGGAACTTCAATGCAGAAGGAGGCTATTAGGCCAGTGAAAGCATGTGCAATAGTTGCTAACATATGGTTGTTTGTGCATGCTCTATCCCACCCAGACTCAAAGCGGTTGATCTAACCACTACACCACAGAGTTTGCGGAGTATATGGGGTATCTGCTTAAGAATGCAGAATATGTAGAATATGACTGAATAGAGATATTTTAAGGGGCTGCGGACAAAGTTTAGGTTGAGCCATAATTCTGGCTTCACAAATTCTTAATTGTCCTGAAAATTGTTCCAGTATGGGGTATGGTGCAGCTTGCCCGAAAAAGATCCTGCCTCTGCCTGTTCTAGTAAGTGAACAAGAAGCTTGGTAGCTTATTTTCTCAAAAGAAGATAAAAATTGTCAGGGATTTTTGTTTTTTTTGCATATAGGATCGAGGCTCGTGAAAGAGCTAACATTAATCACACACACAAAAAAAAAAATCAAACAGACACACAAAACATATAATAAGGGTAAAGGTAGACAAGATGGTGAGAGAAGGGGGAAGCACACAAACACAACATTTGAGAGCAGGGACATCGGGAGATCTGTGGGAGGGCTTGGGGGGAGGAGGCGTGGGAAGGGGGGGGGGGGTGGGAGAAGTATAAAACACAAGGACACTGCAAGGACTTCCAGGAAGGAAGTTGGTATTTCAAAAAAGTGAATCTGGGGTGAAATTAGCAGGGGTAGAAAAGATCAAGGTTTTGGATGGGGGAAGATAAGAGATGGTGGTGAACAGCTGTTTTAAAGACCTGGAGGGAAGAGTGGGATTGAAGAGAGTGAGGGAGTTTGTTCCAGAGGTGGGAGAAAAGAGGAATGAAGGAGTGAAGGTGAGCAGAGAGTCTTGATTTTGGCAGTTTAACCATAAGAGGGATGCAGGCAGATCTTGTGCGACCTGCAGGAATATTTGGGAGACAGAGCCCAGAGAGATCTGGGGGAGCAAGGCCGGAAAGGGGTCGGTAGAAGACAGAAAGCCTACCAACCTGCCTGCGGTGAGTAAGTGAAAGGCCCTCGGAGTTAGCTTCATCACGGGAGATTCCAATGATTCTGAAAGCTTTGGTTTCAACAGCGTGAAGCTAGGTGTGAGGCAGGAGCACCGGCCCTGAGGGGAGTATTCCATTGAGCTGCGGATGAAAGCCTTGTATGTGGGGAGGAGCTCAGGTGTGCCAAGGAAGGACTTCGCACGACGGAGGATGCCCAGTCGGCGACTGGATTTGGAGGCCAGATTTGAAATGTGGTTTTCCCAGGAAAGATCATGGCAGACAGTGAGACCCAAAAGCTTGAGTGACAGAACTTCTTGGAGAGGATTATTCAGAAAGTGGATGGGAGGGTTGTCCAGTCGGTCTTTTCGGAGAGACATAGTAAGAGTGTGAGATTTGTGAGGATTGAAAGACATGTTCCACTTGTTTGACCAGTCTGTGATTTTGTCCAGGTCTGCAGAGAGTGAGGAGGCTGCAGATTGCCGATCTGAGGGATGAGGAATGGAGCGACAGAGAGTGGAGTCATCAGCAAAGAGATAGAGAGGATTTTCAAGAGAGTCAGGGAGATAATTGATGAAGACCAGAAAAAGCACAGGGCCCAGAACACTGCCTTGGGGAACTCCAGCCTGAACAGGAAGGGGAGATGAGAGAAACCCATTCAGGGCCACACGTTGACTACGACTAGAGAGGAAGTCCGCAAGCCAAGCGTGGAGATTTCCATGGATACCATAGGAGGAGAGTTTGGTGAGCAGAGCGGGGTGCCAGACCGTATCGAAGGCATGTGATATGTCAAGGGAGACGCTCTAATTTCCTGTTTGGCATTGAGGACCTCCATCCATTGTTGAGACAGCAGAAGCAGCATGTCCAGAGTAGAGTGACATGGTCTGAAACCAAATTAATGATCAGAGATCAAGCCATTTGAGAAGAGGAAATATTTGATATCCGAAGCAATGATGGATTCCATGACTTTGCTGATAATTGGGAGAAGGCTGATTGGTCTGTAGTTGCAAGGATCTGTTTTTGCACATTTTTGTGTAAAGCGGTGACGTTAGCTGATTTCCAAGGTGATGGCAGATGACCTTGAGCAAAAGAGAGGGTGAAGAGAACAGAGAGAGGGAGTGAAAGAGTGGCGGAGCAGGATTTTGGGACCCGTGGGCTGATGCCCTCAGGTCCAGTTGCAGAATCAGAGTCGGGGGTGACAGAAACTTTTCCACCTTGTCAGGAGGAAAGGACACAGAGTCCAGGAACAGCTGGGTACGACTGGGTATGGTGGGTACAGAGAGGGATGGGTTTGGGACACAAGATTTTGAGGCAAACACAGAGTTGAGGCATTCAGCTTTTTCACGTGCAGAGTCAGCTGTGTAGCCGTTTGAGGTAAGTGAGGGGATGGAGGGGGAACAAACACCAGAAACGGATTTGACCAGATGCCACCAGGATTTGGAAGAGGGAGACAGGTTTGAGAGTTCGGTCTTGAGAGTGGAGCGATATTGTTTCCTGGCTCTCCTGAGGGTGGACACACACTTGTTTCGGGCTTTGTGAAAGGAAATGAGATTTCCTTCCATTGGATTTGCAGAAGGAAATTTGGATTTGACTCGGGATAATGAAGAAGATCCAAGAATACCCTGCAGAAATGTCCAGCCTGATGTTAGCCAGTAGGCAGAGTCATGCACATGACCCAACTAGATGGTATTCATAGAATACTTACCCTGCACAGTCAACTCTTCTCTTTTTGAAGGGATTTTTCTTTGATCCAATATGGCTACCAGACCACGTGAGCGATTACATCATAAATTTATATTCTCCAATATAATTGTTGCGTAGCTCACGCTCAAGAAATTTCAAACTGATCAGACTAAGCCTTGTCCCTGTTGAATTATGATGTCATAATGAAGGCACCGATAACATAATCATTCACATATCGTATTCTCCATGGGGAGTATTTCACAATGAGCCTTGTTTCATTTTTTTTCCATTGAGCAGTTTGGCAGATATAGAGGTGTAACGTTTTTCCAAGATGGCGTCCATACCACGTGACCTACGACGTCATAATTATGAATAAAAAATTATATCGGCGGAAGCGCTCTTGTGGTAAAATTTCGTGTCAATCAGACCAACGGTTGCCGAAACAATGAATTGTAAAAATGCTGACGTGCACGCACATACGACACACTTTTCGCTTCGTGAGCGCAGGGTAATAAACAAGTAAGATACACCTCGGGACCATCTACATATTCAGTATTCAAAGTAGGAAACCGAGTAAATATAGAAAACAAATCCAATTAAGAAAAGGAAGACAAGATGGGAGATGTTGAGGTGGGGCGGAGGTGCCGGGAATTCGAGAATCCCACCGTTTTGAGATTGTCACAAGTAAATTGCGCGTTAACAGTTAACACAATTGCTAGTTACCTCCACCACCAAAGGTGGATGGAGGTTATGTTTTCACCCCTGTCTGTACGTCTGTCCGTTTGTGAACAAAATATCTCAAAAAGATGGGGCCAAAAACGATACACAGCGGGATATCTCAAAAAGTCATGGATGGATTTGGACTAAACTGTGTGGACAGATTGTGTGTTTGACAAGGAAGAATCGATTCAATTTTGGTGAAGATCCAGATCCGATTCCATCTAGTAGAATTTTTAAAGTGATTATTCACCATTGAGTGATATGGCCAACCAGGTGGAGGTACGCTCTCTACTGAGTGCCGTCTAGTAAATGTGCTGCTATCACTGTTATTATTATTCCAGTCATGCAAATGGCTTTGCTATAACTCTCTAATCCCTTTTGCCCCGAAGTAGCTACTCAGTTTACTCTTTCATTAAACCAGCACACCTTATCTTATCCTTGAATTTCTCTGGCAAAATATTCCATAAAGTGGCAAATGGTTGTAAAAAATATATAAAAAAATTAAGAAAAGTATCCCTGGTGTTGCGATACTCTTTATTTTGATTTGCACTCCATTTCCATATTTCGGTTTCTCAACTCTGTAGTTATATCATCGTAAAAAGCATTACCTCCAGGAAGCATCCTCGGGGTCCACTACCGTGCTGTTTGGAATTCTATCGATGCATTTACCTTGACTATAGAACAATACTTTGTCCCGAATAGTTATACACTTCAAGGCCATAATCTAAACTTTCCATACTGTCTGTAGTTAATACTGTGAAATTGGTGCACGACAATATGCCTAACTCTTCTTCTTCTTCCTTGCTTTTCAACTGGTGGGCTACAACTCCAAAATGCTTTTCTTTAACGATTTATGACCGTTGCATTATAACTCCTATATCCTTTTTCCATAGATTTACGACTTGTGTCCTGCAACTCCCGGATCCTTTTTAATGGATTTCCGAGTCGTCTTAAATGCTCTTCTTTAAAAATTCACAACTGGTACACTACCAGCCGCTCCGAAATCCATTTCTAAATAGTTAACAACTTGTGCCCAATCGATTCTAAATCTCATTATTCAGGCCAGCTACTTGTCACATGTAACATGGACTCACCAGAAGCACTTCCATGCTACTCCTACATCTCTTTAATTTAAGACTGTTGCACTACAACTATACTCAATCCTCATCTGTAAAGCTTTATGCCATGTGCACTACAGGCCCTAAATCCTTGTCCAGTTTGCTGTACTTTATTGTTTGCTAGTTTATAGAAAACAAGTACAAAAAGTTTTAATTAAAACAAAAGCCGCGTCGATGTTACACAATGCCTAGATGCAGCTGTGCCTATAACGTCGATGTTATAGGCACAGGACATTCCTATTGATTCGATTACTTGATGTTATTTTTGTGCAAAGTGAAAATATATCTCGGCAATTTCCCGTGTGTGGCGCCGAATTTTTAATATATCTCGGCATTTTCCCGTCTGTTATTTCAGGCGGTGTATGACTGACCATGCCGCGATTTAAAATATATATATCTCGGCAATTTCCCGTGTGTGGCGACACGTGAACGAAGCTATGCTCCTCTCTCCACATTATTGTGACGACGTATAAATTAAATATTTCATCGTGACGATTGTCATCAAATGGACGAATTTTTAATATATCTCGGCATTTTCCCGTCTGTTATTTCAGGTGGTGTTTGACTGAGCATGCCGCGATTTAAACAAAATATATATATCTCGGCATTTTCCCGTCTCTTATTTCGGGCGGTGTATGACTGAGCATGCCGCGATTTAAACAAAATATATATATATCTCGGCATTTTCCCGTCTCTTATTTCGGGCGGTGTATGACTGACCATGCCGCGATTTAAAAAAAAAAATCTCAATGGACTTGAAGTTACAGGCCTTTGAGAATTCATTTCGTTCTATAAAGGGCAACTTTCATCGGATTTTCTTCACGTTTTTTTTCAACCGAGTCTAAAACTATGTTAGCGACTGTGAAAAATGAAATGATATATCGAATTTGATTTGAAATAAAACTGTGTGAGAGAGGAAGACACCACGGGCCTACAAAACAGGCCTCAAAGCTATGCGAGTTAATAAAATGGTGGATATTTGTTTATATGAAGGCTCTCCCAGAATGGGTGGAGCTATGGTTCCCAGAATGGGTGGAGCTTTGAGGTTTTGTCTTCTCTGCAAGAACAAGAAGAAGAAGAAGAAGAAGAAGAACAACAACAACAACAACAGCAGAGGGCACTCTATGAGCAGCGTCTGTGACGTGGCTAAAAACCCAACAGCACAGAAAATCCTACATCAGCACACGTAACCAGAGCTCTTAGCCAGAACCCAAGGAAGAAAACTTGAGGATTCTGGCTTAAGGAATTACTTCTTGCGAATTTATCAGATCGCTCCTGTTTTTGCTAAACACTCATATAAATTGAAACTACGAGACTATGAATCATCCAATCCAGTCGTATTGCAATCAAGTCAAAAGTAAATAAACCATGCGATTGCATTCCTTACACAACTACGTCGTACATATCACCTTCAAATGAATTGCAATCAAAGCCGAAAAGCAGCTACGTTTCTTCAATTTATGTTACTCTGTATCCTTCAGTGTATCCCTAGCTTTTCTTCCACCCTTTTCCCTCACATCCTACCCCTGTATCCCCCGACCATGCCACCAGGCTTCGAACGTTAAGATCAATGGTACACAGGAAGGGCAGTGGCTTGCCACAGGGCAAAGCACCCTGGGAGTCCTTCCACCACCTGCCAGTTTCTCTCATTTAAAATCATGGAGAGAAATAATCTCTTCAGCTCATGCTTGATAAAGTGGAAGTTAGTGGATAATGTACGAGAATCTCCATAATGAGAGACTTCATACCATGCCTCTCCATACAGTGTTGAGGTCCCCTCAGCAACTTGCACGAGATTACCTGAAATCCATCTATGTCCACCCTTCGGGGGGCTTCGTCAAATCGTTTTTGCCTCGAGAGATTAATCATGGAAGCTCAACTAAACTTTAAGCTGATGAGAGTAAAGATGCCCATGAGATGGCAAAAGTGAGCAAATTATCAGATTGAAGAATATGTCCTTCAAATTACCATTCCCTGTTCCCACTAACCATCAAGACCATCATTGTGAGGAACTCCTGGGAAATGGCGGCTTCGAGATGAATAGCAATGCCATTGCCAAACATCCCGAGCACAATTCTGCTCATTCTTCTGGTTCAATCTTGTGCTGCGCTTTGATGATCAGTGACGATATTGCATCTGCCTCACCCATCAGCTCCTACTCAATAACCATCCTGGCATTTGGTGTGTAAACAAAGACATGGTACAGACATCCAGGATTAAAATTTAAACATAGGAATTATTTTTTTAAACCGTTCCTTTCCGTTTATAGAAATGGGAAAAGGGACATTCTGACATGGTAGACAAATTAACAGAGGAGACAGGATTCTTGTACCAATGCTCTCTGGGTGGTATAGCATTCTCCAAAGCTACTACTCTTGCAAGGAATGACATGTAAATGATGAATCAATATGTATATGGATGGTGCCACAACACCGCCAGACAAAGATACAACCAGACTCAGTGGTGTATTGGCGAGAGCATAGCCGGATATCTCAAAGTTTCCAAAGACCAGCTGATACCAAAGACGTTAAAATGGTATGTGCTGCTTCCTTACTTGATGAACAGAATTTAACAGGATATAGCACGGACAATGAACCATATGTTGGAGACTGGTTTAGGCCTGATGGGCATATATATGTGTGTGTGTGTGTGTGTGTGTGTGCATGCGATCCTTGTATTGGGCTGACAGGATGGCCTAGAGGTACGTATACTGGTCTCCAGGATGTCTAGCCGAGGTTTGAATCCAGACCCAGCTATAAACTCATTCTGGTATTACATAGGCAAGGTGATTAATCAGTGTCTGTGCCCTCCCTCGGATGGCCGTGCGTTAAACTGGGCATCCTGTCTGCCAGCATTAGCTGATGGACGTTTAAAATCCCACGGTGTCCTTCGTGAAGAATAGGTGAGCTGTCGCCAGCACTCTGAACAAATATCAAAATTCCTGCTCTAACTTCCTGTGTCAGAGTGGCGACCCATACATGATTGCAATGCGAGTCAAGAAACTGCTCAGCAGCATCCACGCCCTGCCTGGAACTTGGTACATGGATGATGATGATGATATTTGTATCAACTCACTCTGTGACAAACACAGACTGCACATCATCTTGTGCAGAACAATCATACGTATTGTTGAACTGACAATGTTGAGACGTTTTGTCTATGAACCATCAACTGACTCATCTTTTATGGTTTCCGGAATAATATACAGATGGTTTTTGCAAGGGGTTAACCTCAAGGAACCAACAGACCAGAACACCTATGCATTTACAAAGTCAGCGCAGTTCTATAGAGCGAAGACTAATTTTCCACGGTGGGGGGTTAGACGGGTTATGGAAAAGTCGAATATAATTGCTTAATAGTTCCGACCTCAAAAGGTAGATATGGAAACTGAGTCATATTTCCCACCGTACTGTCAATCTCACCTGTCACCAATTAGGTAGGGCTCCCAGCTGGGGATCCCGAACAGATATCGACAGTGATGTCATCAAAGCACATAGCATCAGTCAACATGGTTGGCTGCTCCTGAACTGGAGCAGAGATATCGATTGGACGGTCTGCCAAACATAGTCCATGCGATGAAATCACGACAAAGGCTTGTGGTATTCCAATACCTTTGGATGCATTTTCCAAACGAATTACTGTCTCCAGCTCACACATGCAATCCCATATATTTGCTGTTGTGTTTTCACATAGTTGTCACCATGACCGTGATCCAACGGATCATCCTCATCATCATCTTCATTAGTGATTTGATCATTGTCAGTTGTAACTGACACTTTGTCAGTGTTTCATGGATTTAATTATCATCAGGGAGAAAAACTTGCACAACCTCTTCCAGTGAAACAACAGCTCCTCACCATTGGAGAGGTTGTCAAATGATGCTGAAACAGCTGAATAAATTGTAGTGGACCACAACACTGGCACATTAGGCTGGCCTGCTGTCTCTTGTCTGCTTTCAGTCTTATGAAGGTATTAAACTGCATGAACAACTTGATTAGATGTACCATACTATATACAGAGTATTGTTGCCGCTGAAACACTTTATTGGCAAGGATTATACTGCATGGTTTGTCCATGCAATATCCTATTTAAATGCTGAGCATCAAGCAAGGAAGCAGCGAGTAAAATTTTTTAAGTCTTTGGCATGACTCAGTCGGGGCTCGAACCACCAACCTGCTTCAGACTCCGAGCGGAAGCTCCAACCATAACTCCACCAAGTCTGGTAATCAACAACTACAATCAGGACGTCATCGCCAGATCTACTGTCACATCAGGATCGGACACTTTGTTAAACGATGTATTTTTAAACATAAAGACTTTTATTCAACACCATGTGGTAAGGGCTGGCCAGATGGCCCAGAATTTTGCACAATTGCATCTAAGCCATCTAGCCTGGGTTGAAATCCTCACCCAACCATAAGCTATCATCCCGGAGATTCACAGTCAGAGTGATTCATCAACGTGTGTGCTGTCCCTCAGATGGACGTTAAACTGGGCGTCATGTCTGTTGGTAACAGTTGTTCAGTTGTTGTCTTTCATATTGGTTGGTGTCTTTCTTGGAGTTGGTGCAAGAAGATAAAGCTTTGGGGTCGGATAAACATCAGAGAGTATTGAAAGTAACTAGGGCATGCCCGTACTATATATACTAGGGCATGCCCGTACTATATATAAGCTAGGACGTGCCCGTACGTGGGTGCCCGTTCCTTGCCAAAAAAAAAAAAAAAAAAAATTTGTGTAGGGGTGTGTGTGTGTAAACATCCTAGGGCGTGCCCTTACGTGGGTGCAAAAAAACATGCGTGCAAACAACAACAACAAAAAAAAACTTTGAAACCACGTGGCAGTAACGACCACAGAACCCCCCCCCCTCTATTTACATGAATGGTTTGGTCCATTCGCAACGACCACAGAACCCCCCCCCCCTCTATTTACATGCAATGGTTTGGTCCATTCGCAACGCCAAAGCGAACGGCGAACGGCTAAATCGCCATAGCTCGGTAAGTACTTGTCCGATTAATTTCAAACCTTGAAAAGGCACATCCTCGGGTCCCCAGCAATATACCTGGCAAGTTTAAAGTATATCGGACCCGTGGTTGTCGAGAAACAGCGGTCACAGACAAACAAACGTACAAACGTACAAACGTACAAACGTACAAACAAACACACAGAGATTACTGGAATTATAGATAGATATCTAAAATTATATCCCCCCCCTCTATTTACATGAAATGGTTTGGTCCAAAGCGAACGGCTTGCGAGTACGGTGACAATCCCCCCCCTCTATTTACATGAAATGGTTTGGTCCAAAGCGAACGGCTTGCGAGTACGGTGACAATCCCCCCCCCCCCCCTCTATTTACATGAAATGGTTTGGTCCAAAGCGAACGGCTTGCGGAGTTTGGTAAAGAAATCGCCATAGCGTGCACAAACGCGCAGGAAAGCGAAAGAATCGCAAAGTAGTTTTAATTAGTTTTAAAACATAGTTTAACGCCAACATAGTTTGCCAACGTGAAATAAATGAATACGCTCTCAAATGTGCCGTCCGAGGCAGAGTCTGTTCGCCACGTTCGGCACACGTGATAGCTCGCTGCTCTCTGATTGGTTGAATCGTTTTTTGGACATAGCTCGCTAACTACTTGTCCGATTAATATGAAACCTTGAAAAGGCACATCCTCGGGTCCCCAGCAATATACCTGGCAAGTTTAAAGTATATCGGACCCGTGGTTGTCGAGAAACAGCGGTCACAGACATACAGACATACATACATACATACATACATACATACACACAGAGATTACTGGAATTATAGATAGATGGCAGAGCAGATAACCATGATGTTAATAGAAACAGTGCCCTCCATAAGTATTGGAACAGTGAAGTCAAATTTGTTATATTATTGCAAAATACTCAATAAATTTTGACCTGAGATAAAGAGATGAATATGAGACAAGAGTACAGAAGGTCAGCTTTTGTTTACCGGTATTTATACGCATGTCCAGTCACGTGAAAAAGTAAGTACACCCCATGTAAAGTTTTGCCTTTTTCAACATATTTCAACATACAGCTATTTGATCTTCATTTCAACAATATTGATAGATAAAGGTGATATAATATAACAAATATCATGAAACATTTACATTTTGTAGTCCAATGTATAATTTAAATAAACATAAATGCAAATTTCGCATATGGAAAAAGTAAGTACACCCCGACATTTATCACTACTTCAAATACCTAAAATTGGAATCAGGTGCACCAGCTCAGGTGCAAATGATTAGACCATCGTTAGAGAGGATCTTGGAGGAACCTGTCTTATTTAAACCTCAGACATTTATTTTGGTTTGCTCTTTGTTGTTGAAGTGTGCGGAGTCACCATGCCTAGATCAAAAGAGTTCTCCGAGGCCTTCAGAAAGAAGGTTATAGATGCCTACGAGTCTGGGAAGGGATTTAAGAAGATCTCCAAACAATTTTAAATCAATCATTCGAGTGTCCGGAAGATCATCTACAAGTGGAGAAGATTCCAAACAACTGCCAACTTGTTCAGGCCAGGCCGCCCCAGCAAGTTCAGCCCGAGAGCAGACCGCAAGATGCTGAAAGAAGTCTGTAAGAACCCCAGAATATCATCACGGGACCTACAGGTAGCTCTTGCCACTGTTGATGTCAAAGTGCACGAGTCTACCATTAGAAAGAGACTGCACAGTGCACAACTTTGATCTACATGGGAGGTGTGCCAGGAGGAAACCTTTGCTGTCCAGAAAGAACATCAGGGCAAGCCTAAAGTTTGCCAATGAACACCTAGTCAAAGACCAGCACTTCTGGAACAATGTGCTCGGGACAGATGAGTCAAAGGTAGAACTATTTGGCCAAAGTACCAGAAGACATGTTTGGCGAAAACCAAAGACAGCATTTGACCACAAGAACCTGATACCAACTGTAAAGCATGGTGGTGGAAATATTATGGTTTGGGGCAGCTTTGCTGCATCAGGGCCTGGGCAGCTCACTGTCATATAATCCACTATGAATTCTTCATTGCACCAGACGGTTCTTGAGGATAATGTGAGGCCATCTGTCGGAAAGTTGAAGCTCAACCGAGGGTGGACCTTGCAACATGACAATGACCCTAAACATACCAGTAAATCCACCAAGGAATGGCTGAAAAGAAAGAAATGGAGGGTTCTGGAATGGCCAAGTCAAAGCTCGGATCTAAATCCCATCGAGATGTTGTGGGGGGATTTGAAACGAGCTGTGCATGCAAGAAACCCCTCAAACCGCACAGCTGAAAGAATTCTGCATGGAGGAGTGGGCAAAAATTTCTCCCAGTCGATGTCAGAGACTGGTAGACAGTTATAAGAAACGCCTACTTGAGGTTGTTTCTGCCAAAGGGGGCAATACCACATATTAGAACCAAGGGTGTACTTACTTTTTCCACATGCGAAATTTGTATTTATGTTTATTTAAATTATACAATGGACTACAAAATGTAAATGTTTCATGATATTTGTTATATTATATCACCTTTATCTTTCAATATTGTTGAAATGAAGATCAAATAGCTGTATGTTGAAATATGTTGAAAAAGTCAAAACTTTACATGGGGTGAACTTACTTTTTCACGTGACTGTACATATGCTTTACCACCGCAGAACAATAGCATTTTTTACGTTCAGTCCCTCCATTTTAGGTAAGCATAAGTATTGGAACAAATGACTGACAGGTCTTTCTTGTTGCATTGACTGTTCACTCATAAGAGCTGTGAATGTCTCGTCTTGGTTTTGACCTTTGCTTTTGCCTTGAGAGTCTGCCTTGGGAGTCAGTATAATAAACCACCATGAAGGCCAGAGAACTGTCTATGAAAGAAAAGCAAGCAATTTGGAAAATGAAAGAATATTAGAATAAAATTAGAACCATAGGACAAATATTGGGCAGAGAAAATACAACAATTTGGAATATCTTGAAAAGGAAATAAACCATTCATGTACTTAGCAATAGAAAACAGCCAGGTTAGCCAAGGAAAACAACTGCAGTTGCTGACAGAAACATCATCAGAGCTAGGATAAAAACCCTAAAACAACTTGAAGAAAAACCCTAAAAACAAAACAACAACAAACTCTAAAACAAGGAAAACCCTAAAACAACAGTGACATCACCAACAACCTCCAGAGTGCAGGGGTGAAAGTATCACAATCTACCGTTCACAGAAGACTTTGACAGCAGAATTACAAAGGCTACACCGCAAGATGCAAACCCCTCATCAGCACCAAAAATAGAAACACCAGATTATAATTTGCCAAGAAGTACAGTCACGTGAAAAAGTAAGTACACCCCATGTAAAGTTTTGACTTTTTCAACATATTTCAACATACAGCTATTTGATCTTAATTTCAACAATATTGATAGATAAAGGTGATATAATATAACAAATATCATGAAACATTTACATTGTGTGTGTGTCGTCCCTCGGATGGACGCTAACCAAGAGTCCTGTCTGCCAGCATGGGTTGGTGGATGTTAAAGATCCCATGGTCCCATGTTAAAGATCCCATGGAGTGGGTGAGTATCACCGGCACCATGGACAAATTCCAAATTTCTACCCTAACTAGGCAAATGTCAGGCCTGGCCAGGCCGGTTCACGAAGACATGCGCCAATCTTTCCCCGTCCGACCCCACAAGGTGGGATAATAGTGGCCGTTAAAGGGCAACAACAAATTTGTTCCTCCTGATGCATCGACGTATTTCTCTCTTCAAACAGAATATGAGCCTATTTCAACAATAACATGTAATTCCCCCTGATGTGCCAGGCAGTAAGTTTGCCACCTTAATGGTGAGTGAAGACCCTTCACTATATCTGTTACTGTCAATGTAATTAGGCATATATTGGAAGATTTAATCGCATAGACTGAATATTCCACAATGACTATTGGTCAGTTACATTTATGAAATAATAATCACAAAAAATTACAACCTATAATTAGCTACAAAAAGTCTGGCCCTTGAGATATTCATCGTTCCATTACAAGACCTCTGTGCAGCCGAGTTCCCCAGACACTCACTTCCTTAATCTTGAAAACGGCGTCCATCTGCCGCTCAACCCGTCAATGCACATGAGATGCTTTATACCACAACATGTTCACATTATCCCTTCAACATTCAGATAATGCTCACACATTACTCGAGCAGCACACGCAGCAATATGCATGAAGTGCTACTCAAAGGGTTCCACAAGATGCATGTAGCGTTTGCTTACCAGCCGAGGATTACAGGCCTCACCATACCATTATAGAAACCACAAACTTAGAATAAAAATGCCACCACCAAAGTGTTTCCATAGACGTAGCACATAAGTTTACCCAATTACACACTCAAAGACATGCAGGCACACAGCCGGATAACACCAGGGAAACTCAAGAAGACAAAGCCAGCTGTTCATAGCCAATGAGCATGTTGAACAGCTACAAAGGAAGCCAGCCAAATAAGATGCTATCTACCTGGCCTGTGCAAAATAAACTCTTTTATCTGCCCACAATATTTAACTTTCATCCTTCTTAACTACCAGTATCTTAAGTCCTTCCTGCGCTCTCAATTCTTCCTCTCACTTGTTTTGTTTCAATATTATAAATTATATCATAAAGAATACATCTTGGGACCTCTTGTAACAAAAAAGGATGCCAGCTTAGAAACCTACACTGATAATAATTGAAACTTTAAAAAATCCTACCACAACCATAGACCCTCCTAAGGCATGGTGTTGTAATGGTTATAGCGGCTGCTCTGGGTCTGGGAGGTCTGTGGTTCGAACTCCGGCTGAGTTATACCTAAGACTCCAAAAATGGTACGTGCGGCTTCCTTGCGTGATGGTCAGCATAAATGACAGAGCATGGACAAACAACCATAGGTTGACAACCATTGCGCAGGCTTTTATGGGCATAGTAGCTTCCTCCTGGGGTGAAGTTACTCATAAGGAAACTCATATTTAAACATACCCTCAATGCATATACAAGAGTGGCTCGTATTGGACTTGCACATTTCACCAGAGATGTGCCAACATAGGCCACAATTTTTACACGTTATCCTTTTTTCAAACCAAGTACCTCTATAAAGTACGGTATTTACAATTAGAGTAAGTACGTCTATAAAGTATGTACGATACAATTAGAATGTGAGTGCGTCTATAAAATACGTACTATAAAACCACAACAAACAGGTCCTTGCGAGGATCTGCGATCTTTGATTGCTCTTTCTAGTTCATAGCTTATGATGGTACTTATGATTGGCGACCTATGTTTCCTTTGATATGAAATTTCATAATTATTTGTTGTTCTGCCCTCATGTTTTCTCACTTGCCACCATCGTGGTATTCAGCACGTACATTAAAGCAAGAAACAAGTATGTACGAGTATTGGTTACCAGCAGCATCAGGACAAATGTCTTCAAAAGAATATTAATCTACAAAAGTTACTTTCCTTTTGATGCACAAAAGTCAAGACCAGTTTGGAACCTCCTTTGTTGGTTTACCCACAATCCAAAGCAGTAAGTGCATTATAACGAGGTCTTATTGTGACATTTTGGACAAAATTTGATCTACTTGCTTTGATACAACGATGCAGTAAGCACTTAGAGGTAGTGGACAACAAAATGAAAACACCAATGTAAAAATGTAAAGCCTGCACATGCGGCCAGTACAGCCTGTATACGTCATGGCATAGAGTACACCGGCGTCTGAAATTCTGCAGGAGGGATGTGGCGCCATTCTTCCCTGAGAAAGCCAATCAACTCACACCTGTTTGATGGAAGTGGAAAACGCTGTCTCAGGCATCGTTCCAGAATATCCCATAAATGCTCGATTGGGTTCAGATCTGGTGACTGAGAAAGCCATGACTTATGGATAACATCAGTGTTATGCTCATCAAACCATTGAGTGAGCATATGTGCTCTGTGAATGGTGGTATTGGGGGAAGGGTGGTCTCCTCTTGCAGCGATGCTGGCTATAATTAGAGGCAACCGGGCCATGCAGCATTTTTATACATGATCCTAAGCATGCTGGGATTTTATTTGCTTAATTAACACATGGGCCACTCCTGTGTAGGAGCCTTTGCTTGGTGTCCCTTATTTACCCAGCTGTTTCTTTTTTTTGGTCCACTACCTGTGCATCCATTAGCATGACAATGCACATTGACACATTGCTGTGTCTGAGTTGTTGTGAACACATCAACCATCAAAATCTGCAGTAGCAACACCACCCGTAGAAATTCTTCATGAGACTGTGCAGGTTTTTATATGGTCAGTTACATTTAATGTTTCATCAGAAATATGTTCCTCCTGATGCATCCACATATTCATCAGAAATAGAGTCTCATCAGCCTTCCATAAGATTTTAATGAGACATTATCGGAGATTTCTGAAAGGGTGCATCCTCTACCGTGACCTCGTCAAACCAATCGGGGACATCTTGCAAGACAGGCACTGCATTCACCAATCGGAGTCACGTTGTCAGCCCTGCGGATATGTGACAGCCTGCCACCTGACAGTGCTACTGGAATATATCTGTCATCTCTAAAACCTATCTGGAGGTACCATTTTAAAAGTTTGATAAGCCAGTTTGTTTAATCTCATCCTTCTCTCCAGGGTTTCACATTGCCAGTGCACTACCATCTCAGGTCATCCTCCATCCCTACCCATGACCTATTCTCTCCTCATTAACCCTTGCCTACCCCTCCATATTTACTTGCATGATGCTCTGCTTCCTTCCCTCTCATATATCCTCCTCCTCTTCCTCCTCCTCACCCTTCTGCTCACCCTCCCTCTCCCCGTTTGTTCATTCCTCTGCTTGTTTCATCCACGTATTGTCCCACTCTCTCACAGTCAGTTTGTTGCCTTCTTACACTCTATCACCTTGCTTTCCCATGAGCCTACAGCCCTACACTTGATGCCAAAAGGGCATGCTGAGGGCTTGATGCAAAATTATCACAAAAAGGGTATTCCATTGAGTTGAGGGGAAACTAAACTGACTTCCTTTTGTGAAATATTGATGAAATGAAATGCAATCAGCGAGTGACCTATCTATAATCCATCCTTGCAGTCCATGCACTCTGGCCTTTAAAATGGCAAAATAATGCAAACACTTTCATTCTGCATCTCTGAAGGATAAAGTTGAGAACACCCATGACAATGAAGACCTTAGTAATGTCTGGGGTGATTGGAAAATCATTTCACCGACTTGCTCAGTCTTTCTTTTCATGTTGATCAGCGCAAGCATTATGAGTTATATTGTTTGGTACTGAACATATTGGAGACCCTTCTAACTGATAGTAAAGCATCGACTCGGAAGATGGCTATCAAGTGTTTGTAATGATGTTGGAGTATAAATCAGGAAATCCGGGGATAAATCCTCTACCTTCCTTTTTATATATCTTGAAATGGCACCAATGGCATCTACAAGGGCATACTGGTATACGCCCTCGAAAAGTTTGGAGAATGGGAACCTATATATCTTTGCAAGGAGAAGATATAGGTTATACTCTCTTGGCCAAAAGTACTGAGGATCGGCAACCTACTTAAAGTGGTGTATGTTGACGATTTATTAAATTTCGAATTTTTAAAGAGATGCTATTGGGAGATAGGGCCAAAATCTATATCTATCAGGATATTTCAAAAAGTTGTTGATAGATTCGGACGAAACTTGGTGGAGATGTTGTGTATGTGACAAGGAAGACTTGATTCAATTTTGGTGAAGTTCTGAATCCGGATCCGTATCAGAGATTTTAAAAAGTGATTGGGCGAAAAGCGAACATGATATTTAAAAAAAGATATGGACGAGTTATGACTAAACTTTGGGGATGAGTTGGTTAGGTGACAAGAACAAGCCGATTAGATTTTGGTTCAGGTCCGAATTCAGGTGTGGCCTATCAATGGGATACAAAACAAACTGTTCAACATGGCGGAGGTATGCGCTTAACCGAGTGGACTGCCGTTCTAGTATTTGATTTATAACCATGCTGTAGCAATCAAGAATGAGTAGATAGGATTAGGATGTCTTGTGCATTGAAGATAATCATGCTTCGATTTATGCCTGTTTTCTGAAAATGGAATCATGATTGTGTTGTACGTACATGTCTATCTGCCTGATGTCCACTCCATATGCCAGAATTATCTCTTTCCTCATTCATCTTGCAAGACGGTATTGCTCATCATCGTTTCATGCCCACATCACGTTACTCTCAGCTACCTTGTAGAGCCTTTGTGAAGCCTCTGTCCATTGTGTTAAGCACCGTAACACAATACAGGATTCAGATATGTACCTCCTAGATGAGAGGATCTTCGGCAGATCTAGAGAATGGTCTACCAATGGAGACCATGACCTTCAATTCAGGAAAGTTGCACACTTTCACTGTATGCTATCTTACCTTTTATTCCGTGATTATTATATAGGATTTTTCACACCCGTATGCAAAATTTTTAGGGACTTTCATATCTGTATGGACTGATGCCAGAGCAAGAGTGAGAACACCAAGCATGGGCGAAGGACAAAGTCGAGGTGGATAACCACCAAATCCATCTGGCAAGGTACATGTGACATATAAAACAGTGGACAGGTGGCTAACAAGGTTCTCCAGGCATAGGCATAGGTCAGGTGACCCAGTGAAACATGAAGAACTCCTTGACTGGATCTCGCCTCCCAGGATTTGTCAGCCCGCAGAGTAAAACTCTGCATTGCTGCCGAATTATTTTACAACTGCCGGAGACAGCCTGCGTCGAGGGTTCCCATGAATAAGTGGACCCGGAATGGAAATTTGGATTCAACTACGGCTCAAGTTAAGATGACATGAGCCCTGACAAATCGGAAAGTCCTGCACAACTTTTCATCTCAGTCATTATAGTAATTATACATTCACATTCGTGTTGCCTGATTTCCGCCTTTGTTCTTACTTTATCCCCTAAATGCATCTAACGATCTTATTGAAATTTTCACCTGCCCATCTTCATAAATGGAACCTTTTTAGTTCACTTTCCACCTAAAACCTTCGGTTCTGCAATTTGTCTGAAGGTGCACACCTCTTCACTCCTTCAAGGTTCTTTGCCATCTGCTGCCATATCCAATCAATTTCCATAAAACTTGCAACCTAATGCTTTCTCGATTATACCTGCCATCCTTATTATACCTACGTTTGATCAGGCATTCCATGAGTTTGAAAGTTTCATTTTAACATTTTTACATTTGATGGCCATACCAACATTGATTAAATCGTCATATTCGATGCATACTGATTCTTCACGATAAAGGTCAAAGCATTTTACAGAAAAAAGCTTTTTAGAATTCTGAAACATGCATTGCTTGTTGGAAAAAAAGCAAGCCTTTCATGTTGCATTTAAGACAGGCCCGTCAATTCGAGGTGGAAGGATCTGGTAAAATGATAAATGTGCATCAGTGGATGAGTGCATCAAACCGAGTAAGAAATGAATGCAGTCCAGCATGGAAACTTCTTTCATAACAATCAATGCATAACAATGAGCATCAAATTTGGACATCCAGTGAAACAGGTGGAAAAATCACATTCTTAGAAAGTCAAAGAGAGAGAAATGTACGATTCTTCAAAGAAATGGCCATAGTTTCGGCAGCAGTGCAGCAGTTGTGGTCAAGCCATCTCCGAAAGCTCATGAAACATTCAAAGGAAAATGAGGAGTACCACACTGAACCGTGAGCATTTCAGGGTTATGGCTACGACAACACATTACCTAAATTGCTGCGAACAGCATGCAACAAGCAACAAATAGCCCACACACGTTTCCAGCAGTACCCAGGCACAGCCAGAACCCTACACCGTTGGGTTTGTACACAGCTGGATTCTCACACAGCCTGATTTGTGCAGAGAATCTGATTGAGCATGCCTCCCAGGGGTCTGGAATCGAGAGTCAACCACAGAAATGACATCGCCATCTATATGCGACTTGCAGCTAGCGACCTATTGCTTTCCAGGGTCAACCAATTCAGTATACACACGTCACAAACAGAATATGAAATGGACTACCTCTTATTAAAGTCCCCAATTGTTTGTACCTTCTTGTGGGGCCGGCCGAGGAAAGCTTTTGGCCCAAGTCTTTCACACACCGGTCAGACAGGTCTGACGTTTGACCGAAGGTGGCAGGATTTTTAAAAATTTGTTCAGGATGTCAGGGACTTTGTGATGAGACACCTTGCCTATGAAGGACCAATCTACACAATTTATCATCAGGTCAGGATTCTGAACCTATGCTCAGCAGCTCACAGGTAAGCGTGCTACCTCCGCACCAATCTGTCGGACCAACGGAATACAAAATGTAATGTATTAGAACCAAAACAAACTTTCACCATCATTACCTTATGAGACTCTGCTGAGGAATCAAGCAGTTAATTAGATGTACTTGCGTGTCAATGGTTTTTGTGACCTCAATGACTGTGAGCCTGGTTACACAGTGCAAGTTACTGAATTCGATCTCACAATGTAATATTAGAGTTTCATGTTCAGACTCAACCCTGCTACCTATCACCCTCGTGCTTGAGAAATGGCTCAGCGAGTTGGCATGGAAACTGCTTTCCAAAGCTACTACAAAGATGGATTAACTCTGCACAAAGTGAACAAGCGGCTAATCACTGTTTGTTTTGTGTACCTTGCACAACTTATCCAATTAAAGTGTTGTATGTGTGGGATAAAGTACCTTTATGCTGTACACATTTGAGTTTAAGAGAGGAAGATTTTAAAAAAGGATGGGAGATTAAAGATGTGGATGGGAGAAAAGGATTTGTCATGGTGGACTACGTAGGCAGAAA